>NC_140643.1:6726367-7201513 GCF_978046115.1 Saccoglossus kowalevskii | reverse complement strand
TAATTCGCACTCTTGTTTCACACTTTGCACAACTATTACACGACTTTACCCTCTAGTTTCAACTTTTAACCACTATTGCAGTACTTTACATTCCAGTTTAATCCTTTGCACCAATATTCCACTACTTTACAATTTAGTTTCCGACTTTGTACCACTATTCCACTTCTTTGCACTCTAGTTTCACATTTTGCACCACTATTCTACTATCTGGCACTCTCGTTTAACACTTTGCACCACCTTTCTCTACTTTGCACAATTTTGCCACTACTACTTTGCACCTAGTTATGGGTTTTGCACCATTTGTCCACTATTTTACGCCCAGTTTTGCGTTTTGCACCAGTTTCCACTACTTTGCAGCTAATGTTGAGTTTTGAATCACTTTTCCACTATTTTGCCCCTAGTTTCGCGTTTTGCATCACTTTTTCACTATATAGCTACTTGCGCCTAGTTTCGCGTTTTGCACTACTTTTCAACTATTTTGTAGCACTTTTCCACTACTTTGCACCTAGTTTCGAATTTTGCACCACTTTTTCACTACTTTACACTTAGTTTTATACTTTACACCACTTTTCCACTACTTTGCACCTAGTTTCGCGTTTTGCACCGCTTTTCCACTACTTTGCACCTATTTTCGCGTTTTACCCCACTTTTCCACTATTTTGCACCTAGTTTCGCGTTTTGCATCACTTTTCCACTATATAGCTACTTGCGCCTAGTTTCGCGTTTTGCACTACTTTTCAACTATTTTGTACCACTCTTCCACTACTTTGCACCTAGTTTCGAGTTTTGCACCACTTTTCACTACTTTACACTTAGTTTTATTCTTTACACCACATTTCCACTACTTTGCATATAGTTTCGCATTTTGCACCACTTTCCACTATTTTACACCTAGTTTTCGCTTTGCACCACATTCCACTACTTTGCACCTAGTTTTACGTTTTGCACCACTTTTCCCCTACTTTGCAACCAAGTTTCGCGTTTTGTACCACTTTGCACCACTTTTGCACTACTTTGCAGCTAGATTCGCGTTTTGCACCACTTTGCACCACTTTTTCAATATTTTGCACCTAGTTTTGAGTTTTGCACCACTTTTGCACCTAGTTTCGCGTTTTGCACCACTTTACCTGTACTTTGCAGCTAATGTCGAGTTTTGCATCACTTTTCCACTATTTTGCAAAACTTGGTTGCAAAGTAGTGGAAAAGTGGTGCAAAACGCAAAACTAGGTGCAAAGTAGTGGAAATGTGGTGCAAAACGAAAAACTAGGTGTAAAATAGTGGAAAAGTGGTGCAAAATGCGAAGCTAGATGCAAATTAGTGGAAATGTGGTGTAAAGTATTAAACTAAAAGTAGTGGAAAAGCTAGTTTGCATCTAGTTTCGCGTTTTGCTCGCCTTTCCACTATTTTGGACCTAGTTTCGCGTTTTGCATCGCTTTTTCACTATTTTGCACCTAGTTTCGCGTTTTGCACCACTTTTCCACTATTTTGCACCTAGTTTTGTGTTTTGCATCACTTTTCCACTACTTTGCACCTTCTTTCGCATTTTGCACCACTTTCTAACTACTTTGCATTTTAGTTTCAGACTTTTCTCAACTATTCTACTCATTTGCACTTTACTTGTAGACTTTGCACAACTATTCTACTACCTTACATTCCAGTTTCACTTTTTGCACCACTATTTCACTACTTTGCTCTCTCGTTTTCATTAATTCGCACTCTTGTTTCACACTTTGCACAACTATTACACGACTTTACTCTCTAGTTTCACACTTTTAAGCACTATTGAAGTACTTTACATTCCAGTTTCATCCTTTGCACCACTATTCCACTACTTTAAAATTTAGTTTTCCGACTTTGTACCACTATTCCACAACTTTGCACTCTAGTTTCACATTTTGCACCACTATTCTACTATCTGGCACTCTCGTTTAACACTTTGCACCACCTTTCTCTACTTTGCACAATTTTGCCACTACTACTTTGCACCTGGTTATGGGTTTTGCACCATTTGTCCACTATTTTACGCCCAGTTTTGCGTTTTGCACCAGTTTCCACTACTTTGCACCTAATTTCGCGTTTTGCACCACTTTACCAGTACTTTGCAGCTAATGTTGAGTTTTGAATCACTTTTCCACTATTTTGCCCCTAGTTTCGCGTTTTGCATCACTTTTCCACTATATAGCTACTTGCGCCTAGTTTCGCGTTTTGCACTACTTTTCAACTATTTTGTAGCACTTTGCCACTACTTTGCACCTAGTTTCGAATTTTGCACCACTTTTTCACTACTTTACATTTAGTTTTATACTTTACACCACATTTCCACTACTTTGCATCTACTTTCGCATTTTGCACCACTTTCCCACTATTTTACACCTAGTTTTTCGTTTTGCACCACAATTCCACTACTTTGCACCTAGTTTTGCGTTTTGCACCACTTTTGCAGCTAGTTTCGCGTTTTGCACCACTTTGTACCACTTTTCCAATATGTTGCAACACTTTTGCACCTAGTTTCGCGCTTTTGCATCACTTTTCGAATATTTTTCACCTAGTTTCGTGTTTTGCACCACTTTGCACCACTTTTCCACTATTTTCACCTAGTTTCGCGTTTTGCACCGCTTTCCACTACTTTGCACCTAGTTTCGCGTTTTGCACCGCTTTTCCACTACGTTGCACCTATTTTCGCGTTTTGCCCCACTTTTCCACTATTTTGCACCTAGTTTCGCGTTTTGCATCACTTTTCCACTATATAGCTACTTGCGCCTAGTTTCGCGTTTTGCACTACTTTTCAACTATTTTTACCACTCTTCCACTACTTTGCACCTAGTTTCGAGTTTTGCACCACTTTTCACTACTTTACACTTAGTTTTATACTTTACACCACATTTCCACTACTTTGCATATAGTTTCGCATTTTGCACCACTTTTCCACTATTTTACACCTAGTTTTTCGCTTTGCACCACATTTCCACTACTTTGCACCTAGTTTTACGTTTTGCACCACTTTTCCCCTACTTTGCAACCAAGTTTCGCGTTTTGTACCACTTTGCACCACTTTTGCACTACTTTGCAGCTAGTTTTGCGTTTTGCACCACTTTGCACCACTTTTTCAATATTTTGCACCTAGTTTTGAGTTTTGCACCACTTTTGCACCTAGTTTCGCGTTTTGCACCACTTTACCTGTACTTTGCAGCTAATGTCGAGTTTTGCATCACTTTTCCACTATTTTGCAAAACTTGGTTGCAAAGTAGTGGAAAAGTGGTGCAAAACGCAAAACTAGGTGCAAAGTAGTGGAAATGTGGTGCAAAACGAAAAACTAGGTGTAAAATAGTGGAAAAGTGGTGCAAAATGCGAAGCTAGATGCAAATTAGTGGAAATGTGGTGTAAAGTATTAAACTAAAAGTAGTGGAAAAGCTAGTTTGCATCTAGTTTCGCGTTTTGCTCCGCCTTTCCACTATTTTGGACCTAGTTTCGCGTTTTGCATCGCTTTTTCACTATTTTGCACCTAGTTTCGCGTTTTGCACCACTTTTCCACTATTTTGCAAAAACTTGGTTGCAAAGTAGTGGAAAAGCGGTGCAAAACGCAAAACTAGGTGCAAAGTAGTGGAAATGTGGTGCAAAACGAAAAACTAGGTGTAAAATAGTGGAAAAGTGGTGCACAATGCGAAGCTAGATGCAAATTAGTGGAAATGTGGTGTAAAGCATTAAACTAAAAGTAGTGGAAAAGCTAGTTTGCACCTAGTTTCGCGTTTTGCTCCGCCTTTCCACTATTTTGGACCTAGTTTCGCGTTTTGCATCGCTTTTTCACTATTTTGCACCTAGTTTCGCGTTTTGCACCACTTTTCCACTATTTTGCACCTAGTTTTGCGTTTTGCATCACTTTTTCACTACTTTGCACATTCTTTCGCATTTTGCACCACTTTCCAACTACTTTGCATTTTAGTTTCAGACTTTTCTCAACTATTCTACTCATTTGCACTTTACTTGTAGACTTTGCACAACTATTCTACTACCTTACATTCCAGTTTCACTTTTTGCACCACTATTTCACTACTTTGCTCTCTCGTTTTCATTAATTCGCACTCTTGTTTCACACTTTGCACAACTATTACACGACTTTACTCTCTAGTTTCACACTTTTAAGCACTATTGAAGTACTTTACATTCCAGTTTCATCCTTTGCACCACTATTCCACTACTTTAAAATTTAGTTTCCGACGTTGTACCACTATTCCACTACTTTGCACTCTAGTTTCACATTTTGCACCACTATTCTACTATCTGGCACTCTCGTTTAACACTTTGCACCACCTTTCTCTACTTTGCACAATTTTGACATACTTTTCCACTACTTTGCACCTAGTTATGGGTTTTGCACCATTTTTCCACTATTTTACGCCCAGTTTCGCGTTTTGCACCAGTTTCCACTACTTTGCACCTAATTTCGCGTTTTGCACCACTTTACCAGTACTTTGCAGCTAATGTCGAGTTTTGAATCACTTTTCCACTATTTTGCCCCTAGTTTCGCGTTTTGCATAACTTTTCCACTATAAAGCTACTTACGCCTAGTTTCGCGTTTTGCACTACTGTTCAACTATTTTGTAGCACTTTTCCACTACTTTGCACCTAGTTTCGAATTTTGCACCACTTTTTCACTACTTTACACTTAGTTTTATACTTTACACCACATTTCCACTACTTTGCATCTAGTTTCGCATTTTGCACCACTTTCCCACTATTTTACACCTAGTTTTTCGTTTTGCACCACATTTTCACTACTTTGCACCTAGTTTCGCGTTTTGCACCACTTTTTCAATATTTTGCACCTAGTTTTGAGTTTTGCACCACTTTTGCACCTAGTTTCGCGTTTTGCACCACTTTACCAGTACTTTGCAGCTAATGTCGAGTTTTGAATCACTTTTCCACTATTTTGCCCCTAGTTTCGCGTTTTGCATCACTTTTCCACTATAAAGCTACTTACGCCTAGTTTCGCGTTTTGCACTACTGTTCAACTATTTTGTAGCACTTTTCCACTACTTTGCACCTAGTTTCGAATTTTGCACCACTTTTTCACTACTTTACACTTAGTTTTATACTTTACACCACATTTCCACTACTTTGCATCTAGTTTCGCATTTTGCACCACTTTCCCACTATTTTACACCTAGTTTTTCGTTTTGCACCACATTTTCACTACTTTGCACCTAGTTTCGCGTTTTGCACCGCTTTTCCACTATTTGCACCTAGTTTTGCGTTTTGCACTGCTTTTCCACAACTTTGCACCTAGTTTCGCGTTTTGCACCGCTTTTCCACTATTTTGCACCTAGTTTCGCGTTCTGCACCACTTTCCCACTACTTTGCACCACCTTTCCACAACTTTGCACCTAGTTTCGCGTTTTGCACCGCTTTTCCACTGTTTTGCACCTAGTTTCGCGTTTTGCACCGCTTTTCCACTGTTTTGCAACTAGTTTCGCGTTTTGCACCACTTTCCCACTACTTTGCACCGCCTTTCCACTACTTTGCACCTAGTTTCGCGTTTTGCACCGCTTTTCCACTGTTTTGCAACTAGTTTCGCGTTTTGCACCACTTTCCCACTACTTTGCACCGCCTTTCCGCTACTTTGCACCTAGTTTCGCGTTTTGCTCCGCTTTTTCACTATTTTGCAAATAGTTTCGCGTTTTGCACTACTTTTCAACTATTTTGTAGCACTTTTCCACTACTTTGCACCTAGTTTCGAATTTTGCACCACTTTTTCACTACTTTACACTTAGTTTTATATTTTACACCACATTTCCACTACTTTGCATCTAGTTTCGCATTTTGCACCACTTTCCCACTATTTTACACCTAGTTTTTCGTTTTGCACCATATTTCCACTACTTTGCACCTAGTTTTGCGTTTTGCACCACTTTTCCTCTATTTTAAACCTAGTTTTTCGCTTTGCACCACATTTCCTCTACTTTGCACCTAGTTTTACGTTTTGCACCACTTTCCACTACTTTGCAACCAAGTTTCGCGTTTTGTACCACTTTGCACACCACTTTTGCACTACTTTGCAGCTAGTTTCGCGTTTTGCACCACTTTGCACCACTTTTTCAATATTTTGCACCTAGTTTTGAGTTTTGCACCACTTTTGCACCTAGTTTCGCGTTTTGCACCACTTTACCAGTACTTTGCAGCTAATGTCGAGTTTTGCATCACTTTTCCACTATTTTGCAAAACTTGGTTGCAAAGTAGTGGAAAAGCGGTGCAAAACGCAAAACTAGGTGCAAAGTAGTGGAAATGTGGTGCAAAACGAAAAACTAGGTGTAAAATAGTGGAAAAGTGGTGCACAATGCGAAGCTAGATGCAAATTAGTGGAAATGTGGTGTAAAGCATTAAACTAAAAGTAGTGGAAAAGCTAGTTTGCACCTAGTTTCGCGTTTTGCTCCGCCTTTCCACTATTTTGGACCTAGTTTCGCGTTTTGCATCGCTTTTTCACTATTTTGCACCTAGTTTCGCGTTTTGCACCACTTTTCCACTATTTTGCACCTAGTTTTGCGTTTTGCATCACTTTTTCACTACTTTGCACATTCTTTCGCATTTTGCACCACTTTCCAACTACTTTGCATTTTAGTTTCAGACTTTTCTCAACTATTCTACTCATTTGCACTTTACTTGTAGACTTTGCACAACTATTCTACTACCTTACATTCCAGTTTCACTTTTTGCACCACTATTTCACTACTTTGCTCTCTCGTTTTCATTAATTCGCACTCTTGTTTCACACTTTGCACAACTATTACACGACTTTACTCTCTAGTTTCACACTTTTAAGCACTATTGAAGTACTTTACATTCCAGTTTCATCCTTTGCACCACTATTCCACTACTTTAAAATTTAGTTTCCGACTTTGTACCACTATTCCTCTACTTTGCACTCTAGTTTCACATTTTGCACCACTATTCTACTATCTGGCACTCTCGTTTAACACTTTGCACCACCTTTCTCTACTTTGCACAATTTTGACATACTTTTCCACTACTTTGCACCTAGTTATGGGTTTTGCACCATTTTCCCACTATTTTACGCCCAGTTTCGCGTTTTGCACCAGTTTCCACTACTTTGCACCTAGTTTCGCGTTTTGCACCACTTTACCAGTACTTTGCAGCTAATGTCGAGTTTTGCACCACTTTCCCACTATTTTACACCTAGTTTTTCGTTTTGCACCACATTTCCACTACTTTGCACCTAGTTTCGCGTTTTCCACCGCTTTTCCACTATTCGCACATAGTTTCGCGTTTTGCACTGCTTTTCCACAACTTTGCACCTAGTTTCGCGTTTTGCACCGCTTTTCCACTATTTTGCACCTAGTTTCTCGTTCTGCACCACTTTGCACCACTTTTCCACTATTTTGCACCTAGTTTCGCGTTTTGCACTGCTTTTCCACAACTTTGCACCTAGTTTCGCGTTTTGCACCGCTTTTCCACTGTTTTGCAACTAGTTTCGCGTTTTGCACCACTTTCCCACTACTTTGCACAGCCTTTCCACTACTTTGCACCTAGTTTCGCGTTTTGCACCGCTTTTCCACTGTTTTGCAACTAGTTTCGCGTTTTGCACCACTTTCCCACTACTTTGCACAGCCTTTCCACTACTTTGCACCTAGTTTCGCGTTTTGCACCGCTTTTCCACTGTTTTGCAACTAGTTTCGCGTTTTGCACCACTTTCCCACTACTTTGCACCGCCTTTCCACTACTTTGCACCTAGTTTCGCGTTTTGCACCGCTTTTTCACTATTTTGCACATAGTTTCGCGTTTTGCACTACTTTTCAACTATTTTGTAGCACTTTTCCACTACTTTGCACCTAGTTTCGAATTTTGCACCACTTTTTCACTACTTTACATTTAGTTTTATACTTTACACCACATTTCCACTACTTTGCATCTACTTTCGCATTTTGCACCACTTTCCCACTATTTTACACTTAGTTTTTCGTTTTGCACCACAATTCCACTACTTTGCACCTAGTTTTGCGTTTTGCACCACTTTTGCAGCTAGTTTCGCGTTTTGCACCACTTTGTACCACTTTTCCAATATGTTGCAACACTTTTGCACCTAGTTTCGCGTTTTGCTTCACTTTTCGAATATTTTTCACCTAGTTTCGTGTTTTGCACCACTTTGCACCACTTTTCCACTATTTTCACCTAGTTTCGCGTTTTGCACCGCTTTCCACTACTTTGCACCTAGTTTCGCGTTTTGCACCGCTTTTCCACTACTTTGCACCTATTTTCGCGTTTTGCCCCACTTTTCCACTATTTTGCACCTAGTTTCGCGTTTTGCATCACTTTTCCACTATATAGCTACTTGCGCCTAGTTTCGCGTTTTGCACTACTTTTCAACTATTTTGTACCACTCTTCCACTACTTTGCACCTAGTTTCGAGTTTTGCACCACTTTTCACTACTTTACACTTAGTTTTATTCTTTACACCACATTTCCACTACTTTGCATATAGTTTCGCATTTTGCACCACTTTTCCACTATTTTACACCTAGTTTTTCGCTTTGCACCACATTTCCACTACTTTGCACCTAGTTTTACGTTTTGCACCACTTTTCCCCTACTTTGCAACCAAGTTTCGCGTTTTGTACCACTTTGCACCACTTTTGCACTACTTTGCAGCTAGATTCGTGTTTTGCACCACTTTGCACCACTTTTTCAATATTTTGCACCTAGTTTTGAGTTTTGCACCACTTTTGCACCTAGTTTCGCGTTTTGCACCACTTTACCTGTACTTTGCAGCTAATGTCGAGTTTTGCATCACTTTTCCACTATTTTGCAAAACTTGGTTGCAAAGTAGTGGAAAAGTGGTGCAAAACGCAAAACTAGGTGCAAAGTAGTGGAAATGTGGTGCAAAACGAAAAACTAGGTGTAAAATAGTGGAAAAGTGGTGCAAAATGCGAAGCTAGATGCAAATTAGTGGAAATGTGGTGTAAAGTATTAAACTAAAAGTAGTGGAAAAGCTAGTTTGCATCTAGTTTCGCGTTTTGCTCCGCCTTTCCACTATTTTGGACCTAGTTTCGCGTTTTGCATCGCTTTTTCACTATTTTGCACCTAGTTTCGCGTTTTGCACCACTTTTCCACTATTTTGCACCTAGTTTTGTGTTTTGCATCACTTTTCCACTACTTTGCACCTTCTTTCGCATTTTGCACCACTTTCCAACTACTTTGCATTTTAGTTTCAGACTTTTCTCAACTATTCTACTCATTTGCACTTTACTTGTAGACTTTGCACAACTATTCTACTACCTTACATTCCAGTTTCACTTTTTGCACCACTATTTCACTACTTTGCTCTCTCGTTTTCATTAATTCGCACTCTTGTTTCACACTTTGCACAACTATTACACGACTTTACTCTCTAGTTTCACACTTTTAAGCACTATTGAAGTACTTTACATTCCAGTTTCATCCTTTGCACCACTATTCCACTACTTTAAAATTTAGTTTCCGACTTTGTACCACTATTCCACTACTTTGCACTCTAGTTTCACATTTTGCACCACTATTCTACTATCTGGCACTCTCGTTTAATACTTTGCACCACCTTTCTCTACTTTGCACAATTTTGCCACTACTACTTTGCACCTAGTTATGGGTTTTGCACCATTTGTCCACTATTTTTACGCCCAGTTTTGCGTTTTGCACCAGTTTCCACTACTTTGCACCTAATTTCGCGTTTTGCACCACTTTACCAGTACTTTGCAGCTAATGTTGAGTTTTGAATCACTTTTCCACTATTTTGCCCCTAGTTTCGCGTTTTGCATCACTTTTCCACTATATAGCTACTTGCGTCTAGTTTCGCGTTTTGCACTACTTTTCAACTATTTTGTAGCACTTTGCCACTACTTTGCACCTAGTTTCGAATTTTGCACCACTTTTTCACTACTTTACATTTAGTTTTATACTTTACACCACATTTCCACTACTTTGCATCTACTTTCGCATTTTGCACCACTTTCCCACTATTTTACACTTAGTTTTTCGTTTTGCACCACAATTCCACTACTTTGCACCTAGTTTCGCGTTTTCCACCGCTTTTCCACTATTCGCACATAGTTTCGCGTTTTGCACTGCTTTTCCACAACTTTGCACCTAGTTTCGCGTTTTGCACCGCTTTTCCACTATTTTGCACCTAGTTTCTCGTTCTGCACCACTTTGCACCACTTTTCCACTATTTTGCACCTAGTTTCGCGTTTTGCACTGCTTTTCCACAACTTTGCACCTAGTTTCGCGTTTTGCACCGCTTTTCCACTGTTTTGCAACTAGTTTCGCGTTTTGCACCACTTTCCCACTACTTTGCACAGCCTTTCCACTACTTTGCACCTAGTTTCGCGTTTTGCACCGCTTTTCCACTGTTTTGCAACTAGTTTCGCGTTTTGCACCACTTTCCCACTACTTTGCACAGCCTTTCCACTACTTTGCACCTAGTTTCGCGTTTTGCACCGCTTTTCCACTGTTTTGCAACTAGTTTCGCGTTTTGCACCACTTTCCCACTACTTTGCACCGCCTTTCCACTACTTTGCACCTAGTTTCGCGTTTTGCACCGCTTTTTCACTATTTTGCACATAGTTTCGCGTTTTGCACTACTTTTCAACTATTTTGTAGCACTTTTCCACTACTTTGCACCTAGTTTCGAATTTTGCACCACTTTTTCACTACTTTACATTTAGTTTTATACTTTACACCACATTTCCACTACTTTGCATCTACTTTCGCATTTTGCACCACTTTCCCACTATTTTACACTTAGTTTTTCGTTTTGCACCACAATTCCACTACTTTGCACCTAGTTTTGCGTTTTGCACCACTTTTGCAGCTAGTTTCGCGTTTTGCACCACTTTGTACCACTTTTCCAATATGTTGCAACACTTTTGCACCTAGTTTCGCGTTTTGCTTCACTTTTCGAATATTTTTCACCTAGTTTCGTGTTTTGCACCACTTTGCACCACTTTTCCACTATTTTCACCTAGTTTCGCGTTTTGCACCGCTTTCCACTACTTTGCACCTAGTTTCGCGTTTTGCACCGCTTTTCCACTACTTTGCACCTATTTTCGCGTTTTGCCCCACTTTTCCACTATTTTGCACCTAGTTTCGCGTTTTGCATCACTTTTCCACTATATAGCTACTTGCGCCTAGTTTCGCGTTTTGCACTACTTTTCAACTATTTTGTACCACTCTTCCACTACTTTGCACCTAGTTTCGAGTTTTTGCACCACTTTTCACTACTTTACACTTAGTTTTATTCTTTACACCACATTTCCACTACTTTGCATATAGTTTCGCATTTTGCACCACTTTTCCACTATTTTACACCTAGTTTTTCGCTTTGCACCACATTTCCACTACTTTGCACCTAGTTTTACGTTTTGCACCACTTTTCCCCTACTTTGCAACCAAGTTTCGCGTTTTGTACCACTTTGCACCACTTTTGCACTACTTTGCAGCTAGATTCGTGTTTTGCACCACTTTGCACCACTTTTTCAATATTTTGCACCTAGTTTTGAGTTTTGCACCACTTTTGCACCTAGTTTCGCGTTTTGCACCACTTTACCTGTACTTTGCAGCTAATGTCGAGTTTTGCATCACTTTTCCACTATTTTGCAAAACTTGGTTGCAAAGTAGTGGAAAAGTGGTGCAAAACGCAAAACTAGGTGCAAAGTAGTGGAAATGTGGTGCAAAACGAAAAACTAGGTGTAAAATAGTGGAAAAGTGGTGCAAAATGCGAAGCTAGATGCAAATTAGTGGAAATGTGGTGTAAAGTATTAAACTAAAAGTAGTGGAAAAGCTAGTTTGCATCTAGTTTCGCGTTTTGCTCCGCCTTTCCACTATTTTGGACCTAGTTTCGCGTTTTGCATCGCTTTTTCACTATTTTGCACCTAGTTTCGCGTTTTGCACCACTTTTCCACTATTTTGCACCTAGTTTTGTGTTTTGCATCACTTTTCCACTACTTTGCACCTTCTTTCGCATTTTGCACCACTTTCCAACTACTTTGCATTTTAGTTTCAGACTTTTCTCAACTATTCTACTCATTTGCACTTTACTTGTAGACTTTGCACAACTATTCTACTACCTTACATTCCAGTTTCACTTTTTGCACCACTATTTCACTACTTTGCTCTCTCGTTTTCATTAATTCGCACTCTTGTTTCACACTTTGCACAACTATTACACGACTTTACTCTCTAGTTTCACACTTTTAAGCACTATTGAAGTACTTTACATTCCAGTTTCATCCTTTGCACCACTATTCCACTACTTTAAAATTTAGTTTCCGACTTTGTACCACTATTCCACTACTTTGCACTCTAGTTTCACATTTTGCACCACTATTCTACTATCTGGCACTCTCGTTTAATACTTTGCACCACCTTTCTCTACTTTGCACAATTTTGCCACTACTACTTTGCACCTAGTTATGGGTTTTGCACCATTTGTCCACTATTTTACGCCCAGTTTTGCGTTTTGCACCAGTTTCCACTACTTTGCACCTAATTTCGCGTTTTGCACCACTTTACCAGTACTTTGCAGCTAATGTTGAGTTTTGAATCACTTTTCCACTATTTTGCCCCTAGTTTCGCGTTTTGCATCACTTTTCCACTATATAGCTACTTGCGCCTAGTTTCGCGTTTTGCACTACTTTTCAACTATTTTGTAGCACTTTGCCACTACTTTGCACCTAGTTTCGAATTTTGCACCACTTTTTCACTACTTTACATTTAGTTTTATACTTTACACCACATTTCCACTACTTTGCATCTACTTTCGCATTTTGCACCACTTTCCCACTATTTTACACTTAGTTTTTCGTTTTGCACCACAATTCCACTACTTTGCACCTAGTTTTGCGTTTTGCACCACTTTTGCAGCTAGTTTCGCGTTTTGCACCACTTTGTACCACTTTTCCAATATGTTGCAACACTTTTGCACCTAGTTTCGCGTTTTGCATCACTTTTCGAATATTTTTCACCTAGTTTCGTGTTTTGCACCACTTTGCACCACTTTTCCACTATTTTCACCTAGTTTCGCGTTTTGCACCGCTTTCCACTACTTTGCACCTAGTTTCGCGTTTTGCACCGCTTTTCCACTACTTTGCACCTATTTTCGCGTTTTGCCCCACTTTTCTACTATTTTGCACCTAGTTTCGCGTTTTGCATCACTTTTCCACTATATAGCTACTTGCGCCTAGTTTCGCGTTTTGCACTACTTTTCAACTATTTTGTACCACTCTTCCACTACTTTGCACCTTGTTTCGAGTTTTGCACCACTTTTCACTACTTTACACTTAGTTTTATACTTTACACCACATTTCCACTACTTTGCATATAGTTTCGCATTTTGCACCACTTTTCCACTATTTTACACCTAGTTTTTCGCTTTGCACCACATTTCCACTACTTTGCACCTAGTTTTACGTTTTGCACCACTTTTCCCCTACTTTGCACTTGTGCAAGCGATATCGATTTAAAACTTACAAGAACATGAAATAGCCGTCAATTCGGCCGAATTTCAAATAATCTATACAGCTGTTTGGTTAGGTGCTCGACGAATGTTTAAAACAAAGCACAAACGGGCGTAGTTAGTGCTTGCATGGCAGACTCCCTGAGTAAACGACTTGTTGAATTCATTTTTTTTTCATCACACACATGGAAAGATATAAGTCAACGTTTCTGCATTTTTTCTTACTGTGATGTCAATCATTTATAGTGGAAAAACGTTGCATTTTTGTCACTTTTTTAATTATTGGAATGTTTTCAAATTTCTTCTAATTCTCAAGAACAAGTTGTTGATGCTGTCTGCACGTAGAAGAGCTCCTCCTGTGTGAGACTTGTTTGGAAAAATCTCTATGAATTTTGATAACAGCACTCCAATTCGCAAATACTTCTATTTGTGAGTATATTGGTTTATCTATTGGTTCAGCCAAGATGGCGCGCCCACTGAACACTTTACAGTTGAGTAGTATGCTGCTGCAATCGGTGCTGTTGTTGGAGACGATAATATCATAGCTGCGTCCAGAATGAATTTAATTCTGATCTCTACTTGTAAAGGAATTGTCTGTTTACGGGCGTGATGTGGGAAGTATGCGTACGATCTCTCTCGGATGCAAATCAGAATCTTTGAAACATGTTAAAACAGTGAACATATTAACGGGTTAATTAGTGTTATGTTTGAAGGACGTTCTTATTCTGTGTATATATCAACCGATGAAATGCGCTGTTTTCAATGTAAAGAGACTGGACATATACGCAGAAATTGTCCCCGCAACTGACACTTATGTGAGTTTGAACAACCCCAATGAAATGAATAATGAAACGGTCACACCAATGGAAACCATTAATGTCACTAATGACACCACAGTTAATGACGTAATCGAAGCATTATTACTGAAAGTATAAATGTTGCTCCTATAAAATCAATCAAACTTATGGAAACTAATTCAAAAACTGTTTCAAGTCCGTCCCACGCAAACATGCAAGCTAACATTGATCACAAATCAATGGAACACGAAAATACCAATGATGATATTCACAACACCGAGCATATGAAAACTAATAATGATCATGAAAACACGAAAACTGATAATAATATAAATGTTAGTAACATGTTGACAAATGACAATAACACCACCGATGATACTTCTACAGCAATCAAAGAGATAAACACAATCAGCGACACATTTGTTGATTCTTTTGATAGAAATGTACATATACCCAAAGAAGAGAGGGTACGTCCCCCTCCTTCAACAACATCCTACTTCCTTACCCCACCCCGAAATCCAATCCAATGGAAGGCGCGGGTGAAGAAAATGACTTTGATAATGAGAGTGTTCAAACAAAGCGTCCGTACACTCTGATATCTCAGATCAAATAGATCAATCAGATCAATCTGGGGATACGATACAAATTGATCAACTCATGAAATTATTGAAAGATATCAAAGTCTCAAAAAAATCGTAGATCGATGCTTAGACTACTGCTTAGACGCTCGTAAACTATACAAGTCGTTTAAGCCACTTTGGAACTTTGGTGTTCCTGCAGCTTTAGAAAAAGCTCGCATTCAGAAAGTAATAATAAAACTTCAGAATTACATAAAGTCTCGTAATCTACAATCTAAGCAGCAATGTGTGACACTTTTTTTTATTACCATTATGTTTGTCAATATTATCTCCAGTGCATGTCAATTCACTGATTGCTCTAAAAAAATGTCTCCCTCATCGACCACGCATTTATTAGTGGTTGCTATAGCAATGTGGATAATATACATTAAATGGTTTCACTTGACAACAAAGAGTCTACATAACGTGGACTATAAACCCTTTACTACAACTATTATTAACTAAATATATAATACTATGGAAGAAATGCAACATCCACGTTCTCTGCCCACATGCTGTTACCATGGTGATATTGATGACCACCACTGAATGGCATGTCTTGGCTACAGACAGTCTACACATCGTGGACTATAAACCCTTTATCGCAACTATTACTATCTACATACGTAACACGACAGAAGAAACGTATTTTCATAAAATTTACGTTTTCTGCTCACATTCTGTTGCATGGTGATAATGGTAATCACCACTGAATAACCACTGGTTACAGACAGTCTACACATCGTGGACTATAAACCCTTTATCGCAACTATTACTATCTACATACGTAACACGACAGAAGAAACGTATTTTCATAAAATTTACGTTTTCTGCTCACATTCTGTTGCATGGTGATAATGGTAATCACCACTGAATAACCACTGGTTACAGACAGTCTACACATCGTGGTCTATAAATTCTTTATCATAATCAAAATAAACTGTATATGTCAACATCCAAATAAAGTATATTTTTCGATTCTACAAGCTCTCTCTGTGCATGCCATTGCCATGATGACCTTTGCTTTTTGAACTTCATACTTGACTACATTTAGTCTAGATGTTACGAACTATAAAGCCCAAGCCCTAACTAAAAAAACTATATACGTATAACCAAAATCTACATATCGTGGACTATAAACTCTTTGTCATAGTAAAACTGTGCATTTCACTCTAAAAGTATATTTAAATATATTTATTCCAACGGTAATGTATTTTTGTGTCGGTGCCACAGTGATACGGATTGTCAAATATTCCCGCCGACATGCACCTAGTCTTTATTCTGTGGACTATAAACTCTTTTTCAACTTTCAAATAAACTGTACATATATTTTTAAACAAATGTTATATATCTCTATTGCACTGTTATACACACAAGGTGTGTTCACAGTGGCTTGGTGCTGCTTCCTTGCCCTTAAGCGTACCTGCCTGATAATACCCAATCTACTTTTTGACTATTTCAAATTATATACTCAACATAAGACGAACTGCATGTACATTTGTACAAATAAAACAGTATATCTTTATACTTTACAAGCACATTCAAATGCGTTCATCGTAGTGGTATTATACTTTATCACCACGTATAATTGTTCGCTTGTTTACAGTTATAAACTCTGTACTGAAACACCAATTAACTACTATATTTCAAAATAAAATATATTTGCTTTTATGTTACCAGATAAATGCTCCCTTATGACCGACATAAGATCACGTACTGTCGCTTTGTGTTTTCTATACTTTCTTATCATTCAATAGTACAATAAACTTTTTCGCCCTCTTGTACTACAGGTGTTGAGCTATTAAAATGCACTACTTAGGAAACACCATTGAATCGATATCTTGTAATACTTCAGTCAACTTACTATCGCCTTACATTTCTCAACCTTGTGTAATTGAACCTGGTACTCACTATGTCAATGACCTCGATAATTACTTGTATATACAGGATATATCTCTGTATAACGCATTTTTGTTTGTCATGTACCACCGATTGTTATTACTATATCTTATTATGCTGAACATTTCTGTGACAACATGGGATGTAAATGGTTGCCGTGACTCTTTAAAACGTCACAGTGTTTTTAACTATTTGAAATTAAACCAGAATGGCAACCTATGTTTTCTTCATACTGACGAAGCCGCTCTCATTGCTTTTTCACATGGCACCACAGCATCAGCAGGTGCTGCTATTCTTGTGTCACAATCAACTCTTTACGTAGTATAGTCAGTGGTAGGTTATTACACGTTAATGCTACTGTCAACGGCCCCAGTTACCACTTATTGAATGCCTACGCACCCACAAATGGTGCTGAGCGCTTTGCATTTTTAACACATTGAAAAAATATAAAGGAACTTGATCAAAATGACTTTATAATTGTGGGCGGAGATTTTAACTGCACCCATCGTTCGACTGCAACCGCATGTTTGAATCCCACCACTTCAACACAAGTATTGCAAAATATTGTTAATCGTTTCAAGTTCATATATGCCTGGCGTCGCTTTCACGGTAATGCCAGGGCATTTACTTGGTCAAGAGGTGAAAGTTACTCCAGACTGGATAGGTTCTACATCACTAGCACGCTGGCATCAAAAATCATTGACTCTGCACCAACTCTATCCGATCATAAACCAATAAAACTTGTTATTCACAGAAAAAGGTAGGAAATCATCCTCCACTCTGGTGTTTTAATACCAGCCTTTTAGAGAACAAAATGTTCTGTGAAACCATTACCGTTTTCTGGTCGCAATGGCAAATACAAAAATCCAATTACTCAAATATACAGTTGCGGTGGGACATTGGCAAACACAAAATTAAAGAACTAACAAAACAATTCTGTAGCAAAAATTCGCAAGAAAACAAACTTGAAAAGAACAAACTGTAAAATGAAATTGATAATATCGAGACACGTCTTGCGATTGACCCCTCTCTTAAAAATATATATGAACATGAGAAAAGTGCACTGTGAACTGAACAAAACGCGTGGGGCTAATATTCGTTCGCGCCATAAACTACTGAACGAATTTAGATCTTGGAAGAAAGGGTTCTCCCCTGATTCTGTCTGCATGGAAGCTCAAAATAAAATTCTTCAAAATCTGCCTAAACTTAATGATAACGCAATCTCCCTGTGTGATGAACAAATCTCTTTTGAAGAGCTTTCTGCTTCTGTTAAACTTATTCCTAATGGGAAGACTCCCGGAATAGATGGAATCCCCTGTGAATTGTGGCCAGTAATCGGGCACGACTTACATGAGGTTCTTCTAGCATCCATCGAAGAGGGCGCACTCCCTTTGGCATGTCGAAGGGAAATCATTGCACTACTTCAAAAAAAGGGGATAGTACACTCATCAAAAACTGGAGACTATAAACGACTAAAGACTGTACTTGCGGACATAATTTATATTGACCAAAGCTATACCATTCCAAATTGACAGATTTATGACAACGGTCACCTTCTCCGTGACACTGTGACATACAGCAACAGATGTAACTTACCTCTAGGAATTGGTTCACTTGATCAATCCAAAGCATTTGACAGGCTGTTAGCTTTGGCAATATTTTTATCAAATATATTCAAATGATTTACACTAATGCGCAAAGCATCGTTCGTGTTAATAGTTCATTAACCGCTCCAATCTCATTTCTGCAGGGCATTCGACAAGGTTGCGCCCTCTCTGGTCAGCTAGCAATTGAGCCGCTGCTGCATAAATTCAGATCGGCAAGTAATATTGAAGGACTACAAATACCACATTACAGAGATCGTAAATGCAACTTGACTGCATACGCTGATGTCAGTTTTTTTTATCAAAAGGGATTCTGACTTTTTAAAATTATCGCAGTGGAATACTGTATACGAAAAAGCATCAAATGCTAAAGTGAACCATGAAAAATCACAATGGCTATGGGTGGGAGCGTGGAAAAATAGAACGGTCCACATCGCAAGCCGAATAAAAGCTTTCAGACTACAGTATATTCAGAGATATCTATATTCATCAATTGTACGCCCATGTTTTAGTTTTACTGATCACTTTCTGCAATACTCAACCGACTTGAATTTTACAAAACAGCTATTCAAATGCCCCCTATTTTACCTCAACACACAGAATCATGTTACTATGACATTGTAATTACATGGGCTAGCTTTAAAATAATCCGCAAAGCAAACCATCATCGGTACACGACATTTTAAATGAACCACTTTTTAACAACAATCTTTTACTGCTTCATATCTGCGTGTCAGCCATTTGACCACAATAATAGAAGATGGTTATCATACGAGTTGCATAGCGTTATTCACATACAATCAAAATGTGTGCTCGAACAAATACTCAAAAAATAAAGAAATCCATCCCACAGAACATTATCAATAAAATAGATGCATACCTATGCAACTAGACTGTCGACAGTCCCCGGGCCTAATGTAATTACTTTATGTGTCCTAGACATTCAAACGACGAAGTGTAATGCGAAGCATTTCACGCGAGGGACTTTAGTCCCGAGAGACTGTCCCCGTCTGCTGGTTCTAGTTGATATGAATAATTCATAGTTGATGCTGACGTCACGAAATAAATTATACGTAAATTTATTCTTAATGAATGCGTCGGCTGTTCACGTTATGAACACAATAAATACAGTCACTCCAACCAAAATAACAAAGAAAACTATTAAATCGCCTAGAACCAAATATTATAGTCTTTGCTAGAACCAAGGAAACAACGTGCATTGTTTGTGGCTGTCAAATGCAGGTATACCGGAGGGGACTGTTTCGCGATCAGATCTACGACATGCACAGAAATCGAATTTGCTGAGACAGAGACGATCGATCTACTTCTTGCCAGTTCGTACACGTGTTAGAAAATGTGGACCGAGAGCGTCGACTCTGCATAAAAAATGTATGAGTTCAGGAAGAAATTTCAACAAACTAAGCGAGAGTTATTGGAAAGGTCGCAGGCTTTTTCCTCCAAGAGAATGATACTGTGGTACAGTCAAAACAAACTTCGCGTAAGTCGTGTGCGATCCTAGTATTCAGCGACTATCATTTGCATAGGAAAGTACCCGGATCTGGTAAGAAATCTTACTAGTGAATTGCAACACCTAACGGCACTCCATACTTCTTATCCCGGCGTTCGCAATTTATTCATACCTATTACGTTTGTACACAATATTTAATAATAATATCAGAGGAATATTTGGTACGACCGACTGTCGACAGTCTACTATGCAACATGCAACGAGACATACCACTGAATAATAACTACAACATTGAACTCAGATAGAAAACCGACAAGGTCACACTTAACGTTCCCTTATATAAACAAGAAAAAGAGAAAATTTACAAATTTATTATTCTCACTCAGTTTCACACTCGACTACCAGATCACATAGACACCATCTGGAGAGATCGTTTATCCCTACCTGATGCTATCAAGTGTAACTTTAAAGGATGCTATATATTCCTTATACCAAAACGGGAAGGCGATTTACTGTGGTGGATCATGCATGGGTCATATTTGACTGGTAACTTCTTATTGTCATGTAACTATAGTGATAACAATTACTGCCCAATTTGTACTGATCAGGATGATCTCCTACATATATTTCTACAATGCAGACGTCTAAGCTTCTTGTTTACAGTAATCAACACTCTGTGAAAAAACTGTTAGACACAAACATTTCATACTGGTGGTATGTACTTGGTCCACTTAAACCTCCCAAACAAATGTACAAGCACTTGTCAATTACATAATGTGTACAGCAAAATTGTCAATCCACTTATCTCGACGTAATGCGTTGAAAAACGATGGCTTCACTAATGTCTTACAGATCTTCATAGAAAGACTACGATCCAGGATCCATGGTGAATTTCTGTACTATCGGAACTCTGAACTTAATGTTATAATGTATGTATGTAAATAATTGATATGCATTAATGATGTCTATTTGACATATTAAATATTCATGTTAAAAATCAAAATCTATTTTTCACGAACAAGTTGTTGATGCTGTCGGCACGTAGTGGGTTTTACGCTGTTAAAGAATCGTGCAAAATTGTTCAAAGTGAATGCAAAGTTGTGCAAAGTTATTGCAAAGTTGGTAGATGTATTTGTATATGTGAGCGAACCGTAAAATGTTAGAAAACAGCGTGCCAAGTTTTAAAAAAACAAAGGAAATGAAGGCGGAGTTACTTGTATATTTAACCTAATCTAAGTCATTATTATGACAGCCCCGAAAATATTATAAGTAAATGATGAGTGCAGAATATAACAACAGTCGATCGAAAAATCGACAACAAACTGCTTACAAAGTTGTGAAAAGCGATTGCATAGTTGGTAGTTTCATTCGGAATTGTTACCTGTGATATCATATTAATATGTCCCATAGTTAAAAGTTAGAAAATGTGAATAAATATCTCGTAAATTGCTGTTAAATTACCGTAGTGTTACTCCAAGTATGTATATGTCATTGGTCAATTCTATACCCATATTTTAAAACATCCAAAAACATAATATAGCCGCCAATTTGGCTTAATTTCATATAATCCATCCAGCTGCGTGGTTAGGTGACCAACAGATGTTCAAAGTAAAGCACAATTGTTCGTGGTTAGTACTTGCGTGGGAGATTCGCTGAGTAAAGCCCCTTTCACAATTGGTGCCAAACAGACTACAACGGCTTGCGACTCGAAATTGTTCCCGTTGTACGACTCGTTGTAGCCGTTGTACCACTTATTGTACGATCCAGATGCGACAAAATGGTCGCATCTCGGTCGGGAAAAAAAACCGTGCTGCTCCGATATTTTGAGCGACTGACGCGATGAAAAATAATTGCACGACAGGCAGTACGAGTGTTGTGCGACTTTACACGCACTCGTAAGACCCCGAACGAGTGTTGCACGAGTATTTTCATGTAGTACGATGATGCGTCCTGTCGTACGAGTCCGTTGTACCACCCTAAGACTATTGGAAGACCTGTCTTGCCCCCTTTGCAACGTTGTACGATTTTTTTCACCCCCAATATAAGCTCGAGAACTCCTGAGCTTTCATCCCAAATGTCTGGACCATCCATACTGTAAACATGGTTGCTGCTCGACCAATAGCTCCTGGGAGGCTCTTGCATTTGCTAAGTCTGAGAAGGCAAATCCAAAACGTTAAAGACAGACATGTCATATTGATGGCCTTACTCATCCGTAGACGTCAAAGACATGCAAGGCAAAGAAGAAGGTGGTGGGTAAAACACTGGATTGAGAGACGTGTGCTGTTTGGACAGTATGATATTCTGATGCCGATGCTTGTATTTTGGTTGTGTCTTGTTCACTGTAGCAGCGTCTCGTCAGGCATCAGCGGTTGTAATGAAGAAAGTCGCATCGCGTGTCGTATAGGCCAACACCTCGCGCGACAGGTGGTGCGGTGTGTCACACAATGGGTCGTAGCCTTGTACGATCGGTTGTAGTAGTCGTACAACGGGTCGCTAGGTCGCGCGACATATGGCGCTACAAAACGCATATGTCGTGCGACTTGGTCGCATCATCGTTCAACCGTTGCACGACTGTTGCACCCGGAAACATGAAAATAATCGCACGATTACGTCTCACGACTGTTGTATCCTGGTGCAGTGGTCGTTCACCTCTCGTACGATTTTATATATTGCTTGCGACTCAAAGACAACACTTCTACAACAGGACGGAAAAAAATATTTTCGAAAAAAAAAATTATTGCACGAGTGAGGCGCCAATTGTGAAAGGGCTTAAGCTGTTGCCGCACCGTGCAAAATTGTTCAAAGTTGGCCTGGATTCCCATGTTTAACCCCGAGGTGAGACACGTGTAAACAGGATTGAAACAATGCCTTCTAATGGTGATCCAACGCTAGGTGAATGAGACGTGAAAAAACATGAACGCCAAGAATGTAAACCACTGCTGCACCAAGACAGATCATAACAATACGACGCTTTGAAAGCCATTTGCTATATTATTTACGAAACATACGTGCTCACCACTAGCCGAAGCTGTTAATACTAACGATGTATATACAGGTCAAAACTAGGCACAATTGTTACATTTTAATAAAAAAAAATAAAACTATTCATGTGACTTTCATCTTGGTGACCCTCGTATTGCAACAATTGTTAAAAAAGTGCAGTTATCGCTTTCTTCAACACAAAAAATAACAACAATTACCATAATCAGAAATACTGCAATGTTAATCAGGCAACATTCGATTGAAAGCTTCAGCCCCGAGGTATACTGTGTATAACTGCATTTGAAAATGAAAAATACAAGTTCAAAAAATTGCTACACAATATTTACACTTTTTTTACAAAATATATTACACTTCATATACAGGCAATTACATTTCTGTTTTATCAAGGTATATTGTATGAAGATGGATTGGCACTCACTATTTAGGTGTTCGTGTTTGCCCCATTCACCTTCCCCTTTTAACATTGGCCGATTTCGATGAAACTTGGATGCGATTACTCGATAGCAATTAATGTAGTTGTACCTCTCACAACTAGGCTACTATGCGACCATTGGTTGCTTAGCAACGACTACGTTCTTAATAAAACTTATTTCCGATTTTTTAATTTTCCGTTGTTATTTATAAGTAAATATAATGTAAAAGTCAATTTTCTCACTTACAATAGTATTATAGTTGCTATACCCAGCCAATGGAAAACGAATTTAAAAAGTGATATCTTACCCGTGAGGCAGAAAGAGAATGTGACCTTCAAACTGTCAAAATATAAATGTCAACATTTTTATAACGATATGAAAACTAATTAATTTGAAAAAAAAGCATCTGCCTTAGACACTTTCAAAAGAACGGGATATGTGGGGCACGTTGAATGGCGGACAATTTGATTAAACGTGAAACAAATTGCGTAACTTTCAATACTCCAATAATATAATATAATATATCTATAATAAACTCCATCGCATTCTCGCAACAAATTCGTTTCTAGAACTCAACGAAAAGATTGTGACTCTGTGACCAGACTGACGATTTAGAATAGTTGTTGTTGGAATGTAAAGAAAGTAGAACATTTTGGGACTTTCAAAACTTTATGGACAAAAATCACGTTTATGGACATTGCATTTGGAAAGAAGGATGTTATGTTCAATACTATAAAGGGAATTCAGTCAAAGGTTTGTGGAAGCACTTAATACTACTTGGAAAATATGAATTGTACAGAGTAAGATTTAACAATCTCAAATCAAATTTTAATATTGAGAGTATAAACAAATAATAGACATAGAGAAACGTATATCAAAAACAAACCAACAATATGGAGAGTTTATAGATAAATGGGAGAAAGCTTTATTGTATTTTAAAATCGTACACTGATTTAAAAAATCTTTCTTTATCTGTCAATCTTTTGACCTTGTGTTTTGTAGTGTTTATATAGTTAAAAACAACTATGGTTTAGAATAACTTTGGTGTCATTTGAATGAATATTTACCTGGATATTAACGAAAAAATCGAAATTAAGTATGCAAATGGGATTGTTGATTAAAATTGAAACTAAAATTCCATAGTGCATACCTCTTTAAAAATATTAAATATGCTTATACAAAGTTTTGGTTTTTATTTTTTTAAGACATTAGTTAATTTCCCTTTGTCTGTCTTCTATGTATAGTATGTTTATCTATGTAATTATTGTGACCTCGCGTTTTTCTTTCTTTTTTGAGTTTTGTAGAGTTTTATAAAGTAGAAATAAACAATATTCTAGAAAAAAAAAAACTTCTATCAATAGCAAAAACTTTGTATGCGACCTTTATCTTGATAACCTTCTTATTGAAATATATGTTACTAATTACAGTTATCGCTTACTTTACAACGAAACAGATGACAAGAATTACCAAAATTAGAAAGACTGCAATGTCGATCAGAAAATATTCGACGAAACTAAGATTGAAAGCTTCAGTCCTGAGGTGTTGGCCGCCATGTTTGATGACGTATTCAATCCAGAATACAACAGTGTCACTTGCTGACATGGGTTTGTCTTTGTGTATAGCTGATATCTTCTTCGCATTCTCTTTATAACTGGGATGCAAAACGTATAAATTGTATCTTAAAAGCTAATACATATCATAAAGATATTGTATCAATATTATATAATAATAAAGTCATTTCTTTATTGGCAAATAACGCCTGAAACAAAGAATATATATATATATAGTGCTACTGAAAGTGAAAATATTTGTTCGTGTTGGTCATAGCTAATTTTTAATATCCTTTATTTGGCTTAAATTAGTTACAACTGATACAAACACATTTTTGCATGATGTGGCATAGTTTTTATATTTACCTGGGAGTGTTAATAACTTTAATAACAGCATCATAGAGTTCATCTGATGTCAGCGTGCTAATATTTAGGATAACTGCCATGCCTTTACTAGATACTCTGCTGAAAGTCTCATAGTGATCACCGTACAAAGGAAATCCTACCATTGGAACAGCATGATATATAGCTTCGTATACACCATTCATGCCGCCATGAGTTACAAAAGCTTTGGTGTTAGGGTGCCCTACAAGTTAAATTAGGTAAAATCAATACACTAAATTACATTACCCATCAGTTACTCCACAATGCAGTTGAAAATTCAATACTTATCAATCAATAATCCACATAGTGTGAGTTGTGGACTCTCAACACGATGGCCTCAAAGTAAAAAGAGTTTCATATATACATATTTATTGTCTGCGGTATATTTGGTCATTTGGGATTTCTTGGGCCCCCACACTCAGGGCACTTACATTATATTTGTATAACACTATATTTTAGTAAGAAAGTCTTCGCTTTCAATACAATTTCGAGAAAAAAGTAGCCACCAAAAATAAATTGTCTATGGCTATCTGATTTCAATTCATATTTGTTTTACTTTTCAATTATCGTAATGGTTTAGCTAGGTAAAATACTGTAACTACTATACATCCATATCTGAAATAACACACCTACCCAGTAAATCATTTTGAGGCATCCATTTTGTCAATTTGGTATTATTACCAAGAGTTGTTGGTGGGGGGCCATTATATTTCATGATTACTTTCTGTGGTAATCTAGAAAGCTCGGCGCAAACCAGTTCCGCTTTCTCGGGACAGAGTGCAAGATCCACCATCGAACCGAAAGAAAAAATAACAACCCCATGTCTAGCAGACTCCATAAACTCAGCCCACTCCTGCAATGGCACAACGTTTCATGTCAAAAAGAAAATATTTTGTTAAACGTGTTGGTTTGTACTAAATACGCGTTAACTCAAATAACGTGGCGGACGTTAAATCCTTGCCTAAAAATGCGTTGTAAAACAATGCGAGAGACGGTATATGAATGTTCAAATTGACAAAAGATCAGGTTCATTTGTTTAGCTTCAGTATTGGTCTTTCTCGTAAAACATACACTTCGACCAGTAATATCATCACGTGTAGAAGTATATTGTAGTACTTTGCGGGGAACACTTTCTTTTGTTTGTCACATGGCACTTTTTATTCATTTTAATTATGTATTGATCTGTATTATTTTCATGGCAAATAAACAATGCACGTCTCCATAACATCTACTGTAACCGTTCACTTCAATCCAATAAATAACAACCTGCAAATGGGCACTGGTTACTACTACTTAATCACGTGATCAGGGCATAGGTCAGTCAGTCAGAATGCAGCGGCTTGGTACATATATACATAGAATTTCTACTGATCAATGACAGAAAAAATGGATTAAATGGGCAAAACATAACAACAGCGCTCACTAACATGTTGAATTCAATAACAAATACTTAGTTCTTGATATTGTTTAGTTTTGTTGATATTGTTGACAAGTGCAAACTACTTTATGCTGCAAACAAATCAGTATCGTTCAAACAAAAATTTAGATGCAAACTGTTCGTGTGTTAGAAGTTGTTCTTATTACTTACATTTGTCAGAGGGGATGATGGTGAAGCTAATAAACCACCGAGAAATATTGTATTCGGCATTATTGGTCTTGAAAACTCTAATGCCCAGTCTACAGCAAATAATGTTATCTCGCTTTTTCCTGATGATGTCATCATATCCATTTCCGGTTTAATATCATACTTCAGTTTCAATTCGTCATAAGGAGCTAAAAACAGCAACCCATACATTGAATGACCGATTATACGGTATATAAGGTTACTTAATCTTTGACCAAAGTTCATGTTGTCAGAGAGTTCAGACATCATTGATGGGGCATATGCAATGGGGCTCGGCATATTGAGATAATATGCATCCATCATTATTATCGGTCGATTGGTTGATACAATGACAAACGGTAGATCTAGTTTTTGTGACATTAGGATTGTACATGAAGCAAAGTTGTCGATAAGTATAATATCAAACTTCTTTCTCTGTAAGCGTTGAAATAGTTCCTGGTTTTCGAGTAGTAACACACAATCTTCTACTAACGCATTATTCAAGATCATCATGTCCATAGGATTGAAGTCTCCATTTAGAGACTTTGTACGCACCTTGTCCAGCTTGGTCATAAGTTTGTTGTCCATAGCAGTGGTATATTTCTCAAAGTAAAGACTGTCTACAATGTGAGGTATCTTGTTCAGGACGTTGTTGTTTTCTCCTAACAGCATTGTAACATCGTGACCTTTGCTCTTTAAATGCTCACCGAGTTTAGCAAAGTATAGAAAATGACTTCCAAAGGGTAATCCCGGAAGAATCAGAATTTTGTAGCAAGACACACTTCCCACTAACACACACATCAGTGTTAGTAGTAAAAGCTCGTGGCTCGTCATCTGGGATCGTGCCATAGTACAATAGATATGAAGTACGTGGTACGCGATGACCGCAGTATATACTATGCACAGTATTAAATATACAGTGAAATACTGCTTACCAGTACAATTTACCTCACCTTGAGCTGTGTCAAGAAATGTAAACTCGAATACAGTAAACTATTGAACAATGGGTGGCAGATATCACGTTGGTTCACACATAAATATATTCAAAATAATGAAAAAAAAATACTGTGGCTAGAAAAATCCGGTTTAGGTTAAAATTAAAAGTAATACCAGCGTAAATGCAAAGTTCCTAGATCACTGAAATCTCGTACTCCCTCATCCGTAACGCGAGAATATAAATGAAATTTGTCGATGTGTCGAATATTTTGAGCGAACAGAATTTGGCCTGAAACAAAAACGGGTTTTTCAGATTCCAGAGATTCATACATAAATAATTAATTTTACCAAAATATCACTACTGATCACCCCCGGATCAGTAAAAACGGATAAGTGTCTAATCCAGTTTTTATATTCCTGGAGGAGTTTTCCAGCGTACAATTTTAGCGGAGTCAATCCATTATAAATTATCTCGATTCATCCTCCCTTTATATCCGACAACGGATTCTGGTGGTGAAGTGAGCAGCCTATCACAAGTGTTTAACTTTGACCAATCACAGTTCAGCCTCGTTTTGCCGCTTATATTTGAAACTTAGTTACGTAGTTTATGCCTAAATGTGTTTCCTTTCACGTTCCCATAGAGGGTATAAATACCCATGATTTCTGTTATATTTCATGTTTTACCAGTTGCCTCAGTACTCTATGTCAGTTTACTTCGTATTGCAATAAACCTATACTGTGTTTTTGCTAACGTAAACTACGCTCGTGTGTCTCTCTGTCGTTTATAATTGCCTTTAGCGTGAGCAGTAGCATTTCCACAAACTACTCTCCCACATCGATATAGTTGAATTTTCAGAAGCTCAGGTGTCAGTAGCCAACAGATCAACAGTGTAATAAAACTACACGATACTTCTCACTTGTTTTATATTATTGTTCCTGCCAATTCTCACAAAGTTTCGAAATGTTGTATATTATAGCTATTTGATTGGAGTCTTTTCAGCGTTGAGAGCATATTCACAATTTGTGTGCAAGAATCTTTCGAACAAAAACATGGAATGCAATAAATAGATACTCTCTATACTACACTCTATACCACTATCTGGGTAATATTGCATAATAATAATTCATATTTAAGAGGTAAATGACATTCATAATTGGAATATAAAATGATCACAGTTCAGATAACATACAATATTTCCACAATTAACATACACATCTATATTATATTATATTATATTATATTATATTATATTATATTATATTATATTATATTATATTATATTATATTATATTATATTATATTATATTATATTATATTATATTATATTATGCTTTTTGGTTCACGGGTAAAATAAAATAAAAGACGATCACGTAACAGTACAAAAACACCTTGGAACCCCGTAGGCAGGCCGGTGACACCGGTTCGCACTTAAGGGGGTACCAACCCCCCTGCCAAATTCCAAGGGAAAATCAAAACATTTAAAACACAGAACAAGTAACATAAAACATATATGCGCTGCTGTAAGTGTGTGCAATGATAGCCCACCAAGAGGACAAAACTCTTGGCTCCTGTGCGTGTGCTAAGTTTGTAAATACAATGATGTTCGTTTGTATCGATGTTTAACAACAAGACAAAGCAACTTCCTGCTTTAAATAGATCGTACCTGCCATGTTTACAGTAGAATGCGAAGTGTGTTATCCTCGATTTTACATAGTGCATCCTCTACCGTCCACATAATCTCAAATTCAGGCAGTTGGTTCATGATCCGGAAACATTCATATTCTGTTTCAAGCCTCGACTTAATACTTTGAATAAAAATGTCCAGAGGCTCACTCGATCCTTTGTTTTGCCTTTTATTACGACGGCTGACATGAATTGCAACCTTAGCCATGCACGCTAAGAAACAAAATAAACCTTGTGCCTTGCTCGACATAAAGTGTTTTGAGCGATGGGGTGGTAAAATAGTGAACCACCAAATCGGAATGCGAAAATCTGGTTGAAGCAGTCGCGACGCGATGTTATTAAAATAATGGAGTAAGGCGCTATTTGATGGACAATCATAAAAAATGTGTTGAAGTGTGTCAACTTCATCACAAAAGGGACATTTATCTGAATTGTTCAAACGAGCTTTGAACAGAAATCTCCCCGTTGGAAAGGCACCATGGACAATACGCCACTGCAGATCCCCATATTTGTTAATGACTGGTGTTTCATAGCAATCCTTGAAGTTGGGTTTAGCACTTTCAGGCAGACTAAGGATGTCCCGCCAAACAGTGTCAAGTTTTTGTAAGTGTTGTGTTATTGACTGGACACGTATTAGATATTTATAGATTGCGCCTTTTTCAAACTTATATAGTGGCAAATTTAGTTCATCAGAAAAGTGCAGTTCAAAGCTATGATGTGAAAGAGGTTGATTACACTTCCCATTCCCTTTGAAGTAGGTGTTGATAGTATCTTTCCATTTGGTAGGAATAGAATCGTGAATGACCTTGATACTGAGATGGAGAATACGCTCGGAATGGATTTTAATTTTATCCGACATATCAGCGGCCTCCAACCAAGTTTTATTCGTTTCTGATACCAAATCACATACTTTGGTTATTCCCGCGTCAACAAAATGTCTGAGCGCAAAAGGCTCATTTCGTATGGGATGTATGATGAGTGGGTTGTTAAACAGTGGCTCATTAAGAATATCAGTTACGTTATTATCATTGAACTTACGCACTTTCTCTACAGATTTCCAACACTGGAGGAGCTCATAATAAAATAATGGCAATCTTTGTAAAGGTGCTTTGATAGTGGTGCATAGAAGTTGACTTGCATATGACATATTGCTCGCTTGCATAAAAAAGTAGTCTGTGAACTTAAAACAGGGGTGGTCATGGTTATTATATAGATATCTTTGAATATAGGAAAGTCGCATAGTACTTATGCGTGTTGGAAGATGTGTAACATTTTGTCCACCTCTTTCCAAGGGGAGGTACAGTGTTGCAGCAGATACCCAATGTCGCCCTTGCCAAAAGAAGTCGAGCAGCATTTTCTGTACCTTCAGAACTACGTCCGATGGCGGCACAAGGCTATTAAAGCGATACATTAACTGCGATGAAATCAGATTATTAATGATAAGAGCGCGCGTTCTGTAAGACATGCTGTAAACAAAATGATTCCAGAAGTTGATCTTATTATTTACTTTTGCAACAAGTTCAGCCCAGTTCTGATTCGTATAAGTTAGATTATTCCCAAGATAAACACCCAACAGTTTCAACCCCTCGCTGTTCCATGTTATATTGAGAGGGGAGTAGGTGATGTTGCGCCAGCTACCTACCCATAACCCTTCTGATTTTTCGAGATTGATTTTAGAGTTTGACGCAAGCTCGTAGACATGTAACCAGCGACTTAGTAAGTTGAAATCCTGCTTGCGAGTTATGAAAAATTCCACGTCGTCGGCGTAAGCGGTGAGTTTAGAACGTTGGTTTTTGCTGTGAGGTATAACCAACCCTTCAATGTTTTCATCATTCCTAATTTTATGAAGTAGTGGTTCAATGGCAATTACGTAAAGGGCAGTGGACATTGAACACCCCTGCCTAATGCCACGGGCCACTGTGATGGGTGAAGTAAGGGCGCAGTTAACGCGGACCAGGGACTGGGCATTGGTATACATGAGGCGAATGTAAGAAAGGAAACGGTCACCAAAACCAAAGGCACGAAGCGTATTAAAGAGGTATCCGTGATGTATCCTATCAAATGCCTTTTCCTGGTCAATGGCAACAATAGCCAGGGGCGAGTTAGTTAAGTTGGCATAGTCAATGCTGTCACGAAGTAGATTTATATTGTCGTGAATATGCCTGTTTGGTATGCTGCAAGTTTGGTCTGGATGAATAATGCTGCCTAAAACACCGCGCAAACGCAATGCAAGCGATTTAGTGAACATTTTGTAATCGCTACATAACAGACTCACGGGTCGCCAGTGTTTTACGTTGGTAACGTCACCTTCTTTAGGGAGAAGAGTGACCACGGCCCTTGTGCAGGATAGGGGGAGCACATTTTCGTTTGTGGCAGCAGTAAATACATCGCACAGATCACTTCCAATGATATGCCAAAAAGTTTGGTAAAATTCGTTTGGTATTCCGTCGATACCGGGAGTACGCCCATGGGGAAGTAGTTTGACCGTGGCACTCAGTTCGTCAAACGTGATTGGTTTGTCAAGGTCATCACGATCTGTTTCATTTAGTTGAGGTAGCCCTTCAAGGAGGCTATTTTGAGCTTCAATGTCAATGTTATCAGGTGTATACAGGTTATTGTAAAAGGTGTGTATGATTTTCCGTATTTCAGTTTGATTTTCAGTAAGAGTATTATCCTGGTGCCTCAACTGAAAGATCGCCTTTTTGGTTCCCTTCTTTTTCTCTAACTGGAAAAAGAAGGAATTGCAAACATCACTTTCATTTAAAAACTGATGTCGCGCACGCGTAGCACTGCCTTTGTGTTCACGTTGAACAAGGCGTGCGAGAAGTTTTTTCTTTTCAGTGTAACTGTTTAAGAGCGGTGCATCGTGTGCAGTACAACGTTCGATGGTTTTAATTTCCATTTCCAATGCTTGTTTTTCGGTTTTGTATTTATTTTGTTTGAGTGTGCAATACTGTTGTGTGAGTAACTTTATTTTATTTTTGCCAATATCCCACCATGTCTGTATATTTATATAATTATTTCGAAGTGTTTGCCACTTCGCCCAAAAATCAGTTAAGATTGCCACATACACTTCATCGCGCAGAATTTCTGTATTCATACACCACACTGGACTTTTGTTTTTACTGTCACCAATGGCGATGTTGATGTGGACAAGGGAATGGTCAGAAAAAGCTAATGCGCCATTGCTTATGTCAATATTCTTAATTTTCCCACGCATACATTTGCTGACATAAAACCTATCAAGGCGCACAAGCGTACCACCACGCCCCCAAGTAAAGTTTAATGTGTTCCCGTGGTATTGGCGCCATGCATCAAACAGTTTGTGATGATTCAGGACAGATTTGAGGAGCTTTGCAGTGCGCATGTTCGGTTCAGTCCCTCTATTACGGTCAATGTCGGGTTCAGTAGTACAATTAAAATCGCCTCCCATGATTACTGGGTCATTATTTAGAGAACTGATGAATTGTTCAATTTTAGTGAAGCATTCCACACGCTCAGCGCCATTAATTGGTGCATAGACATTAATAATGTGAACAAGATTTTCATTAATTTGAACATGAGCGTGCAACACGTACCCAGGCATGATCTCAGATTGTGATAAAATATTCACAGTTGCTCCTGGCGAAAACAAAATAGCCACCCCCGCACGATTAACAGTGCCATGAGAAAAAATACCAAGGCCACGCCACACAAGTTTCCAAATATTTTCATCGGAGACAAGAGAGTGCGTTTCTTGTAGCATATAAATATTACAGGGATGGTCACGCTTGAGATAATTGAAAACACTGTACCGTTTGAGGGCGTCCCGGCAACCATTGACATTGTAAGTTGCGCATGTAATTGTGTTTGCCATCATAACAAGGGAAATTAAAAATCAGCGATAAAGTTACCCGTTTTGATTTGCTGTTTAATTTTTTTAATGAGTCTGTGCATGCGAGATTTATCAGATGTGTTCAACTGCGTGGTATTGCGGTAGTTTATCAGATGTCGAACCAATATTTTAAGATTGGGGCAAAATTCAAAACACTTGTCTATAAATCTACGTGAGTGAAGTGTAGACACTAAAAAGGTTTTGATATTAGCGTTTGATATTGTTGATTCGCTGTTATCAGTACATGTTGAAACATTTGAAATGATAGACCCCTCATTCTCACTACATTCGCTGGCAGTTTCCTCCATATCATCAGCGGTTTTATTTTGTGACATAGGTGTGCTGAAAAGGTCTTGTGATTGATCAGTTAAACCACTTAAATCAATGGGGAGTTCGGATAGCGGCGAATCGCGCGGGGATTCAACTGTGAACTCAAGTGAGGGAGATGATGGAAATGGGGCCGACTCCGTAAGCTCGGGCTGTGGCTTTGGAGTGCACACTGTTACATTGGCATATTCGTGGGGAAAGGGTTTGTGGGGTGGAGGGGGTGGGGGAGGCGATGGTGGTGCAATGGAAGGGGAAGTAGGGGTTCGTACCCTCTCTTCATCAATCGGACAATTTTGTTCAACAATTTCGATTGCATTTTCATCGTTACGCTTTTTAGAACTGGGTTCACATTTATTTTCGTCATTTAACTGGTCATTATTTTGTTCTTCTCTATGAACTGGTGATCTAGAGCGCGTGCGCTTTTTGCTCATATATTTGGATGAATCTGTATTCATTTCAGTTTCAATTTCAATGTTATCTGTTGTACCATCGGTCTCATGATTGTTTATCTCAGTATCTGGTGCTTGGGTGTTAATTATATCAGTTATGTCATCGTCTTTGTCATGCAATGTGTCAGGGGAATTTAAATTAGTTACTACATTCATCTGTTGAGAGTCTGTTTGAGTGCTATTTTGAGCACTATTGTTTTCATCATTCATCATTTGCATATTCGTTGTTTGAGAGTTTGGGCAAGTTTTACGTGTATGTCCCTTCATGTTACATGAAAAGCACGTCAATTCGTCAGACGAAACGTAAATATTATATGTCTGACCTTGAAAAATAATAGGCAATAAACCATTGATATTGAGATCTTTTAAATATACATAAACTTGGCGGCGAAAAGACTTTACATGTTTCAGTGCTGGTCTTTTGCACCCGAGTGGGATCGCTCGCACCGCGCTCATGACACGCCCGTTAATAGCTAAGGCATCTGTAATAAAATTGTCAGGTAAAAAAGGGGGAACATTTGATAGCACAATTTTTGTAGAGGGGCGGACAAGAGGTTCAACAGAAACATGGAGGTCTCCAATGTCAAGGCCAGCGGCAGAAACCATGTCGACCCATGTAACCTTATTTAAAAAGACAACAACCGATCGGTTCATACGGGATGCAGCCACAATATTACCGGCCCCGACTAAATCTGCAACCGACTCCACATAAGTTTCAACAGGAATGCCATCAATGTTTTCACACCGTACCGCATGGTTTCTAGTAAGGTGACCTGTTGGTGTTGACGGTGGCCTTGTGTGAGCGGCAGCCATCTTGGTTGCCGACCACCTTGCCAAGGCAAAGGCAAAAACACTCCAAAACCCACAATAATAACGAAAACAACAACTATAAATTACTCACGTAAAGGGTAGACACACTATATATACAGCTGTGTAGAAACACGGGCGCACAACGAGCGCAAAAACGCAAAACAGGCAGAAAATCGGGGAGCGCTGAAAAGCACCGCGTTCACCCGATTGTATTGTATTGTATTGTTTTATATTACATTATATTATATATTATATTATATTATGCTTTTTGGTTCACGGGTAAAATAAAATAAAAGAAGATTACGTAACAGTACAAAAATACCTTGGAACCCCGTAGGCAGGCCGGTGACACCGGTTCGCACTTAAGGGGGTACCAACCCCCCTGCCAAATTCCAAGGGAAAATCAAAACATTTAAAACACAGAACAAGTGACATAAAACATATATGCGCTGCTGTAAGTGTGTGCAATGATAGCCCACCAAGAGGACAAAACTCTTGGCTCCTGTGCGTGTGCTAAGTTTGTAAATACAATGATGTTCGTTTGTATCGATGTTTAACAACAAGACAAAGCAACTTCCTGCTTTAAATAGATCGTACCTGCCATGTTTACAGTAGAATGCGAAGTGTGTTATCCTCGATTTTACATAGTGCATTCTCTACCGTCCACATAATCTCAAATTCAGGCAGTTGGTTCATGATCCGGAAACATTCATATTCTGTTTCAAGCCTCGACTTAATACTTTGAATAAAAATGTCCAGAGGCTCACTCGATCCTTTGTTTTGCCTTTTATTACGACGGCTGACATGAATTGCAACCTTAGCCATGCACACTAAGAAACAAAATAAACCTTGTGCCTTGCTCGACATAAAGTGTTTTGAGCGATGGGGTGGTAAAATAGTGAGCCACCAAATCGGAATGCGAAAATCTGGTTGAAGCAGTCGCGACGCGATGTTATTAAAATAATGGAGTAAGGCGCTATTTGATGGACAATCATAAAAAATGTGTTGAAGTGTGTCAACTTCATCACAAAAGGGACATTTATCTGAATTGTTCAAACGAGCTTTGAACAGAAATCTCCCCGTTGGAAAGGCACCATGGACAATACGCCACTGCAGATCCCCATATTTGTTAATGACTGGTGTTTCATAGCAATCCTTGAAGTTGGGTTTAGCACTTTCAGGCAGACTAAGGATGTCCCGCCAAACAGTGTCAAGTTTTTGTAAGTGTTGTGTTATTGACTGGACACGTATTAGATATTTATAGATTGCGCCTTTTTCAAACTTATATAGTGGCAAATTTAGTTCATCAGAAAAGTGCAGTTCAAAGCTATGATGTGAAAGAGGTTGATTACACTTCCCGTTCCCTTTGAAGTAGGTGTTGATAGTATCTTTCCATTTGGTAGGAATAGAATCGTGAATGACCTTGATACTGAGATGGAGAATACGCTCGGAATGGATTTTAATTTTATCCGACATATCAGCGGCCTCTAACCAAGTTTTATTCGTTTCTGATACCAAATCACATACTTTGGTTATTCCCGCGTCAACAAAATGTCTGAGCGCAAAAGGCTCATTTCGTATGGGATGTATGATGAGTGGGTTGTTAAACAGTGGCTCATTAAGAATATCAGTTACGTTATTATCATTGAACTAACGCACTTTCTCGACAGATTTCCAACACTGGAGGAGCTCACAATAAAATAATGGCGCGGCAATCTTTGTAAAGGTGCTTTGATAGTGGTGCATAGAAGTTGGCTTGCATATGACATATTGCTCGCTTGCATAAAAAAGTAGTCTGTGAACTTAAAACAGGGGTGGTCATGATTATTATATAGATATCTTTGAATATAGGAAAGTCGCATAGTACTTATGCGTGTTGGAAGATGTGTAACATTTTGTCCACCTCTTTCCAAGGGGAGGTACAGTGTTGCAGCAGATACCCAATGTCGCCCTTGCCAAAAGAAGTCGAGCAGCATTTTTTGTACCTTCAGAACTACGTCCGATGGCGGCACAAGGCTATTAAAGCGATACATTAACTGCGATGAAATCAGATTATAAATGATAAGAGCGCGCGTTCTGTAAGACATGCTGTAAACAAAATGATTCCAGAAGTTGATCTTATTATTTACTTTTGCAACAAGTTCAGCCCAGTTCTGATTCGTATAAGTTAGATTATTCCCAAGATAAACACCCAACAGTTTCAACCCCTCGCTGTTCCATTTTATATTGAGAGGGGAGTAGGTGATGTTGCGCCAGCTACCTACCCATAACCCTTCTGATTTTTCGAGATTGATTTTAGAGTTTGACGCAAGCTCGTAGACATGTAACCAGCGACTTAGTAAGTTGAAATCCTGCTTGCGAGTTATGAAAAATTCCACGTTGTCGGCGTAAGCGGTGAGTTTAGAACGTTGGTTTTTGCTGTGAGGTATAACCAACCCTTCAATGTTTTCATCATTCCTAATTTTATGAAGTGGTGGTTCAATGGCAATGACGTAGAGGGCAGTGGACATTGAACACCCTTGCCTAATGCCACGGGCCACTGTGATGGGTGTAGTAAGGGCGCAGTTAACGCGGACCAGGGACTGGGCATTGGTATACATGAGGCGAATGTAAGAAAGGAAACGGTCACCAAAACCAAAGGCACGAAGCGTATTAAAGAGGTATCCGTGATGTATCCTATCAAATGCATTTTCCTGGTCAATGGCAACAATAGCCAGGGGCGAGTTAGTTAAGTTGGCATAGTCAATACTGTCACGAAGTAGATTTATATTGTCGTGAATATGCCTGTTTGGTATGCTGCAAGTTTGGTCTGGATGAATAATGCTGCCTAAAACACCGCGCAAACGCAATGCAAGCGATTTAGTGAACATTTTGTAATCGCTACAAAACAGACTCACGGGTCGCCAGTGTTTTACGTTGGTAGCGTCACCTTTTTTAGGGAGGAGAGTGACCACGGCCCTTGTGCAGGATAGGGGGAGCACATTTTCGTTTGTGGCAGCAGTAAATACATCGCACAGATCACTTCCAATGATATGCCAAAAAGTTTGGTAAAATTTGTTTGGTATTCCGTCGATACCGGGAGTACGCCCATGGGGAAGTAGTTTGACCGTGGCACTCAGTTCGTCAAACGTGATTGGTTTGTCAAGGTCATCACGATCTGTTTCATTTAGTTGAGGTAGCCCTTCAAGGAGGCTATTTTGAGCTTCAATGTCAATGTTATCAGGTGTATACAGGTTATTGTAAAAGGTGTGTATGATTTTCCGTATTTCAGTTTGATTTTCAGTAAGAGTGTTATCCTGGTGCCTCAACTGAAAGATCGCCTTTTTGGTTCCCTTCTTTTTCTCTAACTGGAAAAAGAAGGAATTGCAAACATCACTTTCATTTAAAAACTGATGTCGCGCACGCGTAGCACTGCCTTTGTGTTCACGTTGAACAAGGCGTGCGAGAAGTTTTTTCTTTTCAGTGTAACTGTTTAAGAGCGGTGCATCTTGTGCAGTACAACGTTCAATGGTTTTAATTTCCATTTCCAATGCTTGTTTTTCGGTTTTGTATTTATTTTGTTTGAGTGTGCAATACTGTTGTGTGAGTAACTTTATTTTATTTTTGCCAATATCCCACCATGTCTGTATATTTACATAATTATTTCGAAGTGTTTGCCACTTCGCCCAAAAATCAGTTAAGATTGCCACATACACTTCATCGCGCAGAATTTCTGTATTCATACACCACACTGGACTTTTGTTTTTACTGTCACCAATGGCGATGTTGATGTGGACAAGGGAATGGTCAGAAAAAGCTAATGCGCCATTGCTTATGTCAATATTCTTAATTTTCCCACGCATACATTTGCTGACATAAAACCTATCAAGGCGCACAAGCGTACCACCACGCCTCCAAGTAAAGTTTAATGTGTTCCCGTGGTATTGGCGCCATGCATCAAACAGTTTGTGATGATTCAGGACAGATTTGAGGAGCTTTGCAGTGCGCATGTCCGGTTCAGTCCCTCTATTACGGTCAATGTCAGGTTCAGTAGTACAATTAAAATCGCCTCCCATGATTACTGGGTCATTATTTAGAGAACTGATGAATTGTTCAATTTTAGTGAAGCATTCCACACGCTCAGCGCCATTAATAGGTGCATAGACATTAATTATGTGAACAAGATTTTCATTAATTTGAACATGAGCGGGCAACACGTACCCTGGCATGATCTCAGATTGTGATAAAATATTCACAGTTGCCCCTGGCGAAAACAAAATAGCCACACCCGCACGATTAACAGTGCCATGAGAAAAAATACCAAGGCCACGCCACACAAGTTTCCAAATATTTTCATCGGAGACAAGAGAATGTGTTTCTTGTAGCATATAAATATTACAGGGATGGTCACGCTTGAGATAATTGAAAACACTGTACCGTTTGAGGGCGTCCCGGCAACCATTGAGATTGTAAGTTGCGCATGTAATTGTGTTTGCCATCATAACAAGGGAAATTAAAAATCAGCGATAAAGTTACCCGTTTTGATTTGCTGTTTAATTTTTTTAATGAGTCTGTGCATGCGAGATTTATCAGATGTGTTCAACTGCGTGGTATTGCGGTAGTTTATCAGATGTCGAACCAATATTTTAAGATTGGGGCAAAATTCAAAACACTTGTCTATAAATCTACGTGAGTGAAGTGTAGACACTAAAAAGGTTTTGATATTAGCGTTTGATATTGTTGATTCGCTGTTATCAGTACATGTTGAAACATTTGAAATGATAGACCCCTCATTCTCACTACATTCGCTGGCAGTTTCCTCCATATCATCAGCGGTTTTATTTTGTGACATAGGTGTGCTGAAAAGGTCTTGTGATTGATCAGTTAAACCACTTAAATCAATGGGGAGTTCGGATAGCGGCGAATCGCGCGGGGATTCAACTGTGAACTCAAGTGAGGGAGATGATGGAAATGGGGCCGACTCCGTAAGCTCGGGCTGTGGCTTTGGAGTGCACACTGTTACATTGGCATATACGTGGGGAAAGGGTTTGTGGGGTGGAGGGGGTGGGGGAGGCGATGGTGGTGCAATGGAAGGGGAAGGAGGGGTTCGTACCCTCTCTTCATCAATCGGACAATTTTGTTCAACAATTTCGATTGCATTTTCATCGTTACGCTTTTTAGAACTTGGTTCACATTTATTTTCGTCATTTAACTGGTCATTGTTTTGTTCTTCTCTATGAACTGGTGATCTAGAGCGCGTGCGCTTTTTGCTCATATATTTGGATGAATCTGTATTCATTTCAGTTTCAATTTCAATGTTATCTGTTGTACCATCGGTCTCATGATTGTTTATCTCAGTATCTGATGCTTGGGTGTTAATTATATCAGTTATGTCATCGTCTTTGTCGTGCAATGTGTCAGGGGAATTTAAATTAGTTATTACATTCACCTGTTGAGAGTCTGTTTGAGTGCTATTTTGGGCACTATTGTTTTCATCATTCATCATTTGCATATTCGTTGTTTGAGAGTTTGGGCAAGTTTTACGTGTATGTCCCTTCATGTTACATGAAAAGCACGTCAATTCGTCAGACGAAACGTAAATATTATATGTCTGACCTTGAAAAGTAATAGGTAATAAACCGTTGATATTGAGATCTTTTAAATATACATAAACTTGGCGGCGAAAAGACTTTACATGTTTCAGTGCTGGTCTTTTGGGATCGCTCATGACACGCCCGTATTTAGCTAAGGCATCTGTAATAAAATTGTCAGGTAAAAAAGGGGGAACATTTGATAGCACAATTTTTGTAGAGGGCCGGACAAGAGGTTCAACAGAAACATGGAGGTCTCCAATGTCAAGGCCAGCGGCAGAAACCATGTCGACCCATGTAACCTTATTTAAAAAGACAATAACCGATCGGTTCATACAGGATGCAGCCACAATATTACTGGCCCCGACTAAATCTGCAACCGACTCCACATAAGTTTCAACAGGAATGCCATCAATGTTTTCACACCGTACCGCATGGTTTCTAGTAAGGTGACCTGTTGGTGTTGACGGTGGCCTTGTGTGAGCGGCAGCCATCTTGGTTGCCGACCACCTTGCCAAGGCAACGGCAAAAACACTCCAAAACCCACAATAATAACGAAAACAACAACTATAAATTACTCACGTAAAAGGTAGACACACTATATATACAGCTGTGTAGAAACACGGGCGCACAACGAGCGCAAAAACGCAAAACAGTCAGAAAATCGGGGAGCGCTGAAAAGCACCGCGTTCACCCGATTGTATTATATTATATTATATTACTGATCCTAAAACTGTCTCAATAATCCATACAGAATCAGAAGTAATGAATGTTAAGCAGACATATAAACACATTTGTTGTATCCTGGAATGTGTAACTGCATCACTCCATAGGACATATGTGCTTATAAAGAGAGGGTGCATTTAATCCTTTGGTTAAATATTTTGAAATCTGTTTACAAACTTCTATAGCAAACACACTATTGCGCTGTATCATAAACACTGAATTTATTTTATTTCAATAATCCAACACACAGCTGAGAAAAAAACACCTTATTTTAAATAATTTACATACCATCTTACCCGGAATTTCAATGTAATAACTATTTTTGATATGTCATAACAGTAAGTTCAAAAAAATACTCTGTATTAGAACAACAAAAATATTGAAAGACATTTATCAATTCTAGAAAAGAAAGCAAGTACAAAACAATAGCTTTTCAATATTTAATAGTAGCAACCATTCCAAAAACATGTGCCATCAATTACTATTAATGACGAAGTGAGAACGTCACGAGCATAATTAATCGAGTCTATGTAGTTAAATATTCGCTATTTAAATTCAACCATAGATAATACAGCACAACCATTGACCAATCCCATCAACCATGACCAGTAAACTGATGAAAGAAGTCACTGGAAACGGTGTGGGCCGATACAGAAGCAAAATCGACCAAGATTGGGCAAACTACATCACAGACCATTAGTGGAACAGGTTGTGTTTACAACTTTGGAAGGAGAATTGGAATCTACCAGTTGTGCTGTTATTTGAATAACAAAGGATGTTTATGATCTACTGAGTTGCCTACGTGACACAGCTGCTAGCAAGATCACATTCTGATTGGCTTATGTGGAAAACCAGGTGGTGTCACTGCCTATAAATTGGACAGACTCAGGATACATTGGGTCGATCATTTCAACCTGGTGTCCGTCACTTCAACTTGCTTTCAAGTGTGTTCTGCTACGATATTGTTTGACAAGTGATACAGACTACAACCATCATTCTGTGAGACTTGTATGAACTGCTCTGCGATCTCCTGCTTTCAGCGGTGCCCTCCAGAATACCAGCGTTTCTCTGCAAGCAGGACTCGTGTATTTCTTCGTTGTTGTGTTGCAGAAGCCATTGACTGTCATCCATTAATACATTCTGGAACTGTGAGTTATCAGAAATGCACACTTTCCTAAGCAATCCCCTATTTTAGTGACTTTATTCATTGTATTTTTTGTGTCTTATCGCAATTGAGAGGGACACCCACAAAACAGGGACAGGGGGTTCTTTCACTGCTAGTATTGGGTAGACAAGACAATAGTACTGGAAATGAAATACACATATACCAAAATATCATGTTAAAGCTCCTGGATTTAATACCTCACAGAAAAATACAATGAATAAAGTCACTAAAATAGGGCACTAATGAATGCACGGAGCTTATGACAGTCATATTATCAGTCAGTTGGCAACCACTTGAACAGGGTCAAAGGTCAATTTATTAGATATAATCAACTTCAATATCAGTCTCGAAAGTTATAGAGTGTATATTATTTTTATATGACTTATATTTAGTCAGAACAACATATTTTCATTTGATATTTTCACAATTCTGAACCTCGGAGTTTTTGGCTTTTGATAATCAGCTCTGCGCATTGAAAATTAACTCGCTAGCGACGGACCGCGTTCACTCTTAACAATTATGATACTACGTCATCATGGTTGGGAGGGTTCAGTAGAACCATAGTGTATCATGACCAAGTTAAGGCGAATGTGTAAACACATACTGTTTTTGTTTTTTCAAACCCAGAATTGTAATCATACACTGCAACTCAGATCGAACAAGCCTGTCTCCGTGACGGTGAAAGTTTTCAAAATGAATATGCAAATATTGTTGCATTATTGCAAACATCGCACAAGAAGTTTGCTTTGGCAGCACAAAATATCAGTATATCGATTATACGTTATAATTAGCATATTTTTCAGTGTTGCTAGGTCTGTTTCCGCTTCACCCTTTGCCTAATAAATGTCCTTGGTTTATGGTTAGGTAATCAAACCCATCTTTCTGTTCAAAATTACGAAATTATGCACTGTGTTCTAATGCCACTGACGTATGTTTCAGGCTCACCTCGCCATGTGAACATTGATTTCAAATACATAGTATTAATAAAGTTTAGCAAACCAAAGTGTTACACGGTCTTCAATATGTATAGATACCCCTGGCCACCAAATAAACTATACGACACACAATCAATAAATCACTGTTCTCTGATGTCCCCAATGAACTTGATCCAAAATCAACTCAATGATATATGAATTCATAGACATGATTTGTATAGTAAAAGATCATTTTACTATTGTGAGAACAGTTTGATGTTCCTAATACTGTTGTAACAGCTGAGCGTCCTGTCGGTGATCGAGTATTAGTAACTGGCTACATCTTCTTTATTTGCATGAGATCCTTTAATTAAACTTCAAGGATAGTTAAGCCAAGACCATTGCCATGCAAAAGAGCAACTTACAGTGGCTGGACTAAAATACGAATAATTTTTGGCACGAAAGTGTTGAAACGCTGACAAATATATACTACAAAACTGTGGGAGACAAGCATATAATTACGCACATTTATAACTAGTTTGAACTTTAGCAAGTAGCTGCGAGGCAAATCACTGATTAAATAAATTACGAAAGAAGAATAATATATTCAACAGATACACTCATCGTTATAATATTCTATATTATGAATAACATATGGTACGAGGGGCGTTCAATAAGTAATGTTCCTGACCCATTTCCCAGAGCAGGAGATTAATGAAACTTGGCACAGTTATTAGTCTTTCTATACATAGAAACCACCCAGAGTTATGCATTTCTCCCAACCTTCGATGCAGCTCTAGACACCATTTTTGTAGAACACCCAGATTGTTTCTCCAACCACGTCATAACATCAGAAATCAAGGCTGCATCATCTGGGAAACGCGCTTTTATTTCAAAAACAACTTCATGTCTGGGAATAGATGAAAGCCAGAGGGTGCAAGGTCACGAGAGTAAGGGGGATGGGGGAGGATTTCATAGCCACACGCCCGTGCTTCTGATCTGGCGACATGCGAGTTGTGAACCGGAGCGTTGTCCTGCAGGAGAAGGATACCTTTGCTGATCTTGCCCCGCCTCTCGATTATGATAGCTTCTCTTAATTTCATTAAAAGTGAAGCGTAATAGGCTACTGTAATTGTGGTACCATTTGCCAGGAAATCTGTCATCACTACTCCGTCCTGGTCTCAGAAGACTGAGCTTGTACCCTTGCCTTCTTTGGAGTTGGTGAGTCTGAGTGCTTCCACTGCATTGACTGGGTTTTAGTCTTGATCATAATGATGGACCTAAGTTTCATCCTGTGTAATCAGTCTTTTGAAAAACTTTGACTCATCTTCTAGGCACATCCTTCAAATTCATCCTCAAGCACATGACGCATGCTTGCTTCTGGAAATGTGTGAGCAACCTGGGAATCCATCTGGCAGATACCGTATTCATATAAAAATGGTAGTTCCCAATGGCAGAAGAAGGACAACCAGGTCTGGGAGCTATTTCCACAGACTTCCGGCCATGTTTGAATTTATGATGTCAGCGGTTTACAAGGTCATATGATGGGACATCATCACCATAAGTTTTTTTAATTTATCTAAAAAATCCTTTGGTGTGCGTCCTTTCAGATACGAAAAAACGAATCACTGTGCAAAAATCAACTGGCTCCATTTAACACATGAGTCAGTTCAAACACCTGTAAATCAGAAACCACAATTAGTCCAGAGCTGTTTTTTCATATAAGAGATTAAGCAGCAGAATAGAAATTACAACAAATCATTTCTCGTTCACCACGAGATCACGTGTTATGCGTGGAATTGAACGTAACAACATGACAAACAAAGATTATGGCGTTGTAGTAGATTCAAAACATCGCGTGACATTCTACAATTTCAAAAGCGATTTTAGAGTATTTCCGCGTCTAATAATGTGTTATACACGCCATATCCCTCCATCATTTTGACATTGAGATATATATGTAAACAAATCGTCACAATAATTTTTTTCTGGAAAACGTTCGGCCCGTGGCTTTGTATCGCAATGAACGGCAACTCCACTATTAATTATTCAATAACTAGCGCCCTGTGGTTTTGATGTACGTATGTAACGTCAACATTATGTAGTATAGTTTGAATATTATCATTCAACTAGAATCGTTGAGTCGTCCGCCATTTCTAATATATCTTTAGATTTATAGTTTAATTTCATATTAGTATATTAGAATATAATATTGCACAAAAAATGAACAAGCAGAACACAAAATACGACTGATCAATTCCCACTAGAAAAGAAGTGTCGTTCGTCTTTTTTATACTGCATAAAATTTGTATTTTATTGATGGAACAAAAACTAAAACTAGTGGGTGGTACTTATAGTGTACTCAAAGTAGGCACAATAGTTTTAATTTGAATAACTTTTATCAATAGAAAAAACTTGTTATGTGACCTTCATCTTGATGACCTTCTTAATGCAACATGTGTCTCAAATTACAATTATTGATTTCTTCATAACAAAGGAGATGACAACAATTACCGCAATTAGAAAAACTGCAATGTCAATAAGAAAAATGTTTGATGAAACTTCATCCCTGAGGTGTTTGTCGTCGTGTTTGATGACGTATTCAATCCAGAACACAGCGGTGTCACCTGCTGCCATGGGTTTGTCTTTGTGTATAGCTGATATCTTCTCGGTATTCTTCTTATAACTGAATGGAAAACGTATGAATTGTAGCTTAAAAACGAATACATATCATAAAGATGTTGTATCAATATTATAAAATAATAAAGTTATTTTTTTCCTGGCAAATAAGTTCAAAAATTTTCGATCAACTCTCAACTGCAATTTGCTGGATCGCTCATCATAACTACGGTATTAACAAAATGCAGCATCTACTGGATGGTTTTCTTACAATCGATACACCATCCTATGACGCTGACAGAACAACGACATTGTTAACGCTCATTTTTGGCCACTTAGAAATCCCATCAGCCCCACATAAGACCGCAGGTCCCACTACATAATTGGAGTTTTTCGATATTGAACTTTATACCATCAAGATGGAGGCCCGTCTGCCACTGGTTAAGCTCAATCGCCTTCTTGATATGCTTGATGATTTTCTCCTATGCAAATCCTGCACTGAGCGCCAGCTGTTGAGTCTGCTCGGACACCTCAATTTCACTTGCCACATAGTCCCTCCGGGTCGTACTTTCATGTCACGACTTATTGAACTTTCGAAAGACATTCAGAAACTCCACCACCACGTTAGCATTTCATCTGAAAGTAAACAGAAAATTTGCATGTAGAAGAAATTTCTTTATGGGTGAAATGGCATTTGACTATTCCTCGACAGACAACTCGCTCCTACCCCAGATATGCCATAGCGGGTATTTCCAGGGATACTGGTTCCATGAAAGGTTGACAACAAACCTTAGACTCGATCAAGATTCTGTCATTCCAGGAACTATATCCCATCGTTGTAGTTGCTTTGCTTTCGGATCATCAATGCACCAGAAAACGTATACTGTTCCACTGTGACAACATGGCTACTGTTCACATCATCAAGAAAAAGGTCACTCTAAATCGCCATCGATTATGAAACTAATGCGATGTTTGGTGATTACTGCTGCATCCCATAGCTTCATGGTTTCTGCTGTTCATATAGCTGGCAAGTCTAATATAATGGCGGATGCTCGCTCTCGTTTTCAGACAGCACGTTTCAGAGAAGCAGCACCATCAGCACAAGTCATACCTTGCTGGATTCCTTTAGTCGTGATGTTCGCTTGAACCAGGCAGTGGATGCATGTCGAAAGGCTTGGAATACGGACAGTCGGTTCTTATGCCACAGGTTTACTTAGTCACACATTGTGCAACACATTTGCATCTAAAATTCAGCACCATCAAGGTTTACCTAGCAGCAATTCGCAATCATTATCTACTCAGTGTTCACACAAATCCGCTCATTGCTACCATGGTTTGAATCTACTTCTCAGCCAACACATACTGCAGGGTATTCGCCGTTTGAAAGGCTCTGCTACACGTCCAATACTGCCAATCATTTTTGCCCTGTTAAAACACCTGTGTTTGCTACCCCGTTCTGGCATATATGTGCCCTACTTTGACCTATTGTTTGAAGCTGCTTTTCTGTTGACAATTTTTGGATTCCTATGATGTAGCGAATTTACCTTGTTATCACAATCTTTCAACCCCCAAGTCGATCTCTGTGTTAGGAACATTAAGACAAACGAACACTCAGTTGATGCACTGGTTGTGACTATCAAATCATTAAAAACTGACCAGTTCTGACACGGATTTGATATTCGACTCTATTCAACTGGCTCTGCCTTTCTTCCATACATTGCTTTCTTTCAGTTCGCCACAAGATGGGGGCAGCACCACACGAACCACTATTCAAGCTTGCTGTAAAAATACCACTCGACCATGCCAACTTCACCAAATCACTTCAGTTTCTTCTCACTATACTACTGCAGCAAGTGTGCATCTCCCATACAACCTTAATCAAACAATGGGCAGAGGGTCGAGCAACTGTTATCGCACATACATCATAACACCTGAAGAGTTGCTTCAGTCAGCTTTTAGTACACTTGCTTTTATATGATTATTCGAACTATACCAATCACTCTTGCCGTACACCTGACATTCTGCTGCGTGCATTTAGCTTTTAGCAATTTCGATTTTACATTATGTACACAACACATTATTGTATTTTATTTTTATTTTTTATACATGTATGCTCCACCAGACCGATGTACAAGCTACATCCTCTGGGCCACAGCAGTGGCACCCACTTTCTCACCTGGGCTGACAGATGTCTGTCCTCCACCCCCAGGCCGACATACCAATTATGTTCTCTGGGTCGGGCTCTGTTCATCTTCATTCCTCTCGCATTTTCACCTGAGCCGACAGACGCATGTTCTCCAGCTCCCGCTCCCCCAAGCCGACATATCAACTTGAATATTTAAAAAAAAATGTCCCCTTGGCTTAGTCTCTCTTCTTACCTTCTTCATTGATGTCCCTTTGGTCACCACTTTATGCCATCCTCGGTTTGGGCTCATGGATTCCATTTTTCCCCACCATTTCAGGGCTCGGCTCATCTTCTTGGTCAGCTCCCATCTATCTCAGCTTCGCAGGAGGATCTCCTTGACCCATCAAGGTCAATACCTTGACCTACCCTACAGGCGGGTCATGGGTTTGACCTCTGTAGGATGACTGAAGGAGCCCCTTTGCAATGTTGTAGTTAGATTTTTATAATTTTAGTGATTCTAATTATATTGTGATTTGTGCTTTTGTATTTAATTAATACTTGTATTTTACCATTGTCGTTTTTGTATTAAATGCAAACTGTTCCTCTTACAAGCATATGGTGTGGAAACAAAGTGTAAGTTTGTTTGCAAAAATCGATTTTGTAAAACGCCCTCAGCTTGGAGCCTAATCCGGATTCTGGCCGTCTTGCCCTCAGTCTATCGCAGCTCATTTATTTTGACCAATTACAGCATTGTTTTTTTTGCGGACCAATTTGTGTCGTTTTGCACACATCCCGAAACGTCCCTTGCTAATTGTTTTTTTGTGTGTCTCTGTCTTAGTCATTTACGTATTTAGCCACGCTTCAATGACCATTGTTTTGTTTTCAATCAAATTCTTTTCCCACCACCACTTTGCTGGGCTCATGGACTCCATCCTGCCCCCAAAAAAATCAGGGCTGCGGCCATCTTCTTCGTCGCCTCCCATCTATCTCGGCTTTGTAGCAGGATCTCCTTGACCCATCAAGGTCAAGCCTTGATCTACCCTGCAGGCAGGTCATGGCTTTGACCTCTGTAGTATGACTGAAGGAGCCCCTTTGCAATGTTGTAGTTAGATTTTTTATAATTGAAGTTATTTTTATTATATATTTATATTTGTGTTTCTGTATTTGATGAATACTTGTATTTTTTCATTGTCGTTTTTGTATTAAATGCAAACTGTTCCTGGCAAGCGTATGGTGTGTTACAAACTACGCTATTTGCAGGTGATGAGAGCGCCAATAACCATTATTTTGAAAGCTAGTTTTACAAAGAGAAACAGTGTTGCATTATTCTAATTTTGCACAAATAATGAACAAGCAGAATAAAAAAATACTATCGAAAATTTGTGTAACTATAGCGCCACTAAAACAAGTAATTGAATCGTTCGCCACAAGTTGACGATACTTATAGTAATGTTGTATACATAGGCTCTAATTGAGCATAATCATTCCAATTTAATAACTTTAATCAACATCAAAAATACAACATGTTAAGTGACTTTCATCTTGATGATCTTCTTATTGAAATATATGTAACAAATTACAGATATCGCTTTCTTTAATACAAAGAAGATGACAGGAATTATCACAATTAGAAAGACAATGTTGATCAGAAAATATTGACAGCTTCAACCCTGAGGTGTTGGCCGCCATGTTTGATGACGTATTCAATCCAGTTTACAGTGGTGTCAACTGCTGACATGGGTTTGTCTTTGTGTGTATCTGATATCTTCTTTTGCATTCACTTTATAACTGGAATGGAAAATGTTGTGTTAATTGCAACACAGAATATATACATATATTTTTTCGTGTTGGTCCTAGTTAATTTTCTGTATTGGGCTTAAATGATAAACAACTAATACAAACACATGTTTGCATGATGTGGCAGCTTGGAACTTATTAAGTTGTCATAGTTTCTTTCATGTACAGTGCATGGTATATTCTAACTATTTACCTCAGAGTGTTAATAACTTTGACAACAGCATAATAGAGTTCATGTGATGTCAGCATACCAATATTCAGAATAACTGCCATGCCTTTACTAGATACTCTACTGAAAGTCTCATAGTGATCACCACACAAAGGAAATCCAACCTTTGGTAAAGCATGATATATAACTTCATATGCACCTTTCATGCTGCAAATGCTTTGGTGTTAGGGTGTCCTATGAATTGAATTAGCTAAAATCAATACACTAAAATACTACATCAGCTACTCCACAATGCAGTGAACAAGTCAACACTGTGTCACATTGTAAGGCCTGCTTACCGCAATTGAGAGGGCCACTCACAGAACTCACACTGAACTTTTACTGCTAGAATGGATAGACAAGACAATAGTAATGGAAATAAAATACACATACACCAAAATATCGAGTTAAAACTCCTGGCTTTGATACCTCTCAAAATAATTACAAGAAATAAAGCACAGAAAAATACAATGAATAAAGTCACTAAAATGTTGTGCATTGGTGATAACTAACAGTTTCAGGATGTAATAATGGGCGACAGTCAATGGCTTCTGCAACACAACAACGAAGACATAGAAGAGTCTTGCTTGCAGAGGAATGCTGGTAATCTGGAGGCCACAGCTGAAAGCAGGAGATCGCAGAGCAGTTCATACAAGTCTCACTTAATGATGCTTGTAGCCTTGTCACACAATATCGTAGCAGCACACACTCTGGATACCAAGTTGAAATGATGGACCCAACTGTACTGAGTCTGTCCAGTTTATAGGCATGATTCAGTGTCATCATCAACCCTCTTTTAATCTTCATAGTAGGTCTTCGGGTGATGGCATTGTTTCTCCATCAAACACTGTAATGCGATTGAGTTTGCGAAAATCAATGCAAAACCTAACACCCCCTCCCTTCTTATTTACCGAAACAATGGGGGAGGCATAAGGTGAATTTGATGGTTCAATTACACCCATCTCTAACATAGTCTTAACCTCTGACCTCACTATATCTGTCATAGCGAAAGGTAAAGGGTATGGTTTTGACGTAACTGGTTAAGATGTTACCAATTTAATATCATGCTCACCAATTTTAGTATTTCCAGGACAATCTCTCTATGTTGATCGACATTCAACTTATGACAATCAACATTGTTTCGTTGCACTGAATTGGCTCAGACTCCAATTCACCACTATCAGTAGTGTGTCACTGTCAGCAGTACGATATTCAACAACTGCAGTGCACACACAGTTCGTCACCACTTTATTGTCATGCAGTAGGTCTCTTTCATAATATGCTTTTAACAAGTTAGCATGATAAATTTTCACCTTGCCTTTCACATCCATTCTGTAATCCATCGTACCCACTCTCTCCTTAATTATATATGGCCCATGCCATTGAATCAAAAACTTATTGTGGTTACTGGGAAGTAACATTAACCTTTTGTCACCAGGTTGGAATTTCATATCCCAGGCCTTCCTATGATAATACTTTGCCTTGGCTAACTTAGCTTGAGCCAATTTACATGTCTCTTCAAGCCAATTTCTCAAATCCAGGACATGGTGGTATGTATTTTTAACCTCTGGTGTAGTGGCCTACTTTGTCCACAACTCTCTTAAAACCATCATTGGGCCACTTACTGTTTTACCATAAATAAGATCGGAGGGTGAAAACCTAAACTCTCCTGACGAGCGTCTCTATAGGCAAAGATACCTATCCCAATCCTTGGGCCGTTCTTGACACATACGTTTCAACATACTTTTTAAGGTAGCATTAAACCGCTCAACCAAACCATTACATGCCGGGTGATATGGAGTAGTTACTAATTGTTTAATATACAACACTCTACTCACTTCCTTCATAATGTCAGATACAAATTGTGTCCGTAAATCAGTTAAAACTTCTTTGGGTACACCAACCCAACACCAACACCAACTTCCGACATATATCACATGACCTGCAATATCTAATAACATCATCCTGCATACCAGGCCAATAAAACTGAGTTGCTATTCTATCTGTAGTCTTCTTAGCACCCAGATGACCTGCCATAACTGACTCATGGTTAAGTGCTAGTACTTGATCACGGCAACACAATGGTACAACTAATTGGGAACACCATCATCCTCTATAAACTGAAACTCTCTATATATCAGCACCTTGTTCATCACAAACCTTGCCCAATTGTTACGACCTGTGATCAACTCCTCATCTGTACTCACAAACTTCTTAGCACGCTCTAATGTGGAATCAGACTGCTGTTGCTCTCGCATTGCATCCACAGTAATACATTTTCTACCACCCTTAGTATCATCCTTACTATGCAACTCTTTAAACTCAGGAAATTTAAGCCCACGGAATGGCTTTTTCTTAGCTAACTTCTGAGCCCTAGTCTGTACCACCTGCTCAACATCAATACTATCATCCTTACTAGAATTACTGGAGGGTTCACAACCACTCCCACTAACTGAAGGCTCTCTTATCTCAATATCTGGGGAACAATCTTCATCCATAAAGGGCACACTAGCCTGACTTCTAGTAGATGTACAACCTTTATTACCTGAGGGAACACTAGTCTCAATACCCTAAGGACAACAACCTTCACCACCAGAGGGCACACTGGTCCCATCACTTAAAGGTGTACTATGTTCACTACCCGAGGGCGAACTAACCTCAACATGCCCTACCTCACGAGCTAAACCTAGCTTCTAACCAAAATCAGGATTCTTGGGCTCCCTAGCCCCACTAATATTACCAATACTAAGATCACACACTTGGGTGAGAAGAAGGGTCTATCTATATATAATCTAGCTACTGGGGCTTTCCAACATGTACTATACATCATCACACAGGTACGACTCTCCCCAGTCAATCGACTATCCTCTACCAACTCTCTACATACTACAACTGAACTACACCCACTATCACGCAGGACCTCTACCTTAGTACTATCAATAATGCACTAAGATTCATCACCCAACTATCACGCGGCCATTTCTGAGTTTCAGCAAATTGCTCGAATCTTTAAATAAATGCATCCATTTCGATCCTAGTCTCATCAAACAAAGGTAGCTTTAGACCCTTAGAACTAATAATGGACTGTGTTAACTGTTATAAGCTTCTATTTTGACTATTAGCTTCTGCACTTTCATGCAAGTTCATGCTGTCTTATTTTCTCCTTTTCTTCACGGTCTCGTTCTCTCTCTATTGGCTCATTTTTAAACATTTCTTCCTCACGTTTGGCTGCTCTCTTATCCTTCTCCTCACGTTTTTTTACTTTCTTCTCATGCTCTCGCTTCTCTAGCTCTCCCCCCTTATACCGCAATCTACTATCTAACTCTTCAAGTTCGATAACAATATCCATGCTTGAAAAGGTGTAATTCAAATTCCAGTAGTATTAAATAGAGCAATTTAATGTCTACGAAGCAGTACAAGCTGGTCTGACAACACAGTGTTCTCTAGACCTGAGCAGTTATGAAACAGTCAATTTAGTCAAGGGATTACTGACAAAAAAATCCAAATCAGAATCACAATCCGAATCGGAATTACTATCCCAATTCTGACACCAAAAAGTCAGTGTTATCCAAATAACATCACAACTGGTAGATTCCTATTCTCCTTACAAAGTTATAAAGACCCTTTGTTATGTAAATCACAAGCACACCTGGTAGATTTCAACTGTCCTTCCAGAGTTGAAATATGACCTGACAAGTATGACCTGTCAATCATCTTCATCATACGACAATGCACACCGTTTCTTCCAATGATACCATGCACGATTTCATTTGCAGGGTTTGAGGTAATATGACAAAAACATAAAATGAAGGATGCTGACAAAATGATTGATCAATAATCCACATAGATTCGAGTTGCAATGGCACAATGTTTCATGTCAAAAAGGAAATATTTTGATAAACGTGTTGGTTTGTACTAAACAAGCGTTAACTCAAATAACGTGACGGTCTTTAAATCCGTGCCTAAAAACTACATTGTAAAACAGTGCGAGAGACGGTATATGAATGTTGCAATTGACAAAAGATCAGGTTCATTTGTTTAGCTTCAGTATTGGTCTTTCTCGTAAAATATATACATCAGTCAGAAATGTCACATGGCACTTTTTATTCATTTCAATTATGTATTGATCTGTAGTGTTTTAGTGACATGAAGATGATTTATCTGTCAATAAATAAACAGTGCACGTCACTATTGCATCTACTACTACACAATCTCGTTATCATGTCAAAGGTCAGTCAGAATGCAGCGGCTTGTTACATATACATGTCCACTGATTAATGACAGAGAAAAGTATTTAATGAGATGCAGGTTCGTGAGCACTTGGGAGTGAATTTTTTTTTTTTGCTTTTTATATTCAAACAGTCTTGGCTATAGACTGTTAAAATTTTGTAGAATTGTGAAAAGTGTAACATACTCAAAAAACGATTTTAAAATATAGATAGCAGGTGCAAACATTCTCTCCTTTGAATGCTAAGCAAGATTTAGCAAGGCTGTGCATAAATAATAAAAAAGAAACATGGTGAAAAACAGAAATGGCGGGATCTCCATATTATACAGTATATTAACTTTTAACAAAACAATAATACATTTTAAAAGTGATTTTAAACTCGTGGAGGAAGAGCTGAGATGTATCGGCAGTGGGGGTAAGTACAACTGTGTATGTCTCTCCAAACATTGCGAGTTGATATATGTTAGGATTGCATATGTACATATATACTCGTGAGTTGATATATGTTAGGGTTGCATATGTACATATATACTAGTGAGTTGATATATGTTAGGGTTGCATATGTACATATATACTAGTGAGTTGATATATGTTAGGGTTGCATATGTACATATATACTAGTGAGTTGATATATGTTAGGGTTGCATATGTACATATATACTAGTGAGTTGATATATGTTAGGATTGCATATGTACATATATACTAGTGAGTTGATATACGTTAGGGTTGCATATGTACATATATACAAGTGAGTTGATATATGTTAGGATTGCATATGTACATATATACTAGTGAGTTGATATATGTTAGGAGTGCATATGTACATATATACTAGTGAGTTGATATATGTTAGGGTTGCATATGTACATATGTATTAGTGAGTTGATATATGTTAGGAGTGCATATGTACATATGTACTAGTGAGTTGATATATGTTAGGGTTGCATATGTACATATGTACTAGCGAGTTGTTATATGTTAGGGTTGCATATGTACATATATACTAGTGAGTTGATATATGTTAGGGTTGCATATGTACATATATACTAGTGAGTTGCTATATGTTAGGGTTGCATATGTACATATATACTAGTGAGTTGATATATGTTAGGAGTGCATATGTACATATGTACTAGCGAGTTGATATATGTTAGGGTTGCAAATGTACATATATACTAGTGGGTTGATATATGTTAGGAGTGCATATGTACATATATACTAGTAAAAACACATAGGGATATTATAAGCGTGTTTCGTTGTAACTAGAGATCGTGATTATGATCATCGGGCAACATTTTCGTCTTCGGCATCATGTCAATATTCCATTTTCAGCATTTCGTGAGATACTGGTGATCCAAAATCGACTCAATATTATTGAGTTTTATTCGGTAATCCAGGACTGCATAGAAAGCGGTATATTACAACGATTTAAATTTAAACAGATTATAACTAAAATGATCAAAACCTACGTTCATTTACTCGTAGTGTTTATAAAGAAAACCTGAATATTTGCCACAATGACACGACATAGATGTTGTAGTTGTGTGGGGTATGTTCTTTACATTTCTATGTACATTATCACATGACTACTTACCAATGTTGGGCTGTCCCTGGTTTATATCGGCAAGTCAAGCCTTTGATTGAAATATTATAATTGGTCTTGATGTAAACACAGTCCCTCTATCCCCGGTCTGGAAACGACTAGCGTTCTTTTGTCTCGAACCGCGTTGCGGGTAAGAAAATCGTTCACACCCGGGCCGAGGGACCCAGGAAGTCAAACAGATTACAATACCGTCAGAATATTCATTAAATTCGGCAACTTTACCGTCATGCAAAGCGATACCTTATTGTATGACTTCACTTTGACTTCAAATTTGGGCAACCACAACGTAAACAAAGCATGTAAACAAAATTAGCACTATGAAATTTTGGGTTTTTGAACCCTTATACGCATCAAAACCAGCCTACCTACTCATAAACATCCAGTTCCTGCCATGTAAAGATTAATATCGGGAATTATGTTCATCTTCTAGTTTTAATAGGGAAAAAACTTGGCGTACCAACATGGTGAAATTGCTAAACAAATCTTGTCAAAATGGCGTCGTTCATGTTAACGTAGACAATCGAAAAACCTGTGATATTTCTGATTCTCGGGGGTTCATAACAGTTCAAGTCAACTATACAAAAACTAATGACTTTATTCGATGCAAAAGTATAAAACAATGCTTCAATTTTTGTATATAAATGATTTTTTTAGCACTGAATAGCGAGCATTGCAATTTCAAACGTCGCCATTTGCATTTACGATCGAAAAAGCATGCATAAAAACCGACCAATTTAACTTAAATAAAATGCGGTGTGACACATAACAAATCAGCCCACCAATTTTTAATGATATGTTTCGACCATAAAATGTCAAAATCGAAGGTAAATATTGGTTTCGCGCCGAGAAGTAGGGTAAATAAAATAGAGTTCATTTCAATCACCCCAAAATCCTACACAAACAAATTCTGGGTGTATAGGTTTGAAAATATATTGCAAAAATGTGTCGCTGCTGGTAAAATAGATGAATCAAAAAACTACTCGCCGGCTCAAATATGACCTTGTACAGATATCCTGATTAAACAATTATTTGAAAAAGCTAGAATTCTGTAATAAACAACCAAATTTTAAATAAACACATAGCACTGACGATGTAAAAAATAGTGACAGACTGTGTATTTATCACATGACAATGTTTTGCCTATACCAGCAACGCGCCTTTGTCAGGGAAGGAGACCAATTCACACCTAATACAATGACCGTTTCCAGACCGGGGATAGAGGGACTGTGATGTAAACTTAGTTTCTAGAGGTCATTCATGGTCAGTAAACAGATGAATCAGATACTCAGTAAACAGATGAATCAGATACTCAGTAAACAGATGAATCAGATACTCAGTAAACAGAATTAATCAGATACTCAGTAAACAGATGAATCAGATACTCAGTAAACAGATGAATCAGATACCCAGTAAACAGATGAATCAGATACTCAGTAAACAGATAAATCAGATACTTAGTAAACAGATGAATCAGATACTCAGTAAACAGATGAATCAGATACTTAGTAAGTAAACAAACAAATCACATAAACTGTAAAAAAATTAAAATAAACTATTGCTATCATAGGGGACAGGACATATTTAAACAATGTAACTAAGGGTGATGAGAAAGCACCAACCACCAACATGTTAGTGTTTTAGTTAAATAATAAGAATTCATAGATTTATTCAAACTATATGTGGATACATAAAACGGTACCTCTAACTGAAACATTGAGGCCGATTATATGTTTAATTACCGAGAATATTCTTATACATTTAATGGTGCTTCTGTTTTCAATTTAATGTAGAATTAAAAATAGGCTAAACATTAATAAAATCTGAATATACTACCATAGTATAGGGAGCAGTAGAGGACAATTTTAACAAATCACATTCAAGTAAAAGTATGAATTCAGTTTGATAAAATCGCTTTTATTTAATTTAATCTTTGTATATATTTAAAAATTAAATGTGCTGGTCGAAAAATAAAAACTGATATTAGCCGAACACCGTACTGAATTTGTCTAACCATAGATCGTTGTTCAAATGTTGTTTGAGAAAATAAACAAGGACAAAAACAAAAAAACGACTGAACACATTTGAAAATCCTACTTCACATCAAATGAGTTATTGTATTTAACGACAAGCTTATTATTATTATTATTCCTGCCAATAAAACATTTGATTGTTAAATGCCAGTCGTTCTCCACAAAATGCTTGGTTCAGTAGTTTGGACCAAGTCAATGTCTTTGTCTTCATATATACTGCAGATCCGAGCATAGCGAATCAGCTGGAAAATGTATACCCAATAGTTAGGAATTAAATAATCTTTCTTGTCAAAAAGCTTACCCTGAAAATATAATTGGAATAATTGAAATGTAATAATTAAATTTAAGATTTTCAAGGGAAAATACATCATTATTATAACTGAAAGTAAAGTTAAATAACTGGGTTCTTTGTAACTAAGCAACTTCATACGAATAAATATTTTTTTTTAATATTCACATTTGATTTATACCGCTCTAGAAAAAATCAAAGTATTCATATTAACACTTTGCAAATATGTGACGAGCCAGAAACATAAAATATGTACAAATTATTTTGTTTTGCTGCAAATATGAAAATATTATTTTCAAATATTTTACTTTGACAGTATTGCTTGCATTGCAATTTTAATAGTTTATGGTGTATAAGTTTGACGCGGCGTACCTTTCAGATTTGCAAAGTGTGATTTCATCTTTATTTAGTGGAATGGAGGTACTGAATAAAATACGACGTCGTATCTTTTGTTTATTCTTTGTAAACTTGTGGTAATTTCGAATTGTTCTACGACAAAATAATATATATGAGAATTGTTACACTCATGAAAACGCTTATTATAATACTGTATGATAATTCGTGAAATGTCATATATTTCTGTACAGAGATGTTGTTGCAGACGGAATTCATAACAGTGGATGAGGTAGTGGTCTTCTTTTTCTAAAGAACGCGATTTGTGTGTGACTTATTACCATCTCCGTCATGTGTGTTATCGACCAGACATTTATGCCACATATATAAATGTGTATATATTACCCACATTCAGATGTAGTGAATCACAACGGATGGACTACGTATAGTTTTTCAAATGGAATGAACATAGGTTTGAATCGAAAGTAAGAAATTTGGATGACAATTAATGACGATTTCTCATAGATATTGGCACTTATAACGAGAATTCACAGCACATGAATTGGGAATACAGTGAGATATTAGCACCAGGATGTGAAATGAGCAATACAATGAGATATTGACACATGGAACGTAAAGGGAAAATTACGCTGCGATTTGTATGAATTTTTATGATTTTTAAATCAGGAAAGAAATTGTTATAAATGTAGCTAATGGGGTATATATCTCCTCATATTTGTAACTATTCTTAATACATTTGTACGTAATGGCACTGTCTTTCCTGTTATTTTCGATACTGAAGGAATTTCATTGAGGAAGCTGAAGTTTCCATACGCATTACCACCGTCCTCAGCACTGGGAGTGTTAGGGTAAGGGACTATATACATTGTATACATACGATTTACACGGATTCACAAGTCTAATTTCTCAAACAAAACGATATTTTTTCACATTAAAGTATTCTGCGTAGTGCCACATTATATTATATTTATATTACGTCACGTATTCTGTAAACAATCGCGCGAATTTTTCATTAGACCACTCAGTACACCTGTAAGTCATTATTATTACAACTCTTTTATTTCGGCCCAAGTCCCATTGATGACAAAACATGAAATACAGGTCAATATAATATATCTAAAACATGGACAAAACAGATACACATACACTAAAAACTGAGTATACACAATTTAAAGACAAAAAGTAACGTGATAAATGAAGTCAGAGGTGACATAAATTCAATTCATTCCACGTTAACTGTTTCATAACTCCTTATATGGGGTTGGAAATACAATTATACAATTGTTTAAAATACTACTTATACGTAAATCCTGTACTGTTTGCATGTAAAACGTAGAACAAATATAAATGAACAATTTGTTGAACGGTTATCATGTTAGCATATTTGTTTCGATGTTTTGTTCTTATTTAGCTTTCACGGCAATGTACATTCAAATTATATATTACTCCCAACAGCCAACAAGGAATTGTTTTGTTTTTTGCAAATGTGTGCTTGTAATAGTAAATCACCATCGAAATCATGCCGCTTGAATCCAACAACACTATTTGAAAAATGTCTTGGAAAGCTTGTACACAAACTTACTGATATGATTAACATCTCTCTACATCTTGGAATTGTACCAGAGTTCATGAGAAATGCAATCGTCACACCTTCACTGAAGAAACCGTCACTCGACAGCAACATACTTAAACATTACCGTCCTATCTCAAATCTACCATTTACTTTCATGATCCTGGAGAAAGTCGTAGCGCTTCAACTGAATTCATATCTTTCTGAACATTCATTAATTGAACCCTTACAATCTGCATACAAGAGATTTCATAGCACTGAAACAGCATTTCTAAAGTTCCATAGTGACATTTGCATGTCGCTTGACTCCGGTCAATGTGTACTTCTTATCCTTGTGGATTTATCCACAGCCTTTGATAAAACTGACCATGATATACTTCTGACAAGACTGTTCAACCATGGCATTACTGATACTTCACTTCTCTGGTTTACTTCTTATCTGAAGGATCGTCATCAGCGCGTTTCGATCAATGATAGTCTATGCGCTTCTCATTTACATAAAACCGGAGTTCCCCAAGGGTCTGTTCAAGGACCTCTACTATTCTTCATGTATATATCACCACTAGGTCAACTTATTCGTCGTCATAGTATTAATTTCCATCATTATGTTGATGACAACCAACTCTACATCGCCTTCTCATACTCTGATACACCGTCTTCAGTCAGCATAATTGAAAGTACAGCTTGTGCCATTATATCATGGATGTCATGCAACAAATTAAAGTTGAATGATGATAAAACTGAGGCTCTTCAAATTAGATCACCGTTTAACCACACTCCTTGCCCAATAGAGAACATTTTTATTGGTTCCAGCGTTATCCAACTCACTGAGATGGCAAAAAATATCAGGATCATTTTGCCCATCATCACAGCTTGAAGAAGCACATATCTGCAACATGTCGGTCTATATACTTTCCTCTACGTAAAATTGGTCACATACGACGCTTCCTCTCCAAAAATACATGTACAATAATTATTCATGCATTAATATCTTCATAACTTGACTACAGCAAACTAACTTCTATTTGGACTACCAAAGAACACTACAAAGTCACTACAACATGCCCAGAACACAGCAGCAAGAACTGTGACACACACAAAGAAACATGAACATATTACACCGATTCTACAAGATTTGCATTGGCTACCCGTGAAACTCAGAATTGAATACAAGATACTATTAAACACCTACAAAGCACTGAATGACATGTCATTTTGTTAGATATCAGATGTAATTCACTTTAGATCTTCACCAAATAAGTAACTCTTACATGAACCTAAATATAAATCAAAATCATTCGGCAAACGTTCTTTCTCATGTTCTGCACCCCGGCTTTGGAAAACATTGCCACTTGAACTAAGCAAGTCACCAACATTGAACAGTTTCAAGACTCAACTTAAAACTCATCTTTTTAGAAAAGCCTTTAACAACTAGTCATCTACGTACATCGCCATTGAACATTACTTTGTTTTGGATACTGGCGCTTTATAAGTTACGTATTATTATTATTGTATATTTCTTTTATAATCTAAGTACAAGCATTTATATTTGTAAACATTGTGTTTATGGAGTAACGTATATTTCACCACAATTGATACGATCAAGTCTTAACACTTTAAAGTAGTTTATAACACATATATATTTCACACGGTTTAGTTCTTACAATGTCAGATAACCATATTATGTCTTGGGAAATCGTTTATAGAGTATAACGTGTAAGGTGACATACATTTCACTTAAAAGCGATTTCTGATAATAACTATAAAATAAACAAAATATGACATTAATAAGCGACTGCGTAATATTTAGTGGAACTATTTATTTAATAAATAATTGTCCTGTATTACCTAATCATCTAATGTACATTAATATGAGATTATATGAGTGGTCTTGTTTCGAAATGTACACAACAACATGAAAATAAGACATAGTAACCTCATTTCTATAAATGAAAACAATTGACGATTTAGCTTCCCAGTAATTATACAAATTATAAAATTTATTATCAGCAACATTCATTATTAATATGTTATATTTGAACAGAGGAACTGCATACTATGGCTTATTAGATGTGTGTAAACCTAAAGCAGGGGAAACTGTATTTGTAAATGCAGCATCGGATGCAGTTGGTGGAATAGTTGGACAGATTGCCAAGATCAAGGTAATTACTGCTCAGTATTATTGAACATAAATATCATAATAACAATGACACAAGGGTAAGTGATTCTATCCCACATTTGGACTTCCCTAACAGATGTCAATTTTGCTTGTGCCATTTTTTTTTATTTCAGACAAATAAGTCCATATAAAAAAAAATTATAGTAAATAAATACTAGAATGAATAAGAAATATAAACAGAAAACAATAGTTTGCTTGCTATTAGGTAATTGCACATAACGTCTCAGTGTAACATTTCATTCCAACGCTGCAATAAGGCTGACTTCCATCTCAAATCACTGTTCCATAAACTAGTCAATATACTGTTGTTGGTCGAGCAAGCACGCTCTCTAAATTGATATACAATATTCCTGTAAAAATTCATAAAATCATTTGACACGGTTAGCAACAAACATTGATCGGGCACTGTGGTCATATGGATAGTCACAACGTCCATGGAATAGGTTGTTATAAGAAACTTTCAAAGAATTAAGGGTCGCTTTGTTAAAAAACACCACAACTGTGAACAAAAAATATTATAACAATACGTTTTAAACAAGATGCATTTAACATAACTGCACTTAACGAATTTCCTAAGAAGTAGCTTTGCTCTCACACAAAACATGCGACGTTGGTGGTCAATGTCTGCATTATCCTTCATGCGCACGTGACCCTATGACCCAGATACGCAATTTGCGAGACAAATTCTGTTCTGGCCCATCAGTCTAACCTGAGGAAGAATGTTCAGTTCAAGCTTGGATGGAAAGTACATACACTTCGTTTTCAACACGTTATAGAGCATATCATTATCAGTAGCAAAAAATTCATAAATAAGTTTTCAGCAGTTTTCGTAGTCCTTTTATAGAGGGCGCTATTAGACACATCCGCATAACTGATATTATTATTCACTTTGTTGGCAACAAGACAGGCACATGAAAGTTTATTTAACATTTAAGTCATCTATATACACATTGAACAGGGAAGGTGACAAAACACCACCTTGTCTAACTTCATTGGATACACTGAATAAGCAGGAAATAAAACTCCCCCATCTTACGCAGTACATTTGATTTTCATACCAATTGATAAGAAACCGAATAATGTAACCCAGCACCATGCGTTCTGTGAGCTTATTAAACAAGACCCTGTCAAAGGCCTTGGATGCATCAAGAAAGCAAAGAAATACATGACTTCCACGGAAATTGTAGTGCTTAATAATTTCTTTCAGAGTAAATCTAGACAAGTCAGTCGAGTGTTTCTTTTAAAACCGGACTGATTGTCTGAAACATCAAGATAGTTCTGACATCTGTTTGAAAGAATGTGTTCAAAAACTTTGGATAAAACTGTATGTAACCGGTCTTAATACCGGATCCCAGGTTTTATCCTTAAGTTCCAAAGAATTTGCTCAACTTTTATTATACAACGGCTAACACTGTACTAGTGAAAGTACCATAAACCTAGGCAAGTCTGTGATAAAGGATACACCATTTCAGGTAAACATCCATTGATACTCTATTAAAGTATTCTTATTCCCTTGCTGGAAATAAATAGTAGGAAATACAGTACACTTATCCAGCATACATAAAGTTCAAACTGAGTGGCCAACCCAAGTTTAATCTATGATACTCAAGTCTTAACTACAGTTTTTCTTTCTTTCGTCACACCAGTTGGTAGGAATTCCTCATTATCCCGCGATAGCTCAGATACGCTCTTGCAATACACACTGGGTAGAATCACATCAACTAGATCTTGCCGGTAGAACGGTTTTGATGCCACACTGAAATGATTATAACGCACCAAGGACCAACAAAGTTCACATACAGCGCCAAAAGTAGAATTTCTGACAGCGCGGGAACTAAATGTGCGGCAGCTTCACTTTCGTTCAGGCGGGTGTTGGGGCAGGGGTCAAATAGCCTCATTAATATTTATGAGCATACGCACCAAGAACAAATAGAGGGCGCAACACATATAATAATACCACTCGGGTTACATCTCCACCCTCCAACCATTCACTCGTCCCTGAGGGAATCATTCAGGCATTAAATAGCTTGATTACAGTACAATTGGTTTGTGTAAAAGTCTAAAATACAATGATACGATAATCTCAACATAGCAAAACCTATTTGATTTCAGTAGTTTATCTATAAAGTACAATACTACTAATAAAACAAAGAAGTCGCAAATATATGTGCAGGTACAACCATGGAACATCTAAAATTCTTGGCACAGTAATTAGTGGGTTCACCTAGAATATCATAAGTCAACCTCTCAACAGGTCGACCAGCATTAACCTTCTAGGCCTGCTATTAAGGCCATCAAACTCAATAGGACCAGGTGACACAGTTTCCGGTTCAGAAAAATCCTCCTTATTCACCTCAGAATTCAATTTAGGACTATCTTGTGATGATGCCCTAATGGACGATAGAGGATCTGGCAGTGAGCAAGAAACATCATCATTCAGCAGGGGTTCCTTTGATGGACTAGCAAGTGTCTGTAATTGACTAATAGGAAGGTTATGGGGTATTTATATATACATGTAGGAGCGTCAGAGGAAATGGAGGGGGGTGTTTAGGAATATCCAAGGGTATAGGTGTATGTACAGGGCTAAAAATTGGAGCATTGACATTTAATGGAGTAGAATTGGGCAATGAAACCTCTGGTGATTGCAATTGGGCAGTTGGCCGGTCGCACCCTGGATCAAAGTGGCACACAGAATCATATTCTTCTTCTGAATCATCATCAGAATCCAACTCCAAACATCTCTGCTGTTGCTTGACAAATTGTCTAGTACGTGGACGAGAGGGAGGGGTCTGCTTCACACTAGAGTGCGACTCTACCCAACAGAAAAGAGTAAGTTCCTATGTAAAGTTTTCTCAGATCAATCTATACTCTCAGGCTCTACTGTATAGACTGGTAACTCACCATGTTGTTTGACTACCACATGGATATCAGGCTTCCATCGATCAGATAACTTGTGTTTTCCATGCAATTCAACATTCCGAACTAACACCATATCACCAAGCATCAGGTGGCTTGCATGGACTTTGCTGCTGTATCTTCTTTTGTTAGCCACAGCTGTCTTTGTCGCCTCATTCGTTGCAAGCCTGTAGGCTTCCTGGAGTCTACCTCTAAGTTGCTGAATGTACTCTAGATAGGTTGTATTGCTATGTTCATCAGGAGTTACTCCAAAACACAGGTTAATGGGTAGTCGTGCTTCACGACCAAACATCAAGTAATAAGGTGAAAAGTGGGTACCATCGTTCCTAGTACAATTGTAGGCATGCACTAAAAAACTGATATGCTGGCTCCAATGCAATTTGTCCTTGTCTTCCAGAGTTCCCAGCATGTTTAACAGTGTCCTATTAACGCGTTCGGGCTGCGGATCTCCCTGAGGATGGTAAGGTGTGGTCCTTGATTTCCGAATACCCAGTACCTGAAATACCTCCTTCCACAAATTTCTATCCTGGTCAGAGTGGATACACCCAGGGAGGCCATAATGAACAAAGTATTTTTCCAAACCGACTTTAGCTACCGTTTTGGCCTATTGGTCCTTGGTGGGAAATGCTTGCGCATATCGAGTGTAATGATCAGTAACAACAAGCATATTTTGAGTATTACTGCAGTCTGGTTCTTAAGTAAGAAAATCTATGCATACTAATTCCATGGGAGCACTGGTAAGAATATTAACTAATGGAGCCGCTCTCTTTGGTAAGGACGTTCGTCGGACACACCGTCCACAGTTCTTAATCTTATGCTCTATGATAGCTCTCATCTAATAAAACCAATAAAACCGAGCCCTAACTAGTTCTAGTGTTCTCTCCACTCCCATATGACCTAGATTATCGTGCAGAAACTTAACAGCTTGATCCCTAAATACCCGTGGCAAAACTAGCTGATTTCGTGCTTTACCATCAGAGTCATTGCTGCGTCTGTACAGGATTCCATCTCGGAAACACAACTTTCCCCATTCTTTCAGCAACAATTTCACCTCACGATCATGAATGCCAGACATTGGTTTGATGTTTTCTTCCAGATACTCTATAACTTGTTTTGTCGATGGGTCAGTCCTTTGTAGCTGATACCAGTCTCTCACATGCAGAGAAGTGGACCTGGTCGAATTGGCTCAATACATTCTTGAGGGATAGCGCCCCCTGACTTGCATACAGTCACTACAAGAGTTGGCTGAAACTCAACAGAAGAGTTTGTTTTAGTAGAAGTGGAATTACAATTGGCCACTTCTCCATCAACATGGCACCACGTCTTCAGCACCACTCCATGCTGCATGCTAATTGCTCCAACTACCTCTCCAGGTACTTGACAACGACCTTCTAATCGAGCTCTCAATCTTTCTATTTCTTCCTCCATGAATGGAGTATCACTAGCATCTCTATCAGATTGAGGTCGGCGGGATAATGCATGAGCATCAATTTTGAGGCATCCTCTACAATAGTGCAGGGTAAAATCATAATCAGCAAGGGCAGATAACCAACGGTGACCTGCTGCATTTAGCTTGGCAGTGGTGTGTAGATAGGTAAGTGGATTATTGTCCGTAAGTACTGTGCACTTTGCACCATACAAATAGTCATGAAACTTTTCTGTAATGCATCACTTGAGGGCAAGAAATTCAAGTTTGTGCACAGGATATCGCCGTTCACTTTGAATAAATCCCCTACTGGCATAGGCAATAGTTTTCAAATCATTGTCTTGCTTCTGATATAGGACACCACCCAGGCCATCTATACTACATGTAAGCCAAATGGAAGTGTCAGATCAGCAAATGCTAGTATTAGAGTTTGCGTTAACTAATTTATCACTTTATCCATGGCTTGTTGACAGGCAGGTGTCCAACGGTCTCCAAACGGTTCAGTCGCATTGTGATAGGTCACATCAGCTTTCTTTTTCTTGGACACCTTCTTTCGAAATTTGGGTGGAAGATACCTGGCAGTTAAGTCATTCAGTGGTTTTACTATTTGGGCATAGCTTGCCACAAATCGGCAATAATAACCTAAAAATCCTCAATTTCAATTGTCTGATGTTCCTCGGAGTAGGCCAAGTCTTCAAGGCCTCTATTTTGTCAGGTCTGGTTTAACCCCATCTTCACAAACAATGTGGCCAAGATATTTTACAGATTTTTGGAAAAGTTGGCACTTTTCTGCAGACAAGCACCTTCTTAAGTCGGTCCTCTGCTTCTCCCAGGGTGCGACCAAATATGATCAGGTCATCTAGGTAAACGAGGACATCCAATAAATGCATATCAGACATGCATTTCTCCATCAAGCATTGGAATGTAGCAGGTGCTCCAGTAATATCCTGCGGCATGCGTTCAAACTGATAGAACTCTAGAGGGCATATGAATGCAGTCTTCTCTTTATCGGCTTCATCCATAGGTATCTGATAATATCAAGATTTCAAACCCAGAACATGGAACCATGTACATCCAGTAAAACAATCTATTGCATCTTGGATTCTTGGTACGGTATATTGATCAGGGATGGTACGTTGATTCAGTGTCCGATAGTCCACACATAGTCGTAAAGTTCCATTCTTTTTCCTCACCAGGACAATTGGTGAGGCATTGACTCCTAGATTCTTTAATAATACCCGCATCAAGTAGATCCTGAATGTGCCTTCTGGCATCATCAAAGTCTGCTGGAGTAATCCTCCTGGACCTTTCCCTGAAAGGGGTAGAATCACGCAGAGGAATTCTATGCTCCACTGCTGGAGTACAGCCCACATCCCAGTCATGACGGAAAATACATGTTGACGTCTATTCAGCTTTCTCGGTTATTCTCTTCTTGTCATCTTCACTAAGGGGTGCACTGCCAAAATTAACAATCAGATTCTCTTTCTGATATGCGTCTACTGATACACTATAACCACCACAGCGAGTACTTGCTTTTGGTTCAACTTTCTGTGAGTATAACTCACTGGGTTGTACAGTTCGCACCCAATCAGGTACATGCAACTCAGCGAGTATACTCTTTGGGAGAATACAAACATCATGATTAGTCTCATTATGTACCACTACCTTGAACTTCTGGATACTTCCAGACTTCAGTTGAGCTACACTGCTCTTTACAATTAGTCCACCAGGAAGGTTGAAACATTGTGGTGACTCCAGAAGTACTGTCAGTACCTTGGTCACTCCAGTCAAGGGTACAGGAGCACCACCAGCAACAGAGACAGCATGTTTTCGCATCAGTTTCACCTCACCCATCCTTCCATTCGAGTCATACTTGTCCAGTATGTTAACTCGCTTGTATGCTTGAGCACACAAACTATTCATTGTCAACTTATTCAAGTACTTTCCACCAGCCACTTCTCTGCATACATTTGCCATGTTTCTTAACAGATTAGTATTTGTACCAAATATAACAGGACAATCACTTTCCTGTTCACTGTCTGAACATACTAAAGCTAAGGACTGAAATGTCTCACCAGTACCAGCAATATTCTTGGGAAACCTTACAGAAATCCTAATAATCCCATCATATGGCACTACTTGGCCAGCAGCACCAACAACCACCAAGTCATGTACAGGCTGTAGATGACAGTGATGAAGCTTATTTTTATAGAAAAAGTTAGAAACCAAGGTGACTTGTGACCCACTATCAAGGAAAAATTTGCACCTAACTTCCTCCACAAAAACATGAACCTCAGCAGCACCCCCAACAAGTCCATCAGGTATGTCACGGGTTGTCACATTAGCCTGGCTGGTCATGACACTGACAGGCTCAGTCTCTCCACCACTTCCATCATGGGCCCCATATGTATTATCATGGTTGGGACAAGGGTTTTCATGGACACCAGATTGCCCCTCTACAGGTGTCCAGCTCCGTTTCCCTTCTGATCAAAGAACAATTTGACAAACCTTTGGTTCACTAACTCCATATTGCATGGCTTCTGACACTTTCGCTGGGAATGTCCATCAATTCCACACTTGAAACAAAAGGAAGCTCCAACTATATCACCATACTCATTGTTATTAACACAAGAATCATCATAATGCATGTCTGTATTGTTGTCAGACTGGTCACTCTGGTTTGGGACTGTTGGAGTAGCAATATTGGTAAATTTACCTTTTCTACCCTTCCATCTATCTTTATTGTTTGTAGTGGCAACTTGATTACAGGCTACAGAGATGTGAGCAGTTGTATTTTGTTCCAAAACCTCTAATCTGCTCACAAGATTCTGGAACACGGAGTCTCTCTCCTCTACATCAAACGATGTAGATACAGTACACTTATCCGGCATACAAAAAAATCAAACTGGGTGGCTAACCCCAGTTTAATCTATGATACTCAAGTCTTAACTACAGATCCGTTTTCTTTCGTCACACCAGTTGGTAGGAATTCCTCTTTATTCCGCGATAGCTCAGATACGCTCTTGCAATGCACACTGGGTAGAATAACATCAACTAGATCTTGCCGGTAGAACGGTTTTGATGCCACACTGAAATGATTATAACGCACCAAGGACCAACAAAGTTCACATACAGCGCCAAAAGTAGAATTTCTGACAGCGCGGGAACTAAATGTGCGGCAGATTCACTTTCGTTCAGGCGGGTGTTGGGGCAGGGGTCAAATAGCCTCATTAATATTTATGAGCATACGCACCAAGAACAAATAGAGGGCGCAGCACATATAATAATACCACTCGGGTTACATGTAGTTATGGCAATGGGTCGATAATTATCTTTGCTGGTCATATTTCCACATTTGTTCTTAGCTATTGGGAGCAGTTCAACTTCAATCAACCTTGGAAAAGTTCCGTGTATAAGCATTGTAGACAGACACATTGACAGATGTAATGAGATCACTGGGCTAGCAAATTTAAGGTGCTCAGCACATAGACCGGCTGCACAAGACTGCACAAACGTAGCGACTTCTTTTACGGACACAGTTGGAACATCTAACGTATTAACTGAAACTTATTGCTGCACTTTAACTTTATAAATATCATTAACAGAATTTAAAATCGTATTAAAATGGTTTGCCCATATGTTTGCAATATTAGATTCACCGGAGCAATAGTACAATGGTTATATGCCGTCGTAGCCTGTTTTCAAAATATCCGCCGATCTTCGTTCATCAACGACTTGGCCAGATTATCAGACTCAAATTGGATCTTATTATTTCTGCAGTAGTGCAAAGCAAGTTTGAATTGTGACCTCGATTTGCGCATCATCTGGTACACAAAACCATAACTAGGTTTACCAGAGTCACACCAAGAATGAAAATAATTGCGAGCAGTGTCATGTACCTCCTTAACTACCAACCAGGTACAGCCATAAAACGTCTGGTTGATTTTCTAATAAATGTTTCGTCACCAGCACTTCCTAAAGATTCAATAATTTGTCCATAATATCGAGTAATCATGTCATGGTGGTCACTGCGACAGCTGTCAGTAATTATGTTTCCATCGTTTGCAATGACAACTCATGTTGATACACAAACATTTAGAGTGAGATATATCGGCTCCCTGGTGTGTCTCAAAATAAATGTCCTGTATTCAGGCAGTCTGTCTTTTATTGTATTTTTAGAATAAACATAATTATTAGTAGTCAAATAACATATGCTAATTATAATATTGTTTTGAAATAAATACTACAAAATATTGTTATCAATATGATAACACTAAAATATGCTATAATATGATATGATAAAAACTAAAATTTTAGACACTGAATATTTCTTAGGTTGGCGGTCCATTTTCAAGTACAGTGTACAAACATCTTAATACATTCGCCCGTGTGGGTGTTATTGGGTCAATATCACAATACAATAAAATCAATCCAGACAAATGTAAGCAGTTTCCAATGTTAAAACCAAAACTATATTATCAGAATATTATTATGTAGCAAAATATTAAATGATGATTTGGTTATCATATTAGTTGAATAAAGTGTCTGGATTCCACCTCGTCATTATGATTCAACGTGTTGCACTGTATTCGTGCATACTTTGCAGTATCCTCGTAATAAGCTCATATAATGATTTCGTTATATTATACTATAAGTTCAATATGTAATACAATGATGGTGATATATAGTACTATAAATTCAACATCCTCTTATTTAACTTTAAGGGAAAACTGAAATACAAAGAAGACGTTACTGTAGGATTTGAACACACACCCAGCAAGTTCATTGGTTTGTTCTCTGGTGCTTATATTGGCAAAGCAATAATAAAGATCTAGGTATGTATGACATCAAATATAGACTAGCATGTGTTCACATTAATAGTTTAGAAAGCCTGATATCTGAATATACAGCCGTTATCTATTGCAGAGTACCTTGCTGTGGCATATTGGTGATGGCAAAGACCATCGAAAATGAGCTGTATCACAGACTGAAAACGGCTGATGACCGGAACATAGTTTTATAACAATCAGGTGCAGTCAACGAGTAAATTTGCAAAAAATGTTTGGTATTTATGTTTGATCAACAGTTCATACTGTCTTAATTCTCCCCTCTCAACAGTTTCTGCTACCGTCTCCCTATCATTTCCCAGAGAAGAAGTTAAAGTCTTGATTGGTCACCAGCTACAATCCTTACGTGTTTTTTTATAGCAGGCGAATTTAATGGTAATATAATACCTACATTTTCCATCAAATGACAAAATGCCATGACCCATTTCACCGGCAATACTCTTTATTAAGAGAGTTGTACCCAAGTTCAAATTTTGCACTTCTGAACATACAATGCATTATGGGAGACAATAAAATATCGAAGAAAGCTTAGAAAGAACTCGTGTGTGCTTGGGATTGGCGTATTCTACAAACTTAATCCGGATCACAGAGGCTCATCGGCGCTATGGGTGACCCCGATAGCGAACACGAAGTGCCAAAAGGATGTCACACTCAGACACCGGAGACGTCACAGATTCAGTGTCATTCCCGTTTTATTAGTAAATAAATGTGTACCTCCGACCAAAAACCATACATACCTAATAAAGTGTACTCTCAACCCATTCAGGACACCTACCCGATCAAATTTGAAGGTAAAATGCTGGCAGGTATTTATTTATCAATAAAACGGAAACGATTTTGAATCTGTCACTGGTGGCTAAGAGTGCCATTCCTTCTCATACGCTGAAGAACCCATGTGCATAGCTAAATTTTATTGAAAAAACATATCTTGCGATATCACCGAAATAGCTTAAGTGAGTTGGAGTCAAATTCAAATGTTGCACGACTAACCATGTCACTGAGCATATGTGCATTGCATTGCGGGACATGACTCTTCATTGAAAACAATGGGAACATATTATCCCCCTGGAAACACACTACACTATGGAATTTTTTTGAAAAATTTTCAACGAAGCTAGGATTGGTATCAACAACAATATGACTTTTTTTACCTTATATGTCACCAAGCAATATTTTGAGATATGGAAAAATATTCTCTCCATAGAAACCAATGCAAAAACTAAGATAAAATGCATTTATTCAAGACATTTCGAACTCTAAAAAGCATATGCATATAGGAAAACCCAGGAAGGATTAATTTATTCAGATTGCCCTCTCTAAAAAAACTAACAGCACTGGACTGCATAATACAGGCATTGTTTGTGAAGACTGGCATCGCTGGTGGCGTTCAGTCAAATTGATCACGTGCTAAGTGCTACAAATGGTACGGCACAATCTGCCTCAGGCGAATATTATCATGCAGTTTGCGCCATTGGACTACTCCCCTTTGGCCAGGAAAATGCCCACGGAAAATTCTGCATTTTACCCTTACCCGCTCAATCTAAAAACGAAACTTGCCTGCCTTCTGAATAAAAATCTTCTCCTACTGGAATTTCTCTCTGAGAAACCCTATTTTTAATGCCCCCCCCCCCACTGAAGATGTTTGATTTTGCCTGCCCACTAAAAATCCCTTGCGAACACATTTTTTCACGAACAGCTCCGTTGACTGCACCTGATCAATTCTACTCAAATTGATGACAATTACAATAGTAAACCTGACATGAAATGCGTAAACAATGTAGATAACTACATCCACTGATTCTTATGGTGCAATCTCAGGGATTGATATGTTCGCCTTCAAAATAATACACATGTTGACACGTTCGTATAGCTCTGTAGAATACTGTTGAATACATGCCGAGCTAGCAAATGAATGCAGGTGAGATTTCATAAGTACGTCTAGCACCATGTGTGCAAATACATAAAATTGGTCTCATATTATTGTATCTGAATCGTTGATGGTTTGCAAGGCAATTGCAAGTTATGTAAGTTGTGTATTATTTGCTTTTTATTGATGATGTATAAGGTTTAGTTTTCATAGGAAAGGAAATTGTCAATATCGATCATGAAGTACTCTTGATATATTGATAACTGAATGGTTTAGTAAAATAAAATACTTTGCAATGTAATTGTATTAACAAATGTGTGGGGCTCTGTCATATTATTTTTTACATTTTTGTTATGAGTGGTTTAAATTGACATGCCCCTCAAAAATACTGTCACTTGACACACATGTTGACATAGGTTGTCCGCCATCATCTGCCTCCCGGGGATAAAATCTGTGTTCATATTCCACCCCTGACATTCTGATCTCAGATCCCGGTATATGGCACTCGTACTGTCTATGTCATCATGAATCAGAGCTTGCAACTACATCATCAGATCGTGTTGGAGTGAAATAGCGTAGTGACGAACAATGAGCTCGACACAACTTCGTAGATATGTAGTATTGTCACATAAATCTAGCCGTCTTAAATGGAGTAGCCATGACATTTGTGCTGGCCTTCTATCGGGAGCCCATGCTCCTAATGTGGAATCGTGCAGATGTTGTCTTGGATAATGAGTCTTATGGCATCGACACAGTTGCGGCGTAGCTGTGATAGGTATTTTTGATGTTTGAAAACCTTTCACTTAGGTAACCGGGATTCGATTGTTCTCTACGCCGGACTCACAAAAAACACGCACAAGCTTCATTCATGTTCTATCGATTCTCCACCAGTCTCCAGCTTCCGCCCGAGACAGCTTTAAATCACCCTTTATTACTTGTCATTCCTTAACCAATTACAGTATAAGAGACTCCAAGGCCTTGCCTTCAAACAAACAACCAATCACATGAAAGTTTTACACATCATAATCAATTGATTAATCGTCAAGCTATTAAGAAAACCACTATCATATTGTCAACGCCAACTAATATTTATGGGTTTAATAGTCTTGCAATAACATTCCACAAAGATACCACATGAGTTTAGAATCGCAAACAACATTACGATCCCCGTACTTTGTAATCTTTAAAAAGTTGCAAACTCATGAGATGTCTTGGCTGATTTCGACTAGTTCGCCATCTGGCCTCATCATTAACCTTTATCATTAATTTAACCTTTATCAGTAGATGTCATGGCAACCACTATTAAGCTGACTGGCCTCGTCATTTAACACCCTATCAGTAGATGCCATGGCAACCACCATTAGGCTGAAATATAAATCATGACATAGCCATGGTTATACCCCCTTGTACAATGTTATAAACTGGTACAATAAACCGTTAATATAATAATATTCTCTCAAATTCGTCAGAGCAATCCCCGGGCATCATATCACAAATATTTTAAAAACAATGATTTGATAACATTGCGCAATTCCCAATAACAATGGAATATCGATTCTGTTGAGTAATGTCGTAAAATGTTATATTTGAGACCCAATATCTACCCCAGGGTGCTATGAGACAATCGGTAAGTTTATAGCGTTATGCACTGTATGACATATCATCATTGCTACATATAGAAACATGGATATATAGAAACATGTACACAATTGACGAATCAGTGTCACGTGACTGGCTGAAACCTTCACTGTAATCGTGAGGGATGGTTTCATAATTTCAGTTGAAGTTTACGCAATGTACTATCTTACATTAAGTCTTGATAGCTGTGTTTTCATCATACTTTTTCCATGGCCGATTTATCGACATGTTACGAACGCAGTTCACCTCATAGCTAATGATATAATTCAATTTTATAGACTTTTGAATCATTAGTATACATTATATTACAAGTGCACTTGATCTGATGCCTAATCTAATGAACGCCCGTTTTTTTTTATTGAAAGTAGAGAAATCGTGCACAAAAATATTTGTCGATAAACAAGACAGGATTTGTATATTTTTACAGCTTTAATAATGTTGCAACTTTTTGAGCATGGATGGTGTAGAGCATACGTAAATTGTAAAATACTAACTTGACACTCAATGGTGTCAACAATATTAAACATATTTTCCGAAATATTTAAAATTGTTTGCTTCATTGCAAAATCAATATAATATAATATAATATGAAGAAAATGTGCTAAAAATAAATATTTTTGAACTGATGTGTGTACTGGGAAGCTTATTTTTAGCACCCTGTATTGTATTGTCAAAACTGCGTGATTCTGTAGTTTCGATGTTCACAGTCATCATATGCACTGAATGGCTTTGTAATATGCACATTCCACATTATTTTACAACACTACCATTATGTCACAGATCTTATGTGTACGTCTCGAATTCTGCAGATTTAACACAGTGGTGATGTGGTCCTTACGCAAACAAATATAAACACATGGACTTTTAATTCCCATTGTTTTCCATTTGTAATTGTACATCACATTATCTATTAATAAGTTCAGTTACTATTACCAGTAAACAAGTTGTGGTTTACAGATTCAACATGGCATCGTCTTTGTACAATACGTATTAAAATCATATAAAGTCACTAAGATTGTGCTTAAAGGTAAATGTTCCATGTTGTGAAAATACAAATCAGAAATCAAAAATAACAATGTGCACCTGCTACCCAATATATATAATCATCATACTAAGATAGATTTAAATCAACTTTGTCGTCTCCGTGAACTGGGTCACAGCACAAGTATAAGAATTTACCTCCAATTTTACAGAAAAAAAATGTACCAAGTTTAAGAAGATTAGGTAATGCATGGCCCGGATGTATAAGTGGACTGAGGAAACACAAATTCTTGTAATTGAACTTCACCCTAATGGGGTCCTACAATAATATTATAAAACAGAACTCTTGGTAACTGTTTCTCAAATTTACAGTATAGTGCTACGGACTTCCTGTCACTTATAACAAAAATCTCAACCGAAATTGTTCTTCCATTTTACCAAGAAATGCAGATGTGGCATCGATATAAATTATTAATTGTTTTGATGCAGCAAGATACTACTACCTCTCACATCACTAGAAGAATGTTTTGTTCCAATTACAACCTGTTTATGTTTTCTTTTAGAGCGGTGCTGAAAAGAGTTAATGTGGCTATACATGTTACCACAATACTCACATTGATACTGTTTTGTATCACAACACCCCAATCTAATGTGTTGTTTCAGAGCGTCTAATGAAGGACACATTTTCCCACAGCAGTCACGCATTACTGGATTGTCAACAAGCTTACAAATCTTCTTCCTGATATGAATGTATAAACTGCTTTTTTCTGTAAAACCACTGCCACATTGTTCACATTTGTGTTTTCGTATTTCCTTTGTTGCTGCTGTATGGGATTTAAAGTCAAACTTTCTCAAATGACGTTTTAGATTGAACATCACCGTGTACTGCTTACCGCAGTACTGGCACTCGTATTTTTTTTTATAACCTGAATGGATTGCCAAGTGATTCTTGAGAGCATGTGGAAATGAAAACATGTTCTCGCACACATTACACCTATAGCATTTAATATAGCCTTTGGAACCCATAACTTGGGAACCACAATGCTCTGATTGGTGTACATGCACTCCACTGTGGCTCTGTAACGCATTCCAACTTATGAATGTTTTCTGGCACTCTTTGTATGTATAAGACTTACCATAGGTCAACTGATGTATTCTCAATGTTTTTTCGGCTGTTAAAACTGTTACCACACACGTCACAGTTATACGTTGATCCATCATGTATTCGTATGTGTTCCTTTAAACTACATTGTCTATTTGTACGATGTCCGCATTGGTGGCACAGGTATGGTTTCTCACCTGTGTGTGTCCTGATATGATGAATCAACTTTTGTTTTGATTTGAAGACCCGCTCGCATGTTTCACATATATAGGCGTGTTCTATTAGAAAAAAAAGTACTTGTTACTCCAGATCATCATTCACTGCAAAAATTAACAGGTGTTTGAATAATCAAATTAGTGAATTATTACATAGTACATATGTACTAGGTTTCATTAAAATTTCATTAGTGGCATTTAAGATATCTGTGAAACACTGATGAATTGGTTAATTTAAGCAAATTAGGTAATGAGTCCATACAAAATTTAATCCTAACTAAACTCGCACAAGCTTATATCAGGGGGAAAATCCTTTCTATCTGGGGTTCTCCACACTTGTCAGGGGGATCTCGTCTCGTCTCTATATCTCGTCCCCTTGAGGTACGGGATCGGGAAAGTCACTTTAACTTGACAGTCAAATAAGACACACACAACGAAATACGTTTCAGCTCTCGTCTTAGTCGGTCAATCGAGCACTCTATAAGACACAGCGCCCTGGGGAAAAAATCCCCAAGACTCTCGCAAGGCTGAACCAAGACTCGCCCAAGACTGGACTGCCTCAAGGCTCGCCCCTGGACTCTCTCGGACTCTCGACTGCCCAGGACTGCACTCGACTGCGTCTATCGTGGAGTATTCGCCAAGACCAACTCAAACTCTCTTTATTCATTTTCAAAACTCTAACCAATTACAAAGCAGTAAAAAGACTCTAAGGCGTAAACTTCAATCATAAAGCCAATCAAACTAAGTACTGAATACGTCATATCTTTTGATTAATCGTTCACTACATTAATAACTACGGATGTCAGAATAGCGACGGTATCTTGTAATTAGTTCCAAACCACTGAGCCAAGTTCCGTCCAAAACTTCAAATAGGCCTACACGATGACAGACATAACACAGCAATTCGCTAATAATCAGTTAATTAAGTCGACCAACAGATACGCGAAAACAAATTCATGACACTTATTCAACAGCACTCATGTACCAAGATTCATTGAAATTTGTTGAGCGTTTTTTTTTGAAATATTGCGAAAAGGCTGACAATTTGGTAATTACTATGCAAATTAGGTAATTAATACATACGAATTTTAGTGAAAATACATCAGGTCTGTGCATTGTTGCAAGGCATCTATGTACTAAGTTCTAATGCAATCTATTGAGTGATTATTGAGATATCATTGGAAAAGCTGAAAATTTCAATTATGCAAATTAGGTAATTAATATGCAAGTATTTCAAACAAAAATAGGTCTGTGTGTTGTACCATACCAAATTTTATTGGAATGAAATGATTTGCTTTATGATATCGTTTCTAATTTATATTCACAGATTTTAAACAAACTAATCAGGTCTGTGTGTTATCCCAGAACATATACGTGCCAAGTTTCATTCAGATTCATTGAATATTTCCTGAGATACAACCAAAACAAGGTCAGCTTGGGTAAGCTGTATTCTCCGGAATTCCGGTGATTCCAATGATTCCGGCGGAATCTGTAAAGTCCGGAATCTTTCAAAATTTTATCGAATACCAACCAGTGCATTACAGTATTACAATTTCAAGCAATTTTAATCGAAATTATGCCGTATCGCCCCTCTTGTGTGACGAGACACTGATTGGCGCTCTATCACTGTTGTCGTGTTGACACTGTTGAGCGGAAGCATACATCTACGTATTACATCACTGGAATAATTATGCGATTTTTTTCACTGGCACTTTAATACAATAAACATTGTTAACTGGCTGAAACTGTTTTAGTGCATTGAATAAATTATTGTTATTATTATTATTAACCTAACCTACAGGCCTGGAAATACGCAAATCCCTTTACTCTGACATCGGCTGCCCCTTTCCCATGTAACTCGTAATTTGTAGTGTGATATATCAATAATCAGACAAAATTTAACTGGCTGTAAGTAATTTTATTTCTCCCTTCACGTTTCAACAATGAAACACCCCCGCCCATAACAAACACCGTAAAGTCCAACTTTTATTCTCAAATCTTGTTTTAAGGAACGCCGAATTGTGTTGTGTTTTGATAAATCTATGTCCTTGAACTCGAACTCGAGTTCACTGCCACAGCAGCCCTCGTCGAGATAAAACGCGTCAATTTGACGCGCGAGCGCGCACGCAGTTCACTTGAACAGTGAGTTTTATCACAGGGAGTTGGACAAACTTATGTATTTTAATAAATTATTAAATAAAAAATTGTTATATAACTTTTCTTTTACCCCCTCCTGGTCTTTACCCCCCCTTTTTATACCACTCTTTCCTTTATCACGACTTTGTTACGCGCTAATGTTATATGCAAATTTTAACGCGCGATGTAGACACGCCCTACTATAGTAAAATATCCCAAGGGTTGAAACGCGCCAAGACTGTGGCATAAAATCACGCATTCGAACCTTTCAAAGTTCGTTTTCTTTACATATATGGCATCTGTAATGACATGGATGGCATTAGAAAGTGACACAATTGCATTTGCACTTGAATATTTGTCAAGTTAAAACTCATTGCGATCGAGCGACATGGCAGGAGCACAACCGTAAAGCCGGAAACCGGATGTTGCGATCTTTGACCTCATACGCCGCCGCCATTACTGGGGGGCATATACCAGTCGCAGTCATGGCGTCCCATAACAAATTACGTAAAAATAATAATATTTATTAATTACATGCGAACTCGTACTATTGTCACCACTACAAACTCACCTACAAACATTTAATACGTATTTCCAACGATTATTTCCATGGATATTTGGAAAGACGATGTTAGAGACTGGCTAACATGTGCCCGAATGGTCAACGGAAGGAGGCCAACCTCAGTACAGGACTGTACTCAGCACTAGAGACTGGCCAAAGCTGGAAATTCAGACTTTGTGTAGAAATTGTTGTAAAACATGATTTTGTTTCGTTTGTGTGTGTCCAAATCGCTTTTTGCACGTACAGAGTTAAGCTGTTTTCCAAAACGATCAATGGAGAACAGACGTAGAATTATTCTCGTTAGTAACTGGGCAGTCCCCTACCAACACGGTCGATGTACAGAATCGTAGGTTCTTCATATGGTACGATTTAATTTTTGTTGTAGAGACTTACTAGGGTTAGTGGATAGTCATTCTTTGTAGAAAATGATGGGCATTGATTGCCAAGAAGATCATTGTAACTACACTGATGAACACTCGTAAAATAACATAGCAGCACAAGCCATTTCATAACTATTCAAAATATTTAGGCATTTGAATGTTAATAACGAATGCCGATGTAGAAAAAATAAATAAAAACCAAAACTCTGCCCTTTGGACATCTCAGAGAAAGCTACGTATCACAAGTAGTGCAGCTGCAAGCGTCCCAAAGAAACTGAACACCTGACCGATCCCTCAAAATGGATTCGCAACCATGTTCACCCACGCTTCACAGGTAATGCAGCAACAACCGCAGCCAGTATTTACTATACCCAGATGCAAATTACAATGTTTTGCGCAAGAAGAACAAATTGCAAAAATCTTGTTTGGGGTCCTAATGACTATGCGATTGCTGATGTTTCACTAGATTTACCATGCGCTGAAATATAAAAGCACACTATGTTGATAAATTAGCTAAAAACCGCTATACAAAAGTTTCAATCTGAGCCCTGAAAAATACATTAAGAGGCAAGGTCTTGACATCATGTACAGTAATTATAAACACTGACTCAGCATGCAACTCAACAGTTATTATTTCCATTAATAAGAAATAAATAAAAAAATGATAAAAAAACTGTGAGAACTATTTAAAGTTTACTTGTAGTAACAAATTAACTAATTTGGTAAACACAAATGCTGCTTTGATCAAGGAAGGCATGTTAAAGCAATGTCACTTAAATTGAAGGGTAAAATTTGGCAACATCAATGCACGTGTGCTGAGATGCTGTTGTGCATCTTGTTAACAAGCAATGAAGGTACCAGTACGACTGCTCTAGTCAACATTTAGCACAAACTTCAATGCATTGATTTTGTCCAATTTCACAATTATAGAGTCAACTTTACAATAATACATGTACTAAATTTATGATCTTAACGTGGTGAAAGTATGAGAACTCAACATGGTGCTTTACACTGTACATGTATTTTACTGGTGTATTTAATACTGTCTACCAATTTCGTGTACAAAGTAAACTACCAGTTTGTGAAAATGCACAGACTCATTTGTTCACATGCCTATTATTTATATCAAGCTTTGATATGAATGTAAACAAAGGAGCCTGTGCATTTTATCAAACAGTTGACTTGCAAAATTACAATGAGAAATCAAAATCTAAATGTTGCATTATTGCAAGTGGTCCACTTTTGGGGAACTATTGAAATAAATTCAAAATGTGGAAAATTACAAATTTATTTTTCACTTTTGCATTCTTCATATTGAAATCAATTTCTTCTTGAACATGAAGGGTCCAACACAGTGTTACTTCAAATATTTCAGTCGTAATCACATTGACTGCAACATCACGAATTACATTATTTTACATTAACAAGTTTGTTTACAAACAAACGAGAATAATTAGAAGCTGCCTCCACATATTTTCGTAAGATACTCCCTGTGTTGTATTATGCTTCAATACTCGTACTGTTATTTCGAGTACAACACAAACGACGTGGATCGGCGAAATTGGCTTTGTTTACATTTTTGTGAGACGGGAGCTTTTCATTTCTATCACTAGATGCGACGAAGTTTCCATTACTAAACATTCGTTTTACTGCTATAAAACGTTCTATTTCGACTTACCCGACTATCATTCCTTGGAAAGAAGTCTTTCTTTTGTATAATCTGCTTCCATTTCATCAGAAGCTTGGCAGACTCTGTTTTTTTCCGTTTGGAGACCGGTGCATTTGGTAAGGTTGCCTCCCGGGAGGGTGGTGGGTTACTCCCATTAAAGTGCTACATGTATATGTGCCACCAAAAGGGGTGCCAAATTCACCACATCTGTCTGAAAAGGGGTATGTTATTTTATCCTGTCTGTATCTTTTTGTCATTATTTCTGTCTGAAAAGAGGACCATATTTTCCAAAGACTGTCTCTAGAGCTTGAGTGATCCAACAATCAGGAAAATTAAGCTGATTTTTTCTTTCTATAACTTCATTTCGGTTGTCAAATTATATCCGCGGGAGTCCATCTAGGTAAATAAAATAGCTGACCACCCACCCCCATTTCCCGGAACAAATTAACATGAAACGGATATCGATCCTCTGATTCGCTATTTACCATTTATGCGTACTGTCTGGAAAGGTGTGTCAAATATCCACAGTTTGTCTGAAAAGGGATAGGCAATTTGAGATTATTTCTGTCTGATAAGGGGTAGGCGTTTGAAACAACCAGCTACACACCCCTGTCAGTATTTTTGCAAGTACCCCCGGGGTTGCCTACATTCGCACTCATCCTGTGTCTTTGGTGAATGGATTTCGCATGTAGTTTGTTTCCATTTTTAAAGTTTGTTATCGTTGTTCGTGCATCCTAGAAACTTACAGTTTTTTCTGACCCTCCCATGATCATAAAAACATTGAAACTATAACACTAGTTAAAATTATGATATAAAATTTTGATCCAAACAATATTACACTGACGAAAGATTTCCACTCTATTATCGATACACGTTGCCCCCGGTAATGGCGGCCGTGGGCGCGCCGCCTACGGCGAAGGGGTAATTCATCTGCTTCTCGGATTCGTCTATTGTTGTCACATGATCAGAAGTAAACAATTTTCCCATGAATTGTGCTGCTGCTATGTTGATTATTTTCATTTAATAGAAAGATCTCGAAGAGAAACGCGAACGACATTTGAAGTAGAAACCATTTTACAGAAGAGTCACTGATTCATTGAAGTTGTGTCGCGTCGGAGATTACACTCGCCGGATTTAAAAAAAAAATCGCGCGCAGCATTTCTTGTTTATTATTGCATCTCATGAATAAATTAAATGCCCACCGGCTTTACGGTTGTGCTCATGCCACAGTCCTGGCGCGTTTCAACCCTTGGGATATTTTACTATAATAGGGCGTGTCTACATCGCGCGTTAAAATTTGCATATAACATTAGCGCGTAACAAAGTTGTGATAAAGGAAATAGTGGTATAAACAAGGAACAGTAATTACATTGAAATCGATACCAGGAAAGGGGGGTAAAAGAAAAGTTATATAACAATTTATTATTTAATAATTTATTAAAATACATAAGTTTGTCCAACTCCCTGTGGTTTTATTTTGATTCTGTATATCATAGAGCGCACACGTGATGTATTACTTTTATTGCATAAGCGCAGGTAGACACTGTTTTCTATTGGAAACGAAACAGCAAGCGGCAACTATGTGTTTATAATAAAAGAATACAAAGCGAAACAGGGTTACTAATTTCAAACCTAGACTGCTCATATGCCAGATTAAATCAAAGGAGTCTTGATCGGGTTGTCCAACTAAATAATTACGTTCGGCATAAGGGGACCAGTTGCTTTTTTGAATAAAAGTTGGACAGTACTGCCAGTCATGCAAATATGTGAATAAATCATTACAGCCAAAACAAAGTCAGCTTGGACATTCAGTTGTGAGACATGACAAAACAAACGCAGCCAATGATACATTTCGAAAATAAACGCAATCAGAGACGCCGACCACACGCGTTGGAAATAAATAGAACGTGTTGTGACAGTCACACCAACAAAGAACAGAGCTCGTGGTCCACCAAGGAAACTTAGGCCAAACTTTTTTTATTCCTTGTTCTCGAGTTTTTATAAGTTAATTTTTTTGAGGAGGGCGGAAAAAAAATAAAATTAATTCTTTTTTTCTATTAGATTTGTGTAATTCTAAAAGAATTGTAAGTGAGATCATTGATCGGAGAGAAGACATGAAATACAATTTTATTCCATGATGTCGCCAATTGGGGCATAATTTTCAGCATTAATGAGGGATTTCTCGGTTTTTGACGACAGAGTTTCACGGCATGTCACCGGGAACCACGCCGCCGCCATGTTCGCCTAGTAGTCTCAAGCAGCACTCAGAAAGGTTCACTGTCAACCAACGCGCACAAAGTATAGATCTGCGTGAGACTTCGGTACTTTGATCATGATACTCCCATGAAAATGCAACTTGGATTTGTTAGGCGGCGGGCGGAAAAAATGAAGATAACAATAATTTTTTTTAGCAATTTTTTGCACTCACAAGTTGGCGGGCGCGAGAAATTACGTTGAAATAAAATTGTATTTTTATTTCATTTTCGGCTCCTGTTCATTCGGCGGGTTTGCAAAACAAGGGATAATAAAAGTCTGACCTTAGTGATGGCGCAGTTAGACGTATACATCTGTTTAAAACAGAGACTCCTCCGATCTTATATGAGCAGATTCAAGTGGATTACCAATAACACTACGATAATAAAGACTTCCGTTTCCGACATTGTAAAATTATTTTGTTTTTATGTAGAAAAATACAATATTTTTACCAAGTAAAATCATATTTATTAAAGTTATTGTTCATACATGAGTTGTCGAACACACTACATTGTTAGTAATTTCATGCAGCTTTTTTCAGTCACAATTCAAAGCAAATAAAAGGCACACATAAAGAGAATGTACTGTAAAAGGGTTAATTATTCACTGGGTTTTAATTTTGCTTATTTCGCTGACTGGGACATGCGCTAAATTAAAACACAGTGAATATGTAAAATTTAACATAGAACACATTATTTAAATGATAAAACTGTGAATTTAAAATCTACTGAATATGTCTTAAGTGGTAAATCAGCAATTTTTAAACCCAGTGAAAATTAGTAATTTTACGGTAGCAAATTTTCTTTTTTTTCTCTGTAATACTCGTGTGTAATCAGTAAATATGAAAATAATTTATGGGTGCATATGGAATTTCGTTATGAATTATCCTCAATACAAATTTCAAAATTATCTTGTCAAAATCAGTTTTTTCAGGTTTTTTTTTTTCCTTTCAAAACACGAACAAATTTCATAATTTCAAGAACGGAAAGTCTTTATCGTAGTATTCGACATCTTGAAAAATACGGATAACAAGACCAGCATTAGAAAGATCTTGGGAGCAAATTGAATCTCCACTCAAGGCTATCTTGAAGGACTGCGGGAAATTGACCCTTACCGAATCATATTTATGAATTGATCGGGATAAAGCTACCCTAGTGTTTGAAACAGAGTACTAGTATATCTAAACATACACAAAACACAAAACTTTCGCGTGGGATTATTGCAAACATGGTCAATGACACAGATTACTTTTTAACTTTTTAATTTTTCCAAGACGCGGCAAACTCTGCTCGTGACCGGAGACGTCGTCTTCGTTGATAACTCGCCAATTCACCATACTCGTGGTGGTGAACTGTTTAGCTGACTTTTCAAAATATGGATATTCAATTCATATTCATCCCAACTTATTTGAAAATTCTTTGTGAAATTTGAGATATTGTCAACTAATTATACGCAATTATCAAGGCAGAACTAGAAATTATTGCTGATATAATGGGCTTAGTCTTTTCCACGAAACGAAATGAAGCGAAATAAAGCGAAACGAAACGAAACCCCAACCTTAGATTTTGAACGACTTCAAACATCGTCACGTCCCCACAGAAATATTTTTTCGAGAATATTTAGTTTCCACCTCTTTTCCGCCTACTTTGTAGCTCGATTCATTTGTGCCGATATGTCGTGACAGCCATTTTGAGATTGTTGAACACCGATGGCGCTATTCATTCCGTATTTCACAATGTGAAATTTTCTCAGATATTATTGGGCCAATGAAAAAAAATGCGAGTTAGGGTTAGCGTTTGGGTTTGGGTTTCGTTTCATTTCGTTCGTGGAAAAGACTAAGCCGATATAATGACGTTTTTATCGAAAGTTGTATACTTGAACGTGTAGTAGACGAGATAGTAGTAGTACTGTCGCATGTCCTTCGTCTTAGCACAGGGAGCCCAGGAACTATAATCAACTGTAATACGCAGTCTCTATGAGCGGGGGGGGGGGGGGTGGTATCGGCTGGTATCTAGTGTAAGAAATAGACAAGGGATGAAGGCTCCAGCCAGCTCACATTTTTTAAACTCGAAAAAACAGACGAAAAGAATGAAAAATAAAATATAAAAAAAATACCAGGTTGAAGAATTTAGTTGCTTCTTCAAATTTCGCCAAAGCCCTACCTACATTTTACCGATATCTGCAGAATAAATCAAGAAAACTACACAAATTGACTCCATTTAGGAATTCCTAACGGTTTGCCCGAACGCACGGCACAGTTGGAGGCGTGACCTGTTCAGCATTTGTCAACAGCCAATAACAAGACTGGTTACGAACCACATGGAGGTCACGGCTCGGTTAGCCTCGCTCAACTGGTTCGTCAAGGTATTAAATATAAGTGCGTTGGGAAATGGCATAATTATATTTCCTGAGTGAAAGAGGCTGGTGAGACTGTGTCACAATGTGTATGTATCCTATCCACTAAAAAAAAGTTCCCCTGTCCATTTTTTTTAATAAATCTGCCCTGCCCACTGGGGGGGGGGGGGGGTACTGATATTTCCCGCTCCCTACAAAAAATAGAAAAAATCCCCTCCCCTCAACAAAAATCCCTTGGACCAGCTTTTCCGATGAACAGCTCCATTGGCTGCACCTGATTGTAACACAGTCCTGCATGATCGTGATACATTAGTAATGCCGGCGCCAGTTCCAACGGTTCCAACAAGCTGCCTCGTCACCAGAAACGAATTGTTAATTTCACTTTTCACGGCTTAGACCACAGGAAGCCCAGGAACTATAATAAACTGTACGCGGTAGCTATGGGCGAGGGGAGGGGGCGTTATCGGCTGGTATCTAGTGTACAGTATTATAAATAGACAAGGGATAAAGGCTCCAGTCAGCTCACATTTTTAAACTGGGAAAATAGGCGAAAAGAATGAAAAATAAAATCTATAAAAAAATACCAGCTTGAAGAATATTAGTTGCTCTTTCAAATTTTGCGAGTTCACGACACGGTAACGAGTCTTGTGAACGGTTCTTAGCACATCCTGTCAATAATAATGATCAAGTTGGATCATCTCTCGCGAATTTCGCTAGGAACGCGTCGTGTCAACAACAAGTTTTGCGGCATTTGATATTTCGTCACGACAGGCTCTGACGACCTCAGTCAGTTCCCTGGATGTTGATGAAACGGCCATCATTCAGAAATTCCCGCTAACTTTTACAAAGGCTACATTGCCATCATGAGCAACGCTTTATCGGAGGCGGCCCGGGACTATGGATTGAATGTATAGCGGGGTCAGCTAATGTAGGTCAGGTAATCGAATGTTGAGTTAATCGCAAGTCAAGCGAACCGAATGTTGAGGTAATCGCAAGTCAAGCGAACCGAATGTCAGGACATTTTTACGTGAAAATAACCGAATCTTATGACAATTGAATGTCAAGATAATTTCTAAGTAACGTCACAATTGTATTAGAATGAAACAATGACAAAATAATATTGTAACAATTACACAATAATGAAATAATTAAGAAATAAAGTTGGAATAATGAAACAATGGCAATACGATGCTGCAGTAATAACACACTAATGGAATAAGCACAAAATAATGTTTAAATAAAGACCAAATAACCGAATAATGACCAAATAATAACCAAACAAGTTTCCAAATAAAGATCAAACAACTAAACAATGTTCAAATAATGACTCCAAGCTAATTTTGGCGGTATTCTCACCCCATACGTTATAGATACTACCTTGTAATAATGAGATACGGAATTTCGTTTTATGAAAACAAATTTAAGATTACCTCGTTTATTTTTGTTTTGATTGTACGTAGGATAGATGCGGCCGATTTACCTCTTTGGGTTGATTTGTATAGCATCTCGCATGCAGTGTAACAGCCATACAAATTGAGTTCCGCTTTTTTTTTTTTTTTTAATTTCATGCTATATTTATTTTTCGATTTTGCAGAAATCTTTAATAGGCATGCAGATTTGTTTGTTTTTCTTGTTTTCTCTGTTACTGACGGAACCTGGTAGTTTTTTTGCCATCGCCACAAAGTTTCTAATGGACAACCCCAACCGCAACAACACGTTTGCATGGAGCCTGTCTGTTGACCCACAGAAGGACTAGCGGCTGCATTGAAGTTTGTAATATATTTTGTAATCAATTAAATTGTTCCAGCCAGACAACTAGTTTGTTCGGTTAAACATAAACTTGAAGTCACGGGTTTTGTTTGCAATACGAAATCAAAATATATTTAAATATATTTATATTTCTATTGACACAATACTGACGCAGAAAGGTACAGCAGTATGGTCTTAAAAATATAACGAAGACATACAAAATACAACACGACTAGAAACTATAAAGCTGCAAAAGTAAGAAATTAAGATTAAAGTATTTCCGGAGAAAATGGCATAATGGAAATTTGGACATAACAATTGGGCTTATTTTGTTCGGTCTGCAAGTTGCTGTCTTATACATAAACATTTTTCTATGTACTTTGCTAAAACAGTAAAGAAATGTTATATCTGGTTTTCGTCAAAACAGTAAAATTTATAATTACATTTGCTGCGTTGTCCAAAAGTAAATTTCTTTTACATGACATTACGAAGTGTGTCACGGTCTCGTCTTCAATTTCCATAGCAGTACAGAAGTCGCATATTCTTTTGTTAATTTGAGTTTTAGGTTTTGTATGTCTGCCTATTTCGATTTTAAGACTGTGATTGCCGAATAGGAAGTTTTGTCCTTAAAGTTGTATAGAACGCCACACAGGTGCACACGTAATCAATAAAAACCATAATGTTGGTGTAGAAGTTGAAATATGCATGTTACCAAAACATTTTAATAAAGAAAGAAATCAAATTCGTCACTCACAGCCGAATTTCCTTTGCCCGGCTTGTATTACTCCTTTACCTCAACATTGGTTTGCAAATTATTTTCAAAATTGCGTGCCAGGTGCCAGGATTAAAATGTCGCAATCAAGAATAACAAAAACAGGCAGGACACCACTAAAGATAAGGCACTTGTTACACTCTTTTCAGCCAGCCTCGTCCCATTATTTCAAAAGTTTGAACCCAGAGACTGGTTTTGAACAAGTAACCCTTGATTCAAAGAATTCTATGGCTTCGTTTGGGAGCGTCCGTTCCGACCCAGGCATAGTAACATAATTGGCTTCTCCAATCACCACGACATGGAAAGTTACGAGTCCAATGCATTGGAATAAAGCGTCCGCTTCCGATCGCTGTGTGACGTCATGGTACAAACGGGGTGAACCGGAAGTACAAACTGACACATTGATGATAACATTGCTGGCAACACGTTGTCTTGCTAAGTCTGTCTGTCAAGATCCAACATCAACTTAAAAAGGTGATTATGAAATTCCTTTGGCATGTTTGCTTTGTAAATATACTTTTCTTAGCTTATATTACACATTGATTGCAGCTACAAAATGTAGCTGTGACTTCGTGGCATCATGGAGGTATCTGTTTATACCTAGCCCTGAGTACAGTCCTGTAGGTTGGCCTCCTTCCGCTGATCAGTCGGCCGACTGATCAGCGGAAGGAGGCCAACCTACAGGACTGTACTCAGGGCTAGTTTATACCTCCATGGTGGCATATATAATGAACACATCCAATTACGTTTGTTACAGTTACATTGCATAGAATACTAAAACATTATTACATATGCCATTTAGACGACAGTGTTCCCAGTAAACGCTTGTAAATCAGATAAAGTATGCCAGCTAGTTCATTCCAAAGTTTTCTTCACATTTGTTGCATAATTTGAATTGCCATCATGCATTTGTCACTCCATTTATTTCGTTCAACACATCATGTACTGATTCCTATTTTCCATCCATCGTGGCTGTCTGTGGAGGCTTTCATATAACTATGTAAATTAACATATTCATGTAATAATTTCACAACAAATTATGCAGATGAGCCGCCTTCGCAGTGCAGAGCAAAACGATTCAATGTCAAACCCAAATTATGTGCCTCTGATAATCTGTGTTTGATCTGTGGTGTCATTTTCATAAGAATAGAACACCAAGTCAACTAATCATTTGACAGAAATTAAATTTGTTTACTGCCTGTGTACAAACATCTTACATGAAGTGGTTACAACTATTCTTGTGATTTTAGTACAGTCTGGCAATATGTTTAATATAACAGAATGCCATGGCTTTGCCAACATCAGATGTTTGTGGATTATGGAAGCTATTTTTATGAATGATACTGTATATCTGTATTTTTACTCACTTTTCTTGTGAAAATATGGCCACAGGATACACCACATCTCTCATGGAAGTATCTGTAACTTCTATATCCCGCAAACGAGGTGAAACCATGACTTTTTGTCATATTACAAACTTCAATTTAGAGGTAGTACCCAAATTACAGTGTAACTACTACAAAATACTATATGTACTGACAATATATCAATTTAACTGTTCTAAAGGAAGAAATAAATAATTAGTTCAATCTAGAGTACTATAGCCATTGTTTATTAACTCAAGACTCATAATTATTTCGTTGATTCTGATATTACCTGGACCCTTACACCATGGACTCAGTTGTGTGTGTGATAATAACAATTTTTTTTAATTTTTCGCTTAGAATTTATTTTCGCTATTTTTGCTGAAGGGATGTTTCCGTGAAAATAAAATCCAGCGAATATACTTTTTTTCCTATATTTCACATTAAACTCATCAAAATTCCAAGCAAAACGCCCAAAAAGCCTGTTCAGCGAAAATTTATTCCAGCGAAAATAAAGTATTCCACAGTACAGAGCAGATGACAAAAACAAAAAAATGTGACAAAGAATGTTAAAAACATGGTAGTGAGTACATTTCAAACAAAATTTCTCAGATAGCTGGTCAGAAAACAAAAAAACTATGTCGATTTTTTCAAATAAATTAATTCCTCCAAATACAATGGAAAGATATTGCTACAAATTCTGAGAAATATTATAAGATGGTGGTGTTCACAGATACAGGGCTTTCAGAACAGCCGTTTACAAAATTTGTGGTTTATAAACATAAAACAATTATAAACCAATCAGAATACTCACTCCTGAAAGGACAATCCTTTTTATGCATGTACATAGGCATATCTACCAGTCTGATTGGCTTTGAAGCACATCCACTTGTTCCTTTTGGGTTTGAATGAATTTTTCGGTAAATGTTATAAATTGGTTATAAAATATGTAGTCTGCTTTTCTGAAAGTACTGTACAGTAAAGGAAATTACACTGGCTATACATTTCAGTGATAATAAAAAGTATACATAGTCCTTGGCCATAGATCCTTTTATCCAATCAATTAAATAACAAATATTGCTTGTGACTAATATGCTATGTTCACATGGCAGCTCTTTACTGCTCCTCCCACAGATTAACAAGGGATTATCTCCAATGCGTTCAACGGTCGGAGAAAGAAATTGTTTTGTTGCCCTCAAATATGAAATATCGGGTCACGTTTTTTTCCCATATACCTCGGCTATTTAAGATACCCTTAGTTTTCATGAGTTTAAAAACAAAAAATTCCGACCGCCCGATCCAATTTTTCAATTTTCCGACTTGAGGGCAACACAAGTTTTTTTTTTTTTTTTTTTTTTTTGCCTAACGGAACAGTGTCTTCAAATAAGTAATATGAAATAAACATGGCTGAACACGATGTTGGTGTCGTGCTTGTGTTCTTTCTTTACATGGCACGATGCTTTTGAGCTTGGATAAAAAAGAAACGGTCACGATCGAGTTTGAGCAATGGAGGTAGAAAAGACAAGGAACTAGTGTTATGATTTAGGTACTAGTATCTTGAATAAACAGGAAACACTGCAGCTAAAATGTGTTACAGCCTATGTTATTGTTCAGCTGTTGTGATATGTGTGACAGTTGTCAATCTAAACCTACTAGGAACATGCTGTGACCACTTCTATGATTTTTTTCTCTGATGTCTTTCAAAAATTTCTTCAATTTTCATTCGATCTGTTCAGTCCTTCTTTCAAGTTTTTGTCGCATAATTTTGTACGTCATTTTCTGTTTCCTGTTGACCTGTCAATCTATCGCACTATTTCTTTACTCTGCCAAAATAAATATTAGGGCGCATACCTCTTCGTCAAATCGCAAATTGTGTGAAGTTACTAACGATGTTGTCTTCACCATAGTTGGGCCCTGCGTATACACAGTCGGGCCATGTCAGGGCTCAACCCTATCGAAGTTCAACCCCAAGGCTTTATTGAAGCCAAACTTGGCTCAAGTCGGCTCGAGCCGAACGTGTATACACGGCCATTTTTGCTGGCTCGAGCCGCAGGAGTCCGATAAAATGCTGTCGTGTGAACGTAGCAATAGGCATCCAAAACTTTGTCCTATCAAAATGATAACCTTATTAAAACTAAAACAAATATTCAAAAGGAATTCAAATGATTAAATAAAAAACTCAATTCTAATTGAAATAATACGTAAAATTTGATAGTCTTCCGTACTGAAATTGAATTGATAGCCTTACTTAACTGTTTATACTCACCTAACCAATCATTAGGGCAGACATCTACAGTGAAGTTCACAAAGTTAGGGCTTTGCTTATCAGTGTATTTATAACAAACTTGTAAAAGCCAATCATCAGCTTTCATTCAAATTCAAATATTGATTATCTCACGAACTAAACACTTTCTATGCCCATAATGCACACATGCCTTTACATGACATAGCAACTGTGGCCACCCACATATTCATGTCTACACACATTGATGTCACAATACCCTTTCCATCAAGCTATTTCGAAACACTTTATTCACACTTTCTGTGAAAAGAGGCCAAATTGTAAAACTAGAGTGCAAAGTAGTGGACATATTCATGTCTTACACACATTGATGTCACAATACCATTTCCAGATTGGTTAATTTTAATTCTAACATTTGAAAAAATGTATAATTATAATAATGTTCCTAATAACCACAGCGTTATGCCCCTTACTGTAACATTGGCTACTATATAAATTTGTATGTGTACATCCTCATTGAGTGAGATATTAGGATAATGACTCATAAGTAATTATTGTCTCTGTATTACTGTACTATGTGGCATCAAATGAGTAAACACAGAGTAAATTCTTAGGAATGGAGCTGATTTGATTCAATTACTATTGAAATTCATCTCAATAATTATAAAAATGAAAGGAATTGCCTTTGTTGTGCCAAGGGGGCATGCAGCTGGAAAAGAATTTTTATTTTTGTCAGGTATATCTATGTGTATGACAAAGATATTGACTTAAACTCATGGTTCATGTCTCTGTAATTGACTTTGATTTTATAACACACAGATATAGCTATGTTTAAATTACTGTCTGCTATCTTACTTACACTAGAAGAAATTCACTGATGTCAAGTAGATTCTGTATTTTATTATAGATTTGTTTCAAATCAAATTTTGTTTCAAATCATGCTTCCCAAAATATTTATAATGGGAAGTGAATACTTTCTGATGACTGGGGTGAATAAACATATAACTGTTGTGGTTGATATGTTGATTACCTGCCATGATTATTTTATTCATTTCTCGGTGTTTTCTAGGTCTACACAAAAATGAAATGATTCTAGATATGAGAAAGAATAAACTGTGCGTCTGTTAATACTCCTGCTGTACTGTCTTCATGCATCCTTTGCGGTATCCTCATAATTTTGTTATTCTGTAGATAGATATAATTCATACTTTCTGAAACAGTCTTTATTGAATTTTACTTGAATTGCTTATCTTAAGAGTGATTGTTCAATCTTCGCATCAAATTTTTACTTTTTCAACTTCTTGAAAACTACAATTATTGCTTTCAAATTGATACTTGGTGTATATGTATCACGGGCAGACCTCTCTTAGATTAGTTCATTTTGTGATGATAACTTTATTAATTCTCTAATTTTAGTGAATATTTTTTTTTTTTTTTTGTAAAAAGTGATATTTTCGACTTCTTGTTGAAAACTACAAGTCTGATTGCTTTGATATTATGCATATCGGTACCTCAGGAGAAACTTCCTCAGTTTGTTCATTTCATTATGATACATGTACATGTATCTTCAATTCTCTAATTTAGATGAATATTTTTGGCATTTTTGGTAAAAAGTGATATTTTTGACTTCTTGTTGAAAACTGCAAGTCAGATTACTTTGATATTATATATATAGGCACCTCAAGTAGACCCCTCTCAGATTTGTTCATTTCATGATGATATCTTAAATTCCCTAATTTAGATGAATATTTTTGGTAAGAAGTAATATTTTTGAATTTTTGTTGAAAACCGCAAGGCCAATTACTTTGATATTATACTACTAGGTACTACAGTTGGAACTCTCTCTGATTTGTTCAGTTCGTGATGATATTTTCAATTCTCTAATTTTGGTGAATATTTCTGTTATTTTTGGTAAAAAGTGATATTTTTGACTTCTTGTTAAAAACCGCAAGTTAGATTGCATTGATATTATACATTTAGGTACCTAAGGTAGAACTTTCTCAGATTTGTTCATTTTATGATGATTTATTCAATTCTCTAATTTTTGTAATTTTTGGTAAAAAGTGATATTTTTGATCCTTGGTGTATATGTACCTCAGGTAGACCTCTATTAAATTTGTTCATTTTCTAATAATATCTTCATCTCTTTAATTGAAATGTGCATTGCTAACAGCGGAGGTATCTCAACTGAGAGGCTGCTTGTTTAAAAATTTGCTTGAATTTTCGACATTATTTCACTTTGGCTACAGGAATTAACCAACATCTAAAAAAATATACATTGTGTATTGGAAGAAAAATATGCTGTTCATGAATTGTGACAAAAGGATTATAATGCATTTGATACTTTCTTAATTTTCAGTTTTAAACAAAGATGACTACCATAAGAACATATCAAGAAGAACTTAAATTTATTGAGAAAATTGATAAGAACTGTTGGAAAATAAAGAAAGGGTTTGTCCCTAATATGCAGGTACATTTTTATTTATAAATTACTTGGATTACAATGATTTCAAACTTGTCCAGTGGATAAATATATGTCTGTCTTTATCACTGAATGAATGGTACACCTATTAACTTGTAAATTCATTTCTAGCTAAAACAATACTTTTTAGTCCCCGTTCGGACGCAGTCCGAAAACGGGGACTTATGTTTTGCCCTGTGTGCGTCCGTGCGTCCGTGCGTCCGTGATCACCTGTATCTCGAACATGCATGGACCGATTAAGTTCAAACTTCACTCATACATCACACCTTATATGGGACATATGCACATGCATTTTTTTCATGATCCGATTAACGATAGCCGAATAGCGGCCATTTTAAGGCCGAAAATGCATCAAAATCGCACATTTTCACCATTCCGGACCCGGATCTCAGTTATGCATGGACGGATTTTGTTCAAATTTGGTACATACATTAAACATAATAGGACCTTGATGCACGTCATTTTTTTTTTTGGATCGGGTTCGAAATGGCCGACTGGCGGCCATTTTGTTTTAAAGAATTCAGTTCTGGATCCGTATCTGAGACATGCTTGGATTGATCGAGTTCAAACTTCACACACACAAGGTACATCATGTCACAAATATGTATGTGCATTTGTTTCATGATCTCATTAACGATAGCCAAATGGCGGCCGCTTTAAGGCCGAAAATGCATTGAAATCGCACATTTTCACCATTCCGGACCCGGATCTCAGTTATGCATGGACGGATTTCATTCAAATTTGGTACATACATTAAACATAATAGGACCTTGATGCACGTCATTTTTTTTTTCGGATCAAGTTCGAAATAGCCGACTGGTGGCCATTTTGTTTTAAAGAATTCAGTTCTGGATCCGTATCCGAGACATGTCTGGATTGATCAAGTTCAAACTTCACACACACAAGGTACATCATGTCACAAATATGTATGTGCATTTGTTTCATGATCTCATTAACGATAGCCGAATAGCGGCCATTTTAAGGCCGAAAATGCATCAAAATCGCACATTTTCACCATTCCGGACCCGGATCTCAGTTATGCATGGACGGATTTTGTTCAAATTTGGTACATACATTAAACATAATAGGACCTTGATGCACGTCATTTTTTTTTTTGGATCGGGTTCGAAATGGCCGACTGGCGGCCATTTTGTTTTAAAGAATTCAGTTCTGGATCCGTATCTGAAACATGCTTGGATTGATCGAGTTCAAACTTCACACACACAAGGTACATCATGTCACAAATATGTATGTGCATTTGTTTCATGATCTCATTAACGATAGCCAAATGGCGGCCGCTTTAAGGCCGAAAATGCATTGAAATCGCACATTTTCACCATTCCGGACCCGTATCTCAGTTATGCATGGATGGATTTTGTTCAAATTTGGTACATACATTAAACATAATAGGACCTTGATGCACGTCTTTTTTTTTTTCGGATCAAGTTCGAAATGGCCGACTGGCGGCCATTTTGTTAAAGAATTCAGTTCTGGATCCGTATCCAAGACATGTCTGGATTGATCAAGTTCAAACTTCACACACACATGGTACATCATGTCACAAATAGATATGTGCATTTGTTTCATGATCTGCTTAACAATAGCGGAATGATGGCCATTTTATGGCCGAAAATGCATCAAAATCACATATTTTCACAATTCCAGAACCGGATCTCAGTCATGCATGGATGGATTTTGTTCAGATTTAGCACAATGTGTTGTACATATGCAGGTGCATTTCGGTCATGATCTGCTTTGAATGTATATGTCACTCAAATATGAACGGAACGGGGACGTGTCATTGACAATGACTTGTTTTATAGCAATTTTAGCATACTGATTTGAAATTTGGTGTTATAAGTATGCTAATTAGATGTTAGTGACCCTCATCTCTGAGGTATTGGTACTGTATATTGGTATCCAAGTTTTTTTAATCAGTTGAATTTAAGGCCTGTTTTGATATTGAAATCTACAAAATGTGCCTTTCTAGTGAGGTGATGGGTACTAATGGACTCCACTGGATACCAATGTACCAACCTCACTGACTACCTGACATAACTGGTATTAATGGACTCTATGGGATACCAATGTACCCACCTCACTCACTACCTGACATAACTGGTATTAATGGACTCTATGGGATACCAATGTACCCACCTCACTCACTACCTGACATAACTGGTATTAATGGACTCTATGGGATACCAATGTACCCACCTCACTCACTACCTGACATAACTGGTACTAATGGACTCCACTGGATACCAATGTACCCACCTCACTGACTACCTGACATAACTGGTACTAATGGACTCTATGGGATACCAATGTACCCATCTCACTCACTACCTGACATAACTGGTACTAATGGACTCTATGGGATACCAATGTACCCATCTCACTGACTACCTGACATAACTGGTACTAATGGACTCCATGGGATACCAATGTACCCACCTCACTCACTACCTGACATAACTGGTATTAATGGACTCTATGGGATACCAATGTACCCACCTCACTGACTACCTGACTGCCTACTGACCTCCATAGCTTTGAATGTACTCTTGTGACTGAACACTTGACATTACTCTGGTCTCCAGAGGCCACCAATGTATCTGATTGCATGTTTGTCTTCCTAGGTTGAAGGTTGTTTTTATGTGAATGATGTCCTTGAACGGTTAATGTTTGATGAGCTGAGAAATGCTTGCAGAAATCCTGGTGAGTCTCAAAAATTATATTATATTAAGGTAGATAGACCTTGCCAATGTGATCTCTGAAATGGCTGATATGTACTTAGTCGAACACATGAAAGTTATCTAAACTAACGAAATTTGAGAAACAAAAACTCCAAAACTGTCTATGAAAACAATTTTGTAGCCTATGTATGCATGCATGCAATACTGATGGAATTTCATGCCTTCCAAATGAATATTCATGTTTTTAGTCCTTATTCGGACCCAGTCCGAAAACGGGGACTTATGTTTTGACCTCAGTGCTTGCGTGGGTCCGGACCTGTATTTTAGAAATGCTTGGACCAATCACAATCAAACTTCACACATACATGATATTATACATATGCACATCAATTTGTTTCACGATCTGATTCAAGATGGCCGAATGGCCGAATTTGTTCTAAAAATCATCAAAATCAAGCATTTCTCGGCTGTTTACAAATAGATTTTGTTCAAATTGGACCTTGATGCACATCATTTTTTTTTTCAGATAAGATTCAAAATGGCCGACTGGCAGCCATTTTGTTTTAATGAATGTGCTTCTAGTGCCATATTTCTGACTTGCTGTGACTAATTGTTCAAATTTTAAAAATTCATTATACATCATGTCATAGATATACAGATATATTGGTTTGACAATCCTATTAAAAATGGCCGAATGGTGGTCATTTTTGTGCTAAAAAATCATCAAAATCAAGCATTTATCAGCTGTTTACAGATAAATTTTGTTCAAACTTGGTATATATACGTTGGACATTATGGGACCTTGATGCACGTCATTTTGTTTTTCAGATAAGATTCAAAATGGCCAACTGGCAGCCATTTTGTTTTTAATGAATGTGGTTCTAGTGCCATAAATCTGACTTGCTGTGACTGATTATGTTCAAATTTTAAATATTTATTATACATGTATTCAAAATGGCTGATTTTGTTTTAATTAATGCTGTGCCAGAGCAATATCTCTCAATACTCGTTTGATGATCAGATACAAATTTCAATCATTTAAATGTTAGGCCAGACTTTTATTATGACATGTTTCGCGAACCCGCCGAATGAACAGGAGCTGAAATTGAAATAAAAATAAAATTCTATTTCAGCATAATTTCTCGCGCCCGTCGACTTGCAAGCGCAAATAATTGCTAAAAATTTTTTATATTTATCTTCATTTTTTTACCGCCCACCGCATACCAAATCTAAGTTGCATTTTCGTGGGAGTATCAAAGCACCGAAGTCTCGCGCAGATTAGGAACAAGGTTATACATGGAATAAAATTTTAATTCATTTCTTCTCTCCGATCAATGATCTCACTTACAATTCTTTGAGAATCACACAAATCTAATGGGGAAAATTTTTTTTTTTTATTTTTTTTCCGCCCTCCTCAAAAAAATTGCCTTATAAAAACTTGAGATACAAGGATTAAAAAAAGTCTGGCCTTAAACAATCATCATCGTAATCATATTCCTGACATATTTATATTCCAGCTATATTCCTTTAAACAAAACTACATATCTTAAATTTGATAACTAACAGGGACTGTGCCATGCATGGCTTGTTAGTCCCCGTTCGGACTTGTAATTTGGTCTCCGTGTGCTCGTCCGTGCGTCCGTCCGGAGTCATATCTCAGAATCTCTTGGACTGATTCCGTTCATTCTTTGCATGTGCCTAGTACTTTATGTGCGACATATGCACATGCAGTGGTTTAGCTATTCGATTCAAAATGGCTGACTTACAGCCATCTTGTTTTTTAAAAATGTTGTATTTTAGACACGCTTTGTCAGTTGTCATTCAAACTTGGTACATAGATTATACATGTTAGGATACATGTCCATGATGATTTATTTTGCAATTGGATCAAAGATGTTCGACTGGCAGGCATCTTTTTTTTTTTTTTTATGCTGTATCTTGGACGTGCTCTGTCAGTTTTCATTCAAATTTGGCACATACATGTACTTTATACATGTTATGATGCATGTCCATAACAATTTGTTTCAAAATCTGGTCACGGATGGCCGATTGACAGCCATCTGACTTTTTGGCCTTACTACTATATTTCCATAATTTATGTATGATTTTCATTTGTATTTGGCACATATATCATACATATCAGTGTGTTTCATAATCAGATCAAACATGACTGAATAACAGCGGTTTTTATTTTTGGCCATATTACTACTACACGGATCACGTGTTTTGATGTAAATAAACAATCTGTTGTATACGCCACTTGGAACTCTAGTTTCACGGACATGCTCGTGATAACCCCTCCGCTTTAATATGACGAGCACAAAGAGAACTTCCAAAAATTTAATGGGGACTGTGTCATTTTCAATGACTTGTTTATTATTGCATATGCCAGTTTATAACTTGCTCGTGGATTGGTTAGGTTTTTGTCAGATTTTTTTCAAAAAATAAAAGCACTATCGTAAATCCTAATTGAGGCCGCCGCATTAATTAAAATCCATTTCTTTAATGGGTGCTTTTGGATGCGTGAAGTCTTAGTGTAGCTTTAATTAGAGCATACACTTCAGTAACAGTGAGATGCACAACATTGAATTGTAACTTTGTTGCAATTCTAAGCACACTTTTGGATTTTCACAGACAGACAAACGTGTACACAAAATAAATACACACTAAATACACATTTGCAGGTTACGGTGCCGTATAATCTCTTGAATAGACATCACTGTAATCCGTTAGTATGTCAGGGAAGAGTTCAAAGCCTTAATTTAGAAATAGGAGTACATCACGCAATGTTGAAAAATTACAGTTAATCAAAAAAAAGCCGTTCACATGATAACAAAAAAATACTGTAAAATGACTAATTTTCACTGGGTTTAAATGTCACTGATTTAACATTTCAGACATATTTGGTGGGTTTTGAATTCACGGTTTTATCATTTAAATAATGTGTTCTATGCTCAATTTTACATATTCACTGGGTTTTAATTTAGCGCATTTTCCTGTCAGTGAAATAATTAAAATTAAAACCCAGTGAATAATTAACCCTTTAACAGTACTCAGTATATTTAATGTAATATGCTTTTATTTCCTTAATTTTGATAGTAACGAAAAGTATATTTTAAAAGAAGTTTTGAATAAAAACATAACCAAATGCATTGCTTAGTAGCAAATGATAACAGTAGCGCAAGTGAATAACTTACTTGTTTTCAAATTTAAATTTTTGATTATTACTCAGTAATGATTATAATAATGTACAAAAAATAAATTTGTTGAATTGTTATGAAATGAAAGTAAAATTCAACTTAGTTTCACCGCAAGCGAATGATTTCGGTCACATGTAAACGCTTGATCCAATACGATATCCGCCATGTTTGTCCATGTGACTTGAAACTATTCTTTGACCTTTTAGCTCAAGTGGCTAATTAAGCAATCGAAATGCTGGATGGTGCGAACGTGTTTGAATTACCATATCTCATTTAAATATGTTAATAACACTTCAGCGACTTCATGGTGAACGCAACACGGTAGAGAGTTACTGTTGTTTTAGTGCGATTTTGATGGGAAAATGGCGTGATTTTTTTTTTAATCAAGAAATTAGTTGTTCTCAAAAGATAAACTGAGCATTGAAGAAGAATTTAACACTTTTAAAAATTAGAACAACTCAGTGTTGAAAAGCAGTTTACCCATTAACGCTAAATTAGATTCTAATATAGGCATCAGGAAAGATTGAAGTATTCGAAAAATGCCTTAATTTAATGGTATATCTGTTCCTGAAATATGTGGTGGCTGTTTGGTTTGTGAAAGTTTGGGGTGTGGCTTTATATTGCAGGGTTTCCCTGGGATCAAAACTTGTCAATTTGAACAAGAAACAATGTCTCAAGTTAGGATTGCAGCTTCTATTATTTTATATTATTCTATGATTTTTATGGTAGTTTCATTGTAAAACTGACAAATTAATGATTTTGATCAATGTCACTTTATCTCTGACAGTGATTTGTAATATTTTACTATGTCAATAATGGACATGATTTTAACCTTTTTACCACCAATTACTTATTTTCATCACATATTCACAAATTAGTCCTGTTTATAGTCAGATGATTGGGACAAAAATAGCCAAATTTCTTGAGTAAAAACTTAAAATTGGCTCAGATTGTCTGTTGGCTTCAAACTTAGAGTTCATTTCTAAAAATATTGAAAAATATAAGAAAAAAAGTGCAGAAAAATTTGGTCGAGAATGTCTGGTGGTGAAAAGGTTAATGGCATACAAAGAGACAAAGACCATTGTTATCTACACCTGCAGTCATTATTGTATGCAAATATTGTATGCAAATATTGCTATAGCATCAATTAATCATTTTGTGTTTTACAGGAATGGGTGGATTTTTACCTGGCATGAAACAGATTGCTAATGTAGCAGCATTACCTGGTATTGTACACAAATCTGTTGGTCTCCCTGATGTACACTCTGGGTATGGGTTTGCAATTGGTGAGTAAACACAATACATTGTGGTGAGTAGAACAACACATTGTGGTTAGTAAACAACACATTGTGGTGATTAAACACAATACATTGTGGTGAGTAGAACAACACATTGTGGTGAGTAGAACAACACATTGTGGTTAGTAAACAACACATTGTGGTGATTAAACACAATACATTGTGGTGAGTAGAACAATACATTGTGGTGAGTAGAACAACACATTGTGGTGAGTAGAACAACACATTGTGGTGAGTAGAACAACACATTGTGATGAGTAGAACAATACATTGTGGTGAGTAGAACAATACATTGTGGTGAGTAGAACAACACATTGTGGTGAGTAAACACAATGCATTGTGGTGAGTAGAAAAACACATTGTGATGAGTAAACACAATACATTGTGGTGAGTAAACACAATACATTGTGGTGAGTAAACAATACATTGTGGTGAGTAGAACAATACAATGTGGTGAGTAGAACAACACATTGTGGTGAGTAGAACAACACATTGTGGTGAGTAAACAACACATTTTGGTGAGTAAACAACACCTTGTGGTGAGTAGAACAACACATTGTGGTGAGTAAACACAATACATTGTGGTGAGCAAACACAATACATTGTGGTGAGTAAAACACAATACAATGTGGTGAGTAGAACAACACATTGTGGTGAGTAGAACAACACATTGTGGTGAGTAGAACAACACATTGTGGTGAGTAGAACAACACATTGTGGTGAGTAGAACAACACATTGTGGTGAGTAGAACAACACATTGCGATGAGTAAACACAATACATTGTGGTGAGCAAACACAATACATTGTGGTGAGTAAAACACAATACAATGTGGTGAGTAGAACAACACATTGTGGTGAGTAGAACAACACATTGTGGTGAGTAGAACAACACATTGTGGTGAGTAGAACAACACATTGTGGTGAGTAGAACAACACATTGTGGTGAGTAGAACAATACATTGTGGTGAGTAAACGCAACGCATTGTGGCGAGTAAACACAACGCATTGTGGCGAGTCAACACAACGCATTGTGGCGAGTCAACACAACGCATTGTGGCGAGTCAACACAACGCATTGTGGCGAGTCAACACAACGCATTGTGGCGAGTCAACACAACGCATTGTGGCGAGTCAACACAACGCATTGTGGCGAGTCAACACAACGCATTGTGGCGAGTCAACACAACGCATTGTGGCGAGTCAACACAACGCATTGTGGCGAGTCAACACAACGCATTGTGGCGAGTCAACACAACGCATTGTGGCGAGTCAACACAACGCATTGTGGCGAGTCAACACAACGCATTGTGGCGAGTCAACACAACGCATTGTGGCGAGTCAACACAACGCATTGTGGCGAGTCAACACAACGCATTGTGGCGAGTCAACACAACGCATTGTGGCGAGTCAACACAACGCATTGTGGCGAGTCAACACAACGCATTGTGGCGAGTCAACACAACGCATTGTGGCGAGTCAACACAACGCATTGTGGCGAGTCAACACAACGCATTGTGGCGAGTCAACACAACGCATTGTGGCGAGTCAACACAACGCATTGTGGCGAGTCAACACAACGCATTGTGGCGAGTCAACACAACGCATTGTGGCGAGTCAACACAACGCATTGTGGCGAGTCAACACAACGCAAGTAGAACAACACATTGTGGCGAGTAGAACAATACATTGTGGCGAGTAGAACAATACATTGTGGCGAGTAGAACAATACATTGTGGCGAGTAGAACAATACATTGTGGCGAGTAGAACAGCACAATGTGGCGAGTAGAACAGCACATTGTGCTGAGTAGAACAACACATTGTGCTGAGTAGAACAACACATTGTGGTGAGTAGAACAACACATTGTGCTGAGTAGAACAACACATTGTGGTGAGTAGAACAATACATTGTGGTGAGTAGAACAACACATTGTGGTGAGTAGAACAACACATTGTGGTGAGTAGAACAACACATTGTGGTGACTAGAACAACACATTGTGGTGAGTAGAACAACACATTGTGGTGAGTAGAACAATACATTGTGGTGAGTAGAACAACACATTGTGGTGAGTAGAACAACACATTGTGGTGAGTAGAACAACACATTGTGGTGAGTAGAACAATACATTGTGGTGAGTAGAACAACACATTGTGGTGAGTAGAACAACACATTGTGGTGAGTAGAACAACACATTGTGATGAGTAGAACAACACATTGTGGTGAGTAGAACAACACATTGTGGTGAGTAGAACAACACATTGTGGTGAGTAGAACAACACATTGTGGTGAGTAGAACAACACATTGTGGTGAGTAGAACAACACATTGTGGTGAGTAGAACAACACATTGTGGTGAGTAGAACAACACATTGTGGTGAGTAGAACAACACATTGTGGTGACTAGAACAACACATTGTGGTGACTAGAACAACACATTGTGGTGAGTAGAACAACACATTGTGGCGAGTAGAACAACACATTGTGGCGAGTAGAACAACACATTGTGGCGAGTAGAATGCGTCACAGTGTGGCGAGTAGAATGCGTCACAGTGTGGCGAGTAGAACGCGACACAGTGTGGCTAGTAGAACGCGACACACTGTGGCGAGTAAACACAACACACTGTGGTGAGTAAACACATTACATTGTGGTGAGTAAACACAATGGTTGCCTTTGATTATGCCGGTTGCTGTGGTATCACCATAAGTGTTTTTTTCATTTCAGGCAATATGGCTGCCTTTGATATGAGTAACCCAGATTCAGTGGTATCACCGGGTGGGGTTGGATTTGATATCAACTGTGGTGTGAGACTTCTGAGAACTAATCTTTGTGAGAAAGATGTGCAACCAGTGAAAGAACAACTTGCACAGTCTATGTTTGATCACATACCAGTAGGAGTTGGATCTAAAGGTGTTATACCAATGACTGCAAGGTCAGTCAGTCTATGCATTGTCAGGGTGTATGTATTATATTGTTTAGCAATCACTAACTGAACTTTTTGACATCAGATTTGTATTTTTCTCTTTATTGCCAGAGATCTTGAAGAAGCCTTGGAAATGGGCATGGACTGGTCACTAAGAGAAGGTATTATCTTAGTTTTCTTTGCCAAATAAATAATATACATCCTCAATAAGTATTAACATAACTTCCAGAATGCATTCTTTGTAATAAATTTTCATGGCTTGCTTATTAGTCCCCGTTCAGACGCAGTCCAAAAACGGGGACTTATGTTTTGGTGTCCGTGCGTGTGTCTGTGCATGCGTCCGGACCTGTATCTTAGAAATGTCTGAACCAATCACAATTATACATATGCACATCAATTTGTTTCACGATCTGATTCAAGATGGCTGAATGGCGGCTATTTTTGTGCTAAAAATCATCAAAATCAAGCATTTTTCGGCTGTTTACAGATGGATTTTGTTCAAAATTGGTATATACGTTAGACATTATAGGACCTTGATGCACATAATTTTGTTTTTCAGTTTAGATTCAAAATGGCTGACTGGCGGCCATTTTGTTTTAATGAATGTGGTTCTCGTACCATATCTCTGACTTGCTTTCACTGATTATGTTCAAATTTTAAATATTCATTATACATCATGTCATAGATATACAGATATATTGGTTTGACAATCCTATTCAAAATGGCCGAATGGTGGCCATTTTTGTGCTAAAAAAATCATCAAATATCAAGCATTTATGGATGGATTTTGTTCAAACGTATAACATACATTAGACATTACATGTTCCTGATGCACGTCATTTTATTTTTCAGATTGGATTCAAAATAGCTGACTGGCGGCCATTTTGTTTTAATGATTGGGCTTCGAGAGCCACATCTCTGACTTGCTTTCACTGATTATATTCAAATTTTATATATTCGTTATACATCATGTTATATACATGTGTATATATATACATACGTGGACAGAGAAATTAAGACACGACTACATGAGTAAAGTTCACTCTACAGTACTGTTTCGTAAGATACATGGAGTACCTCACTCATCAGGAGTTAAGACTTTATATATATATAATGTATTCAAAATGGCTGATTTTGAATGCTGTTCCAGAGCAATATTTCTCAATATGGACAAGTACTTGTTTGACGATCAGATACAAATGTCAATCATTTTCCTGAAATGGTTATATTCCAGCTATATTACTATAAACAAAACTATATATCTTAAATTTGATAACTAATGGGGACTGTGCCATGCATGGCTTGTTATTTCTTGTAGTTACCATCGGACAAAGTCCGCAATGAGATCTTGTGTTCCGTTTTGCATTGTCCATCATGTTACACTTACTAATATGTGTTTCTTTGAAGTTCTGATTCAAAAAGGCTGACTCATTTCAGTGTTGTTTACTATTGATCTAATGTTTCATTACATGACTTGTTACAAGAATGTGTACAAATGCAAGGCATAATGGGGTGCATATTCACACAGTTATTTTTAAATTTTGATCAAATTTAATCAACTGATTTCTAATCATATTACTTTCAATTTTTTTCTACTTCTTGAAAATTGCTTTAATATTACACATATAGGTACCTTAGGTAGATCTCCATCAAATTTGTTCATTTCATTTCATGACAAACCATAATGGTATGCATATGCACATTGATTTGTTTGGATAACCTCTGACTGACTTGTGACATTTTTGTTCCCAAAAGCACTTTTGAACACATGTTTAATGTTATCTTGCTGGATACTCAACCAACATTTATTTATAATCTGCATTTCTTTTTATAATTGACAGTTACAATGACTTGTTGAAATTAACTTTCAGTCGTTCTAATTACAAGTTTTTATTGCATAATTCAACAAATAATTGTTGGTAACCCGTCTGAAACTGGCTGCAATAATCACAGTACTGCCACATAATTAGTTTTGGTTAAATTAATTAAAACAAATAATGGGATTTGTTGACGTTTACACTATGGTTTTACTTAAATTTATGCTGTTATTTGCAAAATCTAAATAAATGTATATAATCACCATGAAAATGATCATTTTTGGTTTGGACTATTCACCTATGGTAACAACACTGTGATGATTGTTTCAAAATGTCAATTTTTTTAGGCAGTTTTTCATCACAACTGTGGATGATATACCAGAATGAATGACATGCATCATGTCACAATGTTTGAGGAGTTGGTCCTGTATGTAAAACTTGACATTGGAAGAGCACCCTCTAGTGTCGTCTTCTCAGGTTTGCCATAAATGTTGGTACTTAACATTGCCTTCTTTTTGCAGGCTATGCCTGGGCTGAAGATAAGGAACATTGTGAAGAATTTGGTCGTATGCTACAAGCTGACCCAAATAAAGTCAGTCCTAGAGCTAAAAAAAGGGGTTTACCTCAGGTAGGGCAGTAAATCAAAAGTTATATTGATAACATGATCATCTCATTTTCTCTTCTCAAGTATTTGCTGATTGGCTGCCTGGTGTTACATTTTCATGAGATAACTATCTATCTATTGCATTGTTTCTATAGCTGGGTACACTTGGTGCTGGTAATCATTATGCTGAGATACAAGTAGTGGATGAGATCTATGATTCACATGCCAGTAAAAAGATGGGTATTGACTTTGTAGGACAAGTATGTGTTATGATACACAGTGGTAGTCGGGGATTAGGTCATCAAGTTGCAACAGGTAAACCATGATAAAAGTTTATATTGAATATATCAACTGTGTAAAACCTAAACTCACCCTATTGGCTACTATAGTAATAATAAACAACTCACACAAGGAGATAATGCTCTATTGAGTGAAGAATTTGGCTAGAATTCATTGTGGCATTATGGGTAATTTGAAGATGCATAATGCTCTATGCTGAAAGATGCAGTTGAATGAATTGTTCAAAGTTGATACATGCTGGTGGAACACAAGAGTAATACTCTGACATCTTAAAATGTACAGCAATGACTTAGTGCAAAATATCACCAATGAAGATGGTCTACACTCAAGTCAGCCATGTATTAGCATACATGTATTTCTGGGTCAACAAATTTGACTTATGACTTGAGTTTATTAATGGCTTTAACAAAAGTTTACTTAATAACCTAATTTTATATCAATTGTTTTCTGTCCGTATGTCTGTGTCGCTTTACTATCAAAATAATATAATATACATATATTGCTATACAATATGATGCTTAGCATCAAATAAAAGCACAACAAAAATTTCATGTTTGTCAAAATTTGAAAAACAATTGTTTAGAACAATCCAAGATGATGTACCATAAATTTCAAGAATCTTTAGTGTGATAATTATTGCTAATTAATATTTAACAAAACATTCTTAGTAGTAACAGTAAAAACTCATTTTAATATTGAGTGTAACAATTGGGGCAATGCTCACTGTGTTGCTGAAACTTTATCATGCTACCTTTGTAAGCCCTAGTCTGAAGTGATGACTCTCTGTATTGTCTCTGATAGATGCTCTTGTACAAATGGAGAAAGCCATGAAGAGAGATAAGATAGAAGTAAATGATCGTCAGTTGGCTTGTGCTAAAATAACATCTCAAGAAGGTCAAGATTATCTCAAAGGAATGGCTGGTGCTGCTAACTATGCATTTGTTAATAGGACTAGTATGTGTTTTCTGACACGGCAGGTACGTTACAAAATCATGGTCATGTCTAGTGGGATTACATTCAAATTGGGGACGGTACATTTGACATTATGGTACCTTGATGCACGTTGCATTGTTTTGCATCATGTAATAGTGTGTGCCTTATCATAGACATAGCTTGATCTACCACATTCAAACTTCACACATATACATGTATACAACTTGGGATATATATACATGTGCATTTGTTTCACAGTCCAATTTAAGATGGCCCAGTGCAAATCACATTGAAATTTCACAAAAATGTCAGGTTGTATATGCACAATCATGCATTTAGTTTGTGATCAAATTTAAAATTGCCGAATATCGTATGCATATCGTACATTTTTGCCGTTCCTGAATCTGAAATCAAACATTACACCTATGTTATACATAAGTCAAGTTCCGATTCAGGATGACTGAATGATTTATCATGGGACATACATGACATGACTTCATTTGCATACTTTGTTTCAAGACTTTGATTGTTGACATGAGTTTACTTTGTATTTTACAGGCAGTAGCCAAAGTATTCAATACCACACCAGATGATCTTGATATGCATATGATCTATGATGTGTCTCATAATATAGCAAAGATTGAACAACATATATCCTTTACTCTACTTCTATTGGTCATTTAATTTATTGTTTTGACTATTTAATAATTACAACAATTAATTTAGCCAGTGTCCTTTCTTCCTAGCATTCAAAAATCATTCCTCACATATTAATCAAACTTGAATTGAATGTTCTTGAATTATTCTAATTTGGTCTTCTTTTCCCCAAATCCAGAATAAACAGCCAGAACCCTCAACCTTCCTGTGACTGATATGTCATTGCAACTATGTTGCAGAGCCAAAATACTAATTAAATTTAAATATTTGTTATCCCCAAACTTCCTCTCTGTAGTATATGCATGGCAGGCTGGAATGCAGAATTAAAAAGATCGCCAGGACACAGACAATTTGTTTTTATGCCAAATAAATATTCTTTTGATGTATTTTATTTTGTGCTGTACAATTCAAAACTAGCACTGCAAAAAAAAAACAAACAAAAAAAAAAACATTTTTTACATGTCTCCCTGACCTGTGTATGCTGTACTGTATAACATACTTTGGAATAACAATTATTTCCTACACAATTATATGAATTCTCATCAGTACATACATACATAACATTTCATTTCAGTTTTGTTTTTTATTTCACAATTGGGAATGTGTCAGATCAATATTATTTTACTTTTTAAGTCTTTGTCATATGACTGAAATGGAGTCAACTGCTAGCAATTGTATGCATATAGCTATAGCTAATGAGCTATTTGGATAATTTCTGTGTACCGGTAATCATACAACTACCGATTACATGTCTCTTTCCCAATGATAAGATCCATTAGTTTTTTCTTATGTTAATTTCTACATCATTGATGGTAAAGAGAAGACATTATTGGTCCATCGTAAGGGATCTACAAGAGCATTTCCTCCTCACCATCCTCTCATACCAGTAGACTATCAGGTAACTGTAGACTTATCTTGCATTCTCGTTACCACCTTCTGATATCAGTAGGCAATCAAGTAAATGTAGACTTACCTCTCTTTCCACTTACCATCTTCTGATATCAGTAGATAATCAAGTAAATGCAGACTTACCTACCTTTCTACTTACCATCTTCTGATATCAGTAGATAATCAAGTAAATGCAGACTTACCTACCTTTCTACTTACCATCTTCTGATATCAGTAGATAATCAAGTAAATGTAGCCTTACCTGTCTTTCCACTTACCATCCTCTGATATCAGGAGATAATCAAGTAAATGCAGACTTACCTACCTTTCTACTTACCATCTTCTGATATCAGTAGATAAGCAAGTAAATGTAACCTTACCTGTCTTTCCACTTACCATCTTCTGATATCAGTAGATAATCAAGTGAAGGCAAAATTACCTTTCTTCCTACTTGCCTTCTTCTTAAACGTAGACTTACTTCCCTTCCCTCTCACCATATCCTGCAAGTCATATTGGGTTTGTTGTGTCATACAGATGACTGGTCAGCCAGTGTTGATTGGTGGTACTATGGGTACATGTAGTTATGTATTGACTGGAACTGATGAAGGCATGTCCCGGACGTTTGGTACAACGTGTCATGGCGCTGGGAGGGCATGGTCCAGAGCTAAATCTCGGCGAAATCTTGACTACCATGATGTGCTATCTAAACTGGCAGATCAAGGGATATCAATTCGAGTAGCATCACCTAAGTTAGTCATGGAAGAGGTAAGCAAATATGTTGTCATTTCCCATGAACCATTTCCAATATCAATTATAATCAAAGAAAGCTTAGAAAGAACTCCCATGTGCTGAGAGTATTGGAGACACATTAAATATAATTCGAAATTACTTAGCTGAAAACTAATTATGCAAATCAGAAAATTAATATGACCAGATTTGAGTGTAAAACTAATGAGGTCTGCGCAATGTAACAGAAAATCTATGTCTCCAAGTTTAATTGAAATGTGATTAGAACCAAAAAATTATGAATTATTATGCTGATTAGGGAATTAATATGAACAGATTTTTACCCCAAACTACTTAGGTTTGTACATTGTCCTAGAGCATCTTTGTACTAAGTTTCATTGAAATGGAATAATTAGTACCGTGAAAACTCCAAAATTTCGACCCCTCTAAAAATTCGAACGCCTATTTGTTTGCCGGGTTTCGGTGTTTTATTTACCTCCAAATTTTCGACTCCACTAAAAATTGCCGACTCATTCTTATTCGGAAATTGCGACCAGTTTTAGTTTTCCCCCAAATGAAAAAAAAACCGATGTGAGCGTTCAAACGGGACCTTCCTCGAAGGCATGAATCCGGGTTTCTGATTGACTGAGAGATTTTTATTTTATTGGTAACGAAAATATATTCTAAATAAACGAAGTTTCAAATAAAAACGAACACAAAAATCTCGGCATGCTGCGTTTCTGAATTGTTGATTATTACTGTACTCAGTAGTGATTATAATAATGTACACAAAATAAATTTGTTGAATGGTTATGAAATACAAATAAAAGTCAACTTAGTTTCATCGTAAGCGAATGATTCCGGTCTCGTATAAACGTTTGATGCTGTAGGATATCCGCCATGTTCTCTTAGGTCAAATAGGTCAAATCGCTAATTAACCAATCAAAAAGCTGGATGATGCCAACGTGTTCAAATTACCATAGCTTATTTAAATATGTTAATGTTATTGAACGCAATGCGGAAGAGATTGATGTTGTAGTACGATATTTTGGCTTGGATTTTGATGCGAAAACGGCATGATTTTTTTTAAATAAAAAAATTAGTTGTTTTTAAACAATAAACTGGTCATCTGAAGAATAATTTAACATTGTTCACAGTGATAACAGCTCATTCTCGAAAAGAAGCTTACCCGCTCACGCTAGTCACGATAAAAATCATACACGTGTACAGAATAGGCAGACGTCAATGACTACGGTAAAACTTACTCTATTTTAGCCGGCAGGATTGATTGAAATGTCCGAAAAATGACGCCAAAATACACCTTAAAAGTCCCATTTTATTTTCTTAAATCCCATTTTATTTTTTATTCCAAGGGCGAATTTACGGCAGAATTTGGTCCCTCAAATAAGGGACACGTGAGCTTTGATTCTAACCGGATACATTGCACTGGGTCGGGGAGATAGTTTGCTAAACTTCCATGTATCTTTTGTCCAATGGGTACCTGTACTTCGAACATTCGCAAGTTTTCCTAGGTAGTGCGAGACAGCTTTGTCTTTTGACCTATTAGTTTTGTGCTGACCTCTTCTCCACGTCTTGATGTTTTGTTTTGCTTGTCATAATACTCACTGATTGATGACTTTGTTTAGATTTTGAGTTACAACTCGGCCACGACCTTTGCTTTTACCGTGAAACATGAGGAAGTTTACGTCAATTGACGGACATTGCATTTTTTAAAAACTAATGAAGCACACTGTCTATCATCCCCATTTTTTCATTTGCTGATTTCTATTCTGAAAAATTTGACCGTCCGAAAATGCACCTTAATTTTGACTCTAAAAACACGTCACATTTCTAACACAAATTATTTAAAACCGGTCGAAATTTTGGAGTTTTTACGGTACTTTAGATATCAGTGTGAAAGCTTAAAATTGGTTAATTATGCAAATTAGGTAATTAATATGTACAGATTGTAACCCACAATTATTCAAGTCTGTCTATTGTCCTACAGCATCCATGTACATTCATTGATATGTGATGTATAGTACCTGAGATATCAGTGTGAAAGTTGGTTAATTATGCAAACTAGGTGATTAGTATGCACAAATATTTACCGGAAACTAATTGGGTCTGCATAATTCTAGATTCATTGAAATGTGATGATTAGTACTTTAGATATCAGTAGAAAAGCTGAAAATTAATTATGCAAATTAGGTAATTAATATGCACAATTATTTACCCTAAGACTAACCAGGTCTCTGCATAGTCCTAAAGGATCTATGTACCAAGTTTCATTGAAATGCGATGATTAGTACTTGAGATACCCATGGAAAAGCTGAACATTAACTAATTATGCAAATTAGGTGATTAATATGCACAAATATTTATCGAAAACAATCAATCTCTGCATAATCCTTGAGTATGTAAGTACCAAGTTTCATTGAAATGTAATGCTAACTACTTATATCAAATGCTGAAAATTAATTAATTATGCAAATTAGGTAATTAATATGTACTGATATTACCATAAAAACTATCAGGTCTGTGCAGTGTCGTATGACATCTATGTACCAAGTTTCATTGAAATGTGATGATTAGTACTTGAGATATCAGTGGAAAAAACGAAAATTGACTAATCATTATGCAAATTAGGTAATTAGTATCCACGGATTATTACCAAAAACTAATCAAAACCTAGCATTAGTTCAGAGCATCTATGTACCAAGTTTCATCAAAATCCAATGAGTGGTTGTTTAGATATCAGTGGAACAGTCATAGAACCACTAAAAAATAGCTAATTATCATGCAAATTAGGTAATTAATATGCACGGATTTTTACCAAAAATTAATCAAATCTGCGCATATGTTCAGAACATCTATGTACCAAGTTTCATCAAAATCCAATGAGTGGTTCTTTAGATATCAGTGGAACAGTCATAGAACAGCTAAAAATTAGCTAATTATCATGCAAATTAGGTAATTAACGAGCATGGATTTTTACCAAAACCTAATCAAATCTGCGCATTGGCCCAGAGCATCTATGCACCAAGTTTCATCAAAAACCGATGTATGGTTCTTGAGATAGCAGTGGAACAGTCGGACACACATACACACACACATACACACATACACACATACACACATACACACATACAGACACACTAACTGCAAAGACTCCCATTTTGTGCTTCGCACATGGGAGTCAAAAAGTGATAGGCCATGCTTTTTTCAGTTAACACCTTCTCTTTTCTATACTAAGACAAAGTTGTTGTTTGCATTGATATATTCTATATTGGCATATGTGTATTGCTGGGCTTCCATTAACTCTTCAGTGCTCACTAATTACCTATAAATTTGTAAACTCATAGTTGCTGTCGACATAGGAAGTAAAGTAAGCAAATAACACCGAATAAACGGCAAGGTAAAGACTATGTCTAATTATAGTAAATACGTACTGCGTGCGTGACTCGAACCGGCGCTCGCGTACGGCACCTAATCGCCTAGCTTCACGCCACTACACGTCTTCCCCTCGGCCACCGGGCATCCCCAAAAAAGGATGCTTAATAACCGAGCTTATTACGTGCAGAGAACGTGAAACCCGTCCACGCGATACGCGCCACACAGCATGGCCAGAATGCGGCAAAGGCCTTCAGATCTGGCTGTAGTAGGATGGTGAAAGTAACGGTACAGCATTTTAACAGTGAATAAGTACTGAGAAATAATTTTTAAACTCATAGTTGCTGTCGACATAGGAAGTAAAGTAAGCAAATAACACCGAATAAACGGCAAGGTAAAGACTATGTCTAATTATAGTAAATACGTACTGCGTGCGTGACTCGAACCGGCGCTCGCGTACGGCACCTAATCGCCTAGCTTCACGCCACTACACGTCTTCCCCTCGGCCACCGGGCATCCCCAAAAAAGGATGCTTAATAACCGAGCTTATTACGTGCAGAGAACGTGAAACCCGTCCACGCGATACGCGCCACACAGCATGGCCAGAATGCGGCAAAGGCCTTCAGATCTGGCTGTAGTAGGATGGTGAAAGTAACGGTACAGCATTTTAACAGTGAATAAGTACTGAGAAATAATTTTTAAACTCATAGTTGCTGTCGACATAGGAAGTAAAGTAAGGTGCGATTAGGCGATTAGGTGCCGTACGCGAGCGCCGGTTCGAGTCACGCACGCAGTACGTATTTACTATAATTAGACATAGTCTTTACCTTGCCGTTTATTCGGTGTTATTTGCTTACTTTACTTCCTATGTCGACAGCAACTATGAGTTTAAAAATTATTTCTCAGTACTTATTCACTGTTAAAATGCTGTACCGTTACTTTCACCATCCTACTACAGCCAGATCTGAAGGCCTTTGCCGCATTCTGGCCATGCTGTGTGGCGCGTATCGCGTGGACGGGTTTCACGTTCTCTGCACGTAATAAGCTCGGTTATTAAGCATCCTTTTTTGGGGATGCCCGGTGGCCGAGGGGAAGACGTGTAGTGGCGTGAAGCTAGGCGATTAGGTGCCGTACGCGAGCGCCGGTTCGAGTCACGCACGCAGTACGTATTTACTATAATTAGACATAGTCTTTACCTTGCCGTTTATTCGGTGTTATTTGCTTACTTTACTTCCTATGTCGACAGCAACTATGAGTTTAAAAATTATTTCTCAGTACTTATTCACTGTTAAAATGCTGTACCGTTACTTTCACCATCCTACTACAGCCAGATCTGAAGGCCTTTGCCGCATTCTGGCCATGCTGTGTGGCGCGTATCGCGTGGACGGGTTTCACGTTCTCTGCACGTAATAAGCTCGGTTATTAAGCATCCTTTTTTGGGGATGCCCGGTGGCCGAGGGGAAGACGTGTAGTGGCGTGAAGCTAGGCGATTAGGTGCCGTACGCGAGCGCCGGTTCGAGTCACGCACGCAGTACGTATTTACTATAATTAGACATAGTCTTTACCTTGCCGTTTATTCGGTGTTATTTGCTTACTTTACTTCCTATGTCGACAGCAACTATGAGTTTAAAAATTATTTCTCAGTACTTATTCACTGTTAAAATGCTGTACCGTTACTTTCACCATCCTACTACAGCCAGATCTGAAGGCCTTTGCCGCATTCTGGCCATGCTGTGTGGCGCGTATCGCGTGGACGGGTTTCACGTTCTCTGCACGTAATAAGCTCGGTTATTAAGCATCCTTTTTTGGGGATGCCCGGTGGCCGAGGGGAAGACGTGTAGTGGCGTGAAGCTAGGCGATTAGGTGCCGTACGCGAGCGCCGGTTCGAGTCACGCACGCAGTACGTATTTACTATAATTAGACATAGTCTTTACCTTGCCGTTTATTCGGTGTTATTTGCCTACCTATAAATTTGGTTTGATTTGACAATTGTGATGTATAATATTGATTCTGTCTGTACAAGTCTAATCATAGAGTAATATGGTTTGTTTGTTTGTTTTTAATGGATGCCATATTTTGTTCATTCATAGGCACCACAATCTTACAAGAATGTAACTGACGTTGTAAATACCTGCCATGCAGCTGGTATCAGCAAGAAAGCAATCAAATTACGACCAATTGCAGTCATCAAAGGGTAGTGACAGCTTATTATGTACTACTGCTTCAAAAATTTACAAAACTTGTCAGTTGCTCATAACTGTAAATAAAGAACCATGTTTTTTGGTTATTATCATAGAATTATAGTTATAGAACTGATATCATCTGCATTGAGCCATTTGTGTTATACATAACTTTTTGAATACTACACCAAATTGTCATGTTTGATGTATAGGTTCAAATCTCTAATTTTAGAGCTTTTATTTGTTGTATTATTTAATACATGTAGCTTGTTATGTATACTTTGCTACAATGATCATATCAACTTTGTTATATACTCATTCTGCCTTTAAATCAACTGGCAGACTTGCCATAGCAACTAGTTCTGAATGTAGTATGTCAGATTAATTAAAAATAAGGGAAATACACAACAAACAAATAATTTCTCAATATCTCTTTATTATTGTAGTTTGCTTTAACATTCTCATTTGCCCTCATTTTGGCAAATATTTTCAGTGAGGCTGAACCCAAAACAAACCTTTACAGTGATATTTTGTTGGCAACCAGGGATACATTCATAGTAACCAAATATCATTTTTTTTTATCTTTAATTTAATTGATAACAAGGAATGTTTTTGGTTCTTAGCAACCATGATCTTTTCAATTATTTCAAAGATTTAGCCAAATTCAATTTTGTTACTTAGAATGATACTTACAGATATGTGCAATGCATTGTGGGAGAAAAGCTCCCATTGTATGACAATCTATTATCACACTCACTAAATTAAATATGAATTGTTTTAGCCATATTAGGATTCATAGTTTTCATTCCCTATCATCAAGCAAAGTTTCATATTGGTAATAATATATATTAAAGCATGATGAAAAAGATGACATGTGCCTTATATATAACATTGCATTTTTGTTAAAAACTTCACTTTCTTTTGGTGTTAACCCTAAATGACAGTGGAGCTCATTCAGCTCCAGTTTACTTGTCTTGTTTTTGTCTTGTTTAGATCTGCTGGATATCTCGCTGATCAAGAATTGACAAGATGAACCAAAGCCATGTTATTTTATTGTGAAATCATTATGCATATAAACACAATATTTGGTAATTAAAAATAGCTACATGTAGATGTTTCGAGCAATGGCTTTTTATCAATAGCATAGAAGAAAATGTTTAAACGTACAGGTAGAACATAGGAACACACACAACAACTATAAAATAGAATCACTAAATGATTCCACAATAGAACATGTTGCACGCATTAGGTCGTTGTCGTCACAGGAAGCGCTGTCCCAGCACAGACCTGTGTCATATGACGCCTTACTAGCCGATTTTGGCTAAAATAGCGCTCCACCGCCTCTTTACACCAGTGTATAAACATACACGGAACTTGATACTTCTTTTTACAATTCAAGTTGCTTTTTAATCACGTATTTTAGTCAAATATTATTTAGTGAGTGAAATATTAATGTCATACATAATTCAATCTTTGAAACAACAAACGCATAATAACGATAGTCAAAAATGTGTTTGAAATTCAAAAGTACTTGCATAATTTCCGGTTTAAACTAGTTCGATAATAGAATGTCCTTGAATGCGATAAAATCACGAGTAGAACTCATTCAAAGCTAGACACTAGCAGCGTAAACTTATTGCAAATTTGCGCAATTTGGGTCCGGTTTGTTCTTAGAAATTTTCTAAATTTCATTTATCATTATTTAGTAAACAGGTCCCTGAATATATCCGTACCGGTAATATACATGATAATCGACGGTTGACTTCGAAACGTTCAAAATTTTGAACAAACTCCTGGCACACCTTGCACGATATGCGTCAGATCGGTGTAGAAGACGCCGACCTGCAGCGTCAATGGCATTAGGTAGTAAGCTCAACAAATGAGTTGAACTGTTTGTTAATTCCATGAGATTCTTTTGTTCCAAGGCGGGATATAGTTTCCTCCTAGACATGCCTGATCTGATTCTCATTGCCATTGACAACACATACACCAGAATGAGACAAATCTGTAATGTTGTGTCCACTAGAATTGAAATGAAGTGAAAACCGGTTAAAACAGTTTTTTCCATCTACTTTGTCGTAGATGCTCAGCAAACCGATCACCCAATCGACAAACTGTAGAACCAATATAAAGTTTCCCACACACAGCCAGCCACAAAATGTAAGTTTCCCACACACAGCCAGCCACAAAATGTAAGTTTCCCACACACAGCCAGCCACAAAATGTAAGTTTCCCACACACAGCCAGCCACAAAATGTAAGTTTCCCACACACAGCCAGCCACAAAAATGTAAGTTTCCCACACACAGCCACAAAATGTAAATTTCCCACACACAGCAACAAAATGCAAGTTTCCCACACACAGCCACAAAATGTAAATTTCCCATACACAGCCAGCCAGAAAATGTAAATTTCCCATACACAGCCAGCCACAAAATGTAAGTTTCCCACACACAGCCAGCCACGAAATGTAAGTTTTCCACACAGCCAACCACAAAATGTAAGTTTCCCATACACAGCCAGCCACAAAATGTAAGTTTCCCACACACAGCCACAAAATGTAAGTTTTCCACACAGCCACACAATGTAAGTTCCCACACACAGCCACAAAATGTTAGTATACCACACACAGCCACAAAATGTAAGTTTCCCACACACAGCCACAAAATAAGTTTCCCATACACAGCCAGCCACAAAATGTAAATTTCCCACACACTGCCAGCCACAAAATGTAAGTTTCCCACACACAGCCACAAAATGTAAATTCCCCATACACGGCAACAAAAGGTAAGTTCCCACACACAGCCACAAAATGTTAGTATACCACACACGGCAACAAAAGGTAAGTTCCCACACACAGCCACAAAATGTTAGTATACCACACACGGCCACAAAATGTAAGTTTTCCACACACAGCCAGCCACAGAATGCAAGTTTTCTACACACAGCCAGCCACAAAATGTAAGTTTTCCCACACACAGCCAGCCACAAAATGTAAGTTTTCCATGCACAGCCCGCCACAAAATGTAAGTTTCCCACACACAGCCACAAAATGTAAATTTCCCATACACAGCAACAAAAGGTAAGTTCCCACACACAGCCACAAAATGTTAGTTTTCCACACACAGCCACAAAATGTAAGTTTCCCACACACAGCCACAAAATGTAAATTTCCCATACACAGCCAGCCACAAAATGTAAGTTTCCCACACACAGCCAGCCACAAAATGTAAGTTTTCCACACAGCCGGCCACAAAATGTAAGTTTCCCACACACAGCCAGCCACAAAATGTAAGTTTTCCACACACAGCCAGCCACAAAATGTAAGTTTCCCACACACAGCCACAAAATGTAAGTTTCCCACACACAGACAGCCACAAAATGTAAGTTTTCCACACACACAGCCACAAAATGTAAGTTTCCCACACGCAGCCACAAAATGCAAGTTTCCCACATGCAGCCACAAAATGTAAGTTTTCCACACACAGCCAGCCACAAAATGTAAGTTTCCCACACACAGCCACAAAATGTAAGTTTCCCACACACAGCCAGCCACAAAATGTAAGTTTCCCACACGCAGCCACAAAATGTAAGTTTCCCACACGCAGCCACAAAATGCAAGTTTCCCACACGCAGCCACAAAATGTAAGTTTTCCACACACAGCCAGCCACAAAATGTAAGTTTCCCACACACAGCCACAAAATGTAAGTTTCCCACACAGCCAGCCACAAAATGTAAGTTTTCCACACACAGCCAGCCACAAAATGTAAGTTTCCCACACACAGCCACAAAATGTAAGTTTCCCACACGCAGCCACAAAATGTAAGTTTCCCACACGCAGCCGCAAAATGTAAGTTTCCCACACGCAGCCGCAAAATGTAAGTTTTCCACACAGCCAGCCACAAAATGTAAGTTTTCCACACAGCCAGCCACAAAATGTAAGTTTTCCACACACAGCCAGCCACAAAATGTAAGTTTCCCACACACAGCCACAAAATGTAAGTTTCCCACACACAGCCACAAAATGTAAGTTTCCCACACACAGCCACAAAATGTAAGTTTCCCACACACAGCCAGCCCCAAAATGTAAGTTTCCCACACACAGCCACAAAATGTAAGTTTCCCACACACAGCCAGCCACAAAATGTAAGTTTCCCACATACAGCCAGCTACCAAATGTAAGTTTCCCACACACGCAAGTTTTACACACACAGCCAGCCACAAAATGTAAGTTTCCCACACACAGCCACAAAATGTAAGTTTCCTACACACGGCCACAAAATGTAATTTTCCCCACAAACAGCCACAAAATGCAAGTTTCCCACACACAGCCACAAAAATGTAAGTTTCCCACACACAGCCACAAAATTTAAGTTTCCCATACACAGCCACAAAATGTAAGTTTCCCACACACAGCCACAAAATGTAAGTTTCCCACACACAGCCACAAAATGTTAGTTTACCACACACAGCCACAAAATGTAAGTTTTCCACACACAGCCAGCCACAAAATGTAAGATTCCCACACACACCCAGCCACAAAATGTATGTTTCCCACACACAGCCAGCCACAAAATGTAAGTTTCCCACACACACCCAGCCACAAAATGTATGTTTCCCACACACAGCCAGCCACAAAATGTAAGTTTTCCACACACAGCCAGCCACAAAATGTAAGTTTCCCACACACAGCCACAAAATGTGAGTTTCCCACACACGGCTACAAAATGTAAGTTTTCCCACACACAGCCACAAAATGCAAGTTTCCCACATACGGCCACAAAATGTAAGTTTCCCCACACACGGCCACAAAATGCAAGTTTCCCACGCACAGCCACAAAATGTAAGTTTCCCACACACAGCCACAAAATGTAAGTTTTCCACACAGCCACACAATGTAAGTTCCCACACACAGCCACAAAATGTTAGTATACCACACACAGCCACAAAATGTAAGTTTCCTACACACAGCCACAAAATGCAAGTTTCCCACACACAACCAGCCACAAAATGTAAGTTTCCCACTCACAGCCACAAAATGCAAATTTCCCATACACAGCCAGCCACAAAATGTAAGTTTCCCACACACAGCCAGCCACAAAATGTAAGTTGCCCACACACAGCCAGCCACAAAATGTAAGTTTCCTACACACAGCCACAAATATAAGTTTCCCACACGCAGCCAGAAAATGTAAGTTTCCTACACACAGCCACACAATGTGAGTTTCCCACACACGGCTACAAAATGTAAGTTTTCCCACACAGAGCCACAAAATGCAAGTTTCCCACACACAGCCACAAAATGTAAGTTTCCCACGCACAGCCACAAAATGTAAGTTTCCCACACACAGCCACAAAATGTAAATTTTCCACACAGCCACACAATGTAAGTTCCCACACACAGCCACAAAATGTTAGTATACCACACACAGCCACAAAATGTAAGTTTCCTACACACACCCAGCCACAAAATGTATGTTTCCCACACACAGCCAGCCACAAAATGTAAGTTTTCCACACACAGCCAGCCACAAAATGTAAGTTTTCCACACACAGCCAGCCACAAAATGTAAGTTTCCCACACACAGCCACAAAATGTGAGTTTCCCACACACGGATACAAAATGTAAGTTTTCCCACACACAGCCACAAAATGCAAGTTTCCCACACACAGCCACAAAATGTAAGTTTCCCACACACAGCCACAAAATGTAAGTTTCCTATACACAGCCAGCCACAAAATCTAAGTTTCCCATACACAGCCAGCCACAAAATGTAAGTTTCCCACACACAGCCAGCCACAAAATGCAAGTTTCCCACACACAGCCACAACATGTAAGTTTCCCACACACAACCAGCCACAAAATGTAAGTTTTCCACACACAGCCAGCCACAAAATGTAAGTTTCCCACACACAGCCACAAAATGTAAGTTTCCCACACACAGCCACAAATATAAGTTTCCCACACGCAGCCAGAAAATGTAAGTTTCCTACACACAGCCACACAATGTAAGTTTCCCACACACAGCCAGCCACAAAATGTATGTTTCCCACACACAGCCAGCCACAAAATGTAAGTTTTCCACACACAGCCAGCCACAAAATGTAAGTTTTCCACACACAGCCAGCCACAAAATGTAAGTTTCCCACACACAGCCACAAAATGTGAGTTTCTCACACACGGATACAAAATGTAAGTTTTCCCACACACAGCCACAAAATGCAAGTTTCCCACACACAGCCACAAAATGTAAGTTTCCCACACAGCCAGCCACAAAATGTAAGTTTCCCACACACAGCCACAAAATGTAAGTTTCCTACACACGGCCACAAAATGTAATTTTCCCCACAAACAGCCACAAAATGCAAGTTTCCCACACACAGCCACAAAAATGTAAGTTTCCCACACACAGCCACAAAATTTAAGTTTCCCATACACAGCCACAAAATGTAAGTTTCCCACACACAGCCACAAAATGTAAGTTTCCCACACACAGCCACAAAATGTTAGTTTACCACACACAGCCACAAAATGTAAGTTTTCCACACACAGCCAGCCACAAAATGTAAGATTCCCACACACACCCAGCCACAAAATGTATGTTTCCCACACACAGCCAGCCACAAAATGTAAGTTTCCCACACACACCCAGCCACAAAATGTATGTTTCCCACACACAGCCAGCCACAAAATGTAAGTTTTCCACACACAGCCAGCCACAAAATGTAAGTTTCCCACACACGGCTACAAAATGTAAGTTTTCCCACACACAGCCACAAAATGCAAGTTTCCCACATACGGCCACAAAATGTAAGTTTCCCCACACACGGCCACAAAATGCAAGTTTCCCACGCACAGCCACAAAATGTAAGTTTCCCACACACAGCCACAAAATGTAAGTTTTCCACACAGCCACACAATGTAAGTTCCCACACACAGCCACAAAATGTTAGTATACCACACACAGCCACAAAATGTAAGTTTCCTACACACAGCCACAAAATGCAAGTTTCCCACACACAACCAGCCACAAAATGTAAGTTTCCCACTCACAGCCACAAAATGCAAATTTCCCATACACAGCCAGCCACAAAATGTAAGTTTCCCACACACAGCCAGCCACAAAATGTAAGTTGCCCACACACAGCCAGCCACAAAATGTAAGTTTCCTACACACAGCCACAAATATAAGTTTCCCACACGCAGCCAGAAAATGTAAGTTTCCTACACACAGCCACACAATGTAAGTTTCCCACACACAGCCAGCCACAAAATGTAAGTTTCCCACACACACCCAGCCACAAAATGTATGTTTCCCACACACAGCCAGCCACAAAATGTAAGTTTTCCACACACAGCCAGCCACAAAATGTAAGTTTTCCACACACAGCCAGCCACAAAATGTAAGTTTCCCACACACAGCCACAAAATGTGAGTTTCCCACACACGGATACAAAATGTAAGTTTTCCCACACACAGCCACAAAATGCAAGTTTCCCACACACAGCCACAAAATGTAAGTTTCCCACACACAGCCACAAAATGTAAGTTTCCTATACACAGCCAGCCACAAAATCTAAGTTTCCCATACACAGCCAGCCACAAAATGTAAGTTTCCCACACACAGCCAGCCACAAAATGCAAGTTTCCCACACACAGCCACAACATGTAAGTTTCCCACACACAACCAGCCACAAAATGTAAGTTTTCCACACACAGCCAGCCACAAAATGTAAGTTTCCCACACACAGCCACAAAATGTAAGTTTCCCACACGCAGCCACAAAATGTAAGTTTCCCACACGCAGCCGCAAAATGTAAGTTTCCCACACACAGCCAGCCCCAAAATGTAAGTTTTCCACACAGCCAGCCACAAAATGTAAGTTTTCCACACAGCCAGCCACAAAATGTAAGTTTTCCACACACAGCCAGCCACAAAATGTAAGTTTCCCACACACAGCCACAAAATGTAAGTTTCCCACAGCCAGCCCCAAAATGTAAGTTTCCCACACACAGCCACAAAATGTAAGTTTCCCACACACAGCCAGCCACAAAATGTAAGTTTCCCACATACAGCCAGCTACCAAATGTAAGTTTCCCACACACGCAAGTTTTACACACACAGCCAGCCACAAAATGTAAGTTTCCCACACACAGCCACAAAATGTAAGTTTCCTACACACGGCCACAAAATGTAATTTTCCCCACAAACAGCCACAAAATGCAAGTTTCCCACACACAGCCACAAAAATGTAAGTTTCCCACACACAGCCACAAAATTTAAGTTTCCCATACACAGCCACAAAATGTAAGTTTCCCACACACAGCCACAAAATGTAAGTTTCCCACACACAGCCACAAAATGTTAGTTTACCACACACAGCCACAAAATGTAAGTTTTCCACACACAGCCAGCCACAAAATGTAAGATTCCCACACACACCCAGCCACAAAATGTATGTTTCCCACACACAGCCAGCCACAAAATGTAAGTTTCCCACACACACCCAGCCACAAAATGTATGTTTCCCACACACAGCCAGCCACAAAATGTAAGTTTTCCACACACAGCCAGCCACAAAATGTAAGTTTCCCACACACAGCCACAAAATGTGAGTTTCCCACACACGGCTACAAAATGTAAGTTTTCCCACACACAGCCACAAAATGTAAGTTTCCCACACACAGCCACAAAATGTAAGTTTTCCACACAGCCACAACATGTTAGTATACCACACACAGCCACAAAATGTAAGTTTCCTACACACAGCCACAAAATGCAAGTTTCCCACACACAACCAGCCACAAAATGTAAGTTTCCCACTCACAGCCACAAAATGCAAATTTCCCATACACAGCCAGCCACAAAATGTAAGTTTCCCACACACAGCCAGCCACAAAATGTAAGTTGCCCACACACAGCCAGCCACAAAATGTAAGTTTCCTACACACAGCCACAAATATAAGTTTCCCACACGCAGCCAGAAAATGTAAGTTTCCTACACACAGCCACACAATGTAAGTTTCCCACACACAGCCAGCCACAAAATGTATGTTTCCCACACACAGCCAGCCACAAAATGTAAGTTTTCCACACACAGCCAGCCACAAAATGTAAGTTTTCCACACACAGCCAGCCACAAAATGTAAGTTTCCCACACACAGCCACAAAATGTGAGTTTCCCACACACGGATACAAAATGTAAGTTTTCCCACACACAGCCACAAAATGCAAGTTTCCCACACACAGCCACAAAATGTAAGTTTCCCACACACAGCCACAAAATGTAAGTTTCCTATACACAGCCAGCCACAAAATCTAAGTTTCCCATACACAGCCAGCCACAAAATGTAAGTTTCCCACACACAGCCAGCCACAAAATGCAAGTTTCCCACACACAGCCACAACATGTAAGTTTCCCACACACAACCAGCCACAAAATGTAAGTTTTCCACACACAGCCAGCCACAAAATGTAAGTTTTCCATACACAGCCAGCCACAAAATCTAAGTTTCCCACACTCAGCCACAAAATGTAAGTTTCCCACACTCAGCCACAAAATGTAAGTTTCCCACACACAGCCACAAAATGTAAGTTTCCCACACGCAGCCACAAAATGTAAGTTTCCCACACGCAGCCACAAAATGTAAGTTTCCCACACGCATGCACAAAATGTAAGTTTCCCACACGCAGCCACAAAATGTAAGTTTTCCACACGCAGCCACAACATGCAAGTTTCCCACACACAGCCACAAAATGTAAGTTTCCCACACACAACCGCAAAATGTAAGTTTCCACACACAGCCACAAAATGTAAGTTTTCCACACACAGCCACCAAATGCAATTTTCCCACACACAGCCACAAAATGTAAGTTTCCCACACACAGCCACAAAATGTAAGTTTCCCACACACAGCCACAAAATGTAAGTTTCCCACACACAGCCACAAAATGTAAGTTTCCCACACACAGTCAGCCACAAAATGTAATTTTCCCACACACAGCCAGCCACAAAATGTAAGTTTCCCACATACAGCCAGCTACCAAATGTAAGTTTCCCACACACGCAAGTTTTACACACACAGCCAGCCACAAAATGTAAGTTTCCCACACACAGCCACAAAATGTGAGTTTCCTACACACGGCCACAAAATGTAATTTTCCCCACAAACAGCCACAAAATGCAAGTTTCCCACACACAGCCACAAAAATGTAAGTTTCCCACACACAGCCACAAAATTTAAGTTTCCCATACAAGCCACAAAATGTAAGTTTCCCACACACAGCCACAAAATGTAAGTTTCCCACACACAGCCACAAAATGTTAGTTTACCACGCACAGCCACAAAATGTAAGTTTCCCACACACAGCCACAAAATGTAAGTTTTCCACACAGCCACACAATGTAAGTTCCCACACACAGCCACAAAATGTTAGTATACCACACACAGCCACAAAATGTAAGTTTCCTACACACAGCCACAAAATGCAAGTTTCCCACACACAGCCACAAAATGTAAGTTTCCCACACAGCCAGCCACAAAATGTAAGTTTCCCACACACAGCCACAAAATGTAAGTTTCCTACACACGGCCACAAAATGTAATTTTCCCCACAAACAGCCACAAAATGCAAGTTTCCCACACACAGCCACAAAAATGTAAGTTTCCCACACACAGCCACAAAATTTAAGTTTCCCATACACAGCCACAAAATGTAAGTTTCCCACACACAGCCACAAAATGTAAGTTTCCCACACACAGCCACAAAATGTTAGTTTACCACACACAGCCACAAAATGTAAGTTTTCCACACACAGCCAGCCACAAAATGTAAGATTCCCACACACACCCAGCCACAAAATGTATGTTTCCCACACACAGCCAGCCACAAAATGTAAGTTTCCCACACACACCCAGCCACAAAATGTATGTTTCCCACACACAGCCAGCCACAAAATGTAAGTTTTCCACACACAGCCAGCCACAAAATGTAAGTTTCCCACACACGGCTACAAAATGTAAGTTTTCCCACACACAGCCACAAAATGCAAGTTTCCCACATACGGCCACAAAATGTAAGTTTCCCCACACACGGCCACAAAATGCAAGTTTCCCACGCACAGCCACAAAATGTAAGTTTCCCACACACAGCCACAAAATGTAAGTTTTCCACACAGCCACACAATGTAAGTTCCCACACACAGCCACAAAATGTTAGTATACCACACACAGCCACAAAATGTAAGTTTCCTACACACAGCCACAAAATGCAAGTTTCCCACACACAACCAGCCACAAAATGTAAGTTTCCCACTCACAGCCACAAAATGCAAATTTCCCATACACAGCCAGCCACAAAATGTAAGTTTCCCACACACAGCCAGCCACAAAATGTAAGTTGCCCACACACAGCCAGCCACAAAATGTAAGTTTCCTACACACAGCCACAAATATAAGTTTCCCACACGCAGCCAGAAAATGTAAGTTTCCTACACACAGCCACACAATGTAAGTTTCCCACACACAGCCAGCCACAAAATGTAAGTTTCCCACACACACCCAGCCACAAAATGTATGTTTCCCACACACAGCCAGCCACAAAATGTAAGTTTTCCACACACAGCCAGCCACAAAATGTAAGTTTTCCACACACAGCCAGCCACAAAATGTAAGTTTCCCACACACAGCCACAAAATGTGAGTTTCCCACACACGGATACAAAATGTAAGTTTTCCCACACACAGCCACAAAATGCAAGTTTCCCACACACAGCCACAAAATGTAAGTTTCCCACACACAGCCACAAAATGTAAGTTTCCTATACACAGCCAGCCACAAAATCTAAGTTTCCCATACACAGCCAGCCACAAAATGTAAGTTTCCCACACACAGCCAGCCACAAAATGCAAGTTTCCCACACACAGCCACAACATGTAAGTTTCCCACACACAACCAGCCACAAAATGTAAGTTTTCCACACACAGCCAGCCACAAAATGTAAGTTTCCCACACACAGCCACAAAATGTAAGTTTCCCACACGCAGCCACAAAATGTAAGTTTCCCACACGCAGCCGCAAAATGTAAGTTTCCCACACACAGCCAGCCCCAAAATGTAAGTTTTCCACACAGCCAGCCACAAAATGTAAGTTTTCCACACAGCCAGCCACAAAATGTAAGTTTTCCACACACAGCCAGCCACAAAATGTAAGTTTCCCACACACAGCCACAAAATGTAAGTTTCCCACAGCCAGCCCCAAAATGTAAGTTTCCCACACACAGCCACAAAATGTAAGTTTCCCACACACAGCCAGCCACAAAATGTAAGTTTCCCACATACAGCCAGCTACCAAATGTAAGTTTCCCACACACGCAAGTTTTACACACACAGCCAGCCACAAAATGTAAGTTTCCCACACACAGCCACAAAATGTAAGTTTCCTACACACGGCCACAAAATGTAATTTTCCCCACAAACAGCCACAAAATGCAAGTTTCCCACACACAGCCACAAAAATGTAAGTTTCCCACACACAGCCACAAAATTTAAGTTTCCCATACACAGCCACAAAATGTAAGTTTCCCACACACAGCCACAAAATGTAAGTTTCCCACACACAGCCACAAAATGTTAGTTTACCACACACAGCCACAAAATGTAAGTTTTCCACACACAGCCAGCCACAAAATGTAAGATTCCCACACACACCCAGCCACAAAATGTATGTTTCCCACACACAGCCAGCCACAAAATGTAAGTTTCCCACACACACCCAGCCACAAAATGTATGTTTCCCACACACAGCCAGCCACAAAATGTAAGTTTTCCACACACAGCCAGCCACAAAATGTAAGTTTCCCACACACAGCCACAAAATGTGAGTTTCCCACACACGGCTACAAAATGTAAGTTTTCCCACACACAGCCACAAAATGTAAGTTTCCCACACACAGCCACAAAATGTAAGTTTTCCACACAGCCACAACATGTTAGTATACCACACACAGCCACAAAATGTAAGTTTCCTACACACAGCCACAAAATGCAAGTTTCCCACACACAACCAGCCACAAAATGTAAGTTTCCCACTCACAGCCACAAAATGCAAATTTCCCATACACAGCCAGCCACAAAATGTAAGTTTCCCACACACAGCCAGCCACAAAATGTAAGTTGCCCACACACAGCCAGCCACAAAATGTAAGTTTCCTACACACAGCCACAAATATAAGTTTCCCACACGCAGCCAGAAAATGTAAGTTTCCTACACACAGCCACACAATGTAAGTTTCCCACACACAGCCAGCCACAAAATGTATGTTTCCCACACACAGCCAGCCACAAAATGTAAGTTTTCCACACACAGCCAGCCACAAAATGTAAGTTTTCCACACACAGCCAGCCACAAAATGTAAGTTTCCCACACACAGCCACAAAATGTGAGTTTCCCACACACGGATACAAAATGTAAGTTTTCCCACACACAGCCACAAAATGCAAGTTTCCCACACACAGCCACAAAATGTAAGTTTCCCACACACAGCCACAAAATGTAAGTTTCCTATACACAGCCAGCCACAAAATCTAAGTTTCCCATACACAGCCAGCCACAAAATGTAAGTTTCCCACACACAGCCAGCCACAAAATGCAAGTTTCCCACACACAGCCACAACATGTAAGTTTCCCACACACAACCAGCCACAAAATGTAAGTTTTCCACACACAGCCAGCCACAAAATGTAAGTTTTCCATACACAGCCAGCCACAAAATCTAAGTTTCCCACACTCAGCCACAAAATGTAAGTTTCCCACACTCAGCCACAAAATGTAAGTTTCCCACACACAGCCACAAAATGTAAGTTTCCCACACGCAGCCACAAAATGTAAGTTTCCCACACGCAGCCACAAAATGTAAGTTTCCCACACGCATGCACAAAATGTAAGTTTCCCACACGCAGCCACAAAATGTAAGTTTTCCACACGCAGCCACAACATGCAAGTTTCCCACACACAGCCACAAAATGTAAGTTTCCCACACACAGCCGCAAAATGTAAGTTTCCACACACAGCCACAAAATGTAAGTTTTCCACACACAGCCACCAAATGCAATTTTCCCACACACAGCCACAAAATGTAAGTTTCCCACACACAGCCACAAAATGTAAGTTTCCCACACACAGCCACAAAATGTAAGTTTCCCACACACAGCCACAAAATGTAAGTTTCCCACACACAGTCAGCCACAAAATGTAATTTTCCCACACACAGCCAGCCACAAAATGTAAGTTTCCCACATACAGCCAGCTACCAAATGTAAGTTTCCCACACACGCAAGTTTTACACACACAGCCAGCCACAAAATGTAAGTTTCCCACACACAGCCACAAAATGTGAGTTTCCTACACACGGCCACAAAATGTAATTTTCCCCACAAACAGCCACAAAATGCAAGTTTCCCACACACAGCCACAAAAATGTAAGTTTCCCACACACAGCCACAAAATTTAAGTTTCCCATACAAGCCACAAAATGTAAGTTTCCCACACACAGCCACAAAATGTAAGTTTCCCACACACAGCCACAAAATGTTAGTTTACCACGCACAGCCACAAAATGTAAGTTTCCCACACACAGCCACAAAATGTAAGTTTTCCACACAGCCACACAATGTAAGTTCCCACACACAGCCACAAAATGTTAGTATACCACACACAGCCACAAAATGTAAGTTTCCTACACACAGCCACAAAATGCAAGTTTCCCACACACAACCAGCCACAAAATGTAAGTTTCCCACTCACAGCCACAAAATGCAAATTTCCCATACACAGCCAGCCACAAAATGTAAGTTTCCCACACACAGCCAGCCACAAAATGTAAGTTGCCCACACACAGCCAGCCACAAAATGTAAGTTTCCTACACACAGCCACAAATATAAGTTTCCCACACGCAGCCAGAAAATGTAAGTTTCCTACACACAGCCACACAATGTAAGTTTCCCACACACAGCCACAAAATGCAAGTTTCCCACACACAGCCACAAAATGTAAGTTTCCTATACACAGCCAGCCACAAAATGTAAGTTTCCCATACTAAGCCAGCCACAAAATGTAAGTTTCCCACAGAGCAAACCACAAAATGTAAGTTTCCACACACAGCCACAAAATGTAAGTTTCCCACACACAGCCACAAAATGTAAGTTTCCCACACACAGTCACAAAATGTAAGTTTCGCACGCACAGCCACAAAATGTAAGTTTCCTATACACAGCCAGCCACAAAATGTAAGTTTCCCACACACAGCCAGCCACAAAATGTAAGTTGCCCACACACAGCCAGCCACAAAATGTAAGTTTCCCTCACACAGCCACAAAATGTAAGTTTCCCATATACAGCCACAAAATGTAATTTTCCCCACAAACAGCCACAAAATGTAAGTTTTCCACACACAGCCAGCCACAAAATGTAAGTTTCCCACACACACCCAGCCACAAAATGTATGTTTCCCACACACAGCCAGCCACAAAATGTAAGTTTTCCACACACAGCCAGCCACAAAATGTAAGTTTTCCACACACAGCCAGCCACAAAATGTAAGTTTCCCACACACAGCCACAAAATGTGAGTTTCCCACACACACCCAGCCACGAAATATATGTTTCCCACACACAGCCAGCCACAAAATGTAAGTTTTCCACACACACAGCCAGCCACAAAATGTAAGTTTTCCACACACAGCCAGCCACAAAATGTAAGTTTCCTACACACAGCCACAAAATGTGAGTTTCCCACACACGGCTACAAAATGTAAGTTTTCCCACACAGAGCCACAAAATGCAAGTTTCCCACACACAGCCACAAAATGTAAGTTTCCCACGCACAGCCACAAAATGTAAGTTTCCCACACACAGCCACAAAATGTAAATTTTCCACACAGCCACACAATGTAAGTTCCCACACACAGCCACAAAATGTTAGTATACCACACACAGCCACAAAATGTAAGTTTCCTACACACAGCCACAAAATGCAAGTTTCCCACACACAACCAGCCACAAAATGTAAGTTTCCCACTCACAGCCACAAAATGCAAATTTCCCATACACAGCCAGCCACAAAATGTAAGTTTCCCACACACAGCCAGCCACAAAATGTAAGTTGCCCACACACAGCCAGCCACAAAATGTAAGTTTCCTATACACAGCCAGCCACAAAATGTAAGTTTCCCATACTCAGCCAGCCACAAAATGTAAGTTTCCCACAGAGCAAACCACAAAATGTAAGTTTCCACACACAGCCACAAAATGTAAGTTTCCCACACACAGCCACAAAATGTAAGTTTCCCACACACAGTCACAAAATGTAAGTTTCGCACGCACAGCCACAAAATGTAAGTTTCCTATACACAGCCAGCCACAAAATGTAAGTTTCCCACACACAGCCAGCCACAAAATGTAAGTTGCCCACACACAGCCAGCCACAAAATGTAAGTTTCCCTCACACAGCCACAAAATGTAAGTTTCCCATATACAGCCACAAAATGTAATTTTCCCCACAAACAGCCACAAAATGTAAGTTTTCCACACACAGCCAGCCACAAAATGTAAGTTTCCCACACACACCCAGCCACAAAATGTATGTTTCCCACACACAGCCAGCCACAAAATGTAAGTTTTCCACACACAGCCAGCCACAAAATGTAAGTTTTCCACACACAGCCAGCCACAAAATGTAAGTTTCCCACACACAGCCACAAAATGTGAGTTTCCCACACACGGCTACAAAATGTAAGTTTTCCCACACACAGCCACAAAATGCAAGTTTCCCACACACAGCCACAAAATGTAAGTTTCCCACACACAGCCACAAAATGTAAGTTTCCTATACACAGCCAGCCACAAAATCTAAGTTTCCCATACACAGCCAGCCACAAAATGTAAGTTTCCCACACACAGCCAGCCACAAAATGCAAGTTTCCCACACACAGCCACAACATGTAAGTTTCCCACACACAACCAGCCACAAAATGTAAGTTTTCCACACACAGCCAGCCACAAAATGTAAGTTTTCCATACACAGCCAGCCACAAAATCTAAGTTTCCCACACTCAGCCACAAAATGTAAGTTTCCCACACTCAGCCACAAAATGTAAGTTTCCCACACACAGCCACAAAATGTAAGTTTCCCACACACAGCCACAAAATGTAAGTTTCCCACACACAGCCACAAAATGTAAGTTTCCCACACGCAGCCACAAAATGTAAGTTTCCCACACACAGCCACAAAATGTAAGTTTCTCACACGCAGGCACAAAATGTAAGTTTCCCACACGCAGCCACAACATGCAAGTTTCCCACACACAGCCACAAAATGTAAGTTTCCCACACACAGCCGCAAAATGTAAGTTTCCCACACACAGCCACAAAATGTAAGTTTTCCACACACAGCCACAAAATGCAATTTTCCCACACACAGCCACAAAATGTAAGTTTCCCACACACAGCCACAAAATGTAAGTTTCCCACACACAGCCACAAAATGTAAGTTTCCCACACACAGCCACAAAATGTAAGTTTCCCACACACAGCCACAAAATGTAAGTTTCCCACACACAGTCAGCCACAAAATGTAATTTTCCCACACACAGCCAGCCACAAAATGTAAGTTTCCCACATACAGCCAGCTACCAAATGTAAGTTTCCCACACACGCAAGTTTTACACACACAGCCAGCCACAAAATGTAAGTTTCCCACACACAGCCACAAAATGTAAGTTTCCTACACACGGCCACAAAATGTAATTTTCCCCACAAACAGCCACAAAATGCAAGTTTCCCACACACAGCCACAAAAATGTAAGTTTCCCACACACAGCCACAAAATTTAAGTTTCCCATACACAGCCACAAAATGTAAGTTTCCCACACACAGCCACAAAATGTAAGTTTCCCACACACAGCCACAAAATGTTAGTTTACCACACACAGCCACAAAATGTAAGTTTTCCACACACAGCCAGCCACAAAATGTAAGATTCCCACACACACCCAGCCACAAAATGTATGTTTCCCACACACAGCCAGCCACAAAATGTAAGTTTCCCACACACACCCAGCCACAAAATGTAAGTTTCCCACACACAGCCACAAAATGTGAGTTTCCCACACACGGCTACAAAATGTAAGTTTTCCCACACACAGCCACAAAATGCAAGTTTCCCACACACGGCCACAAAATGTAAGTTTCCCCACACACGGCCACAAAATGCAAGTTTCCCACGCACAGCCACAAAATGTAAGTTTCCCACACACAGCCACAAAATGTAAGTTTTCCACACAGCCACACAATGTAAGTTCCCACACACAGCCACAAAATGTTAGTATACCACACACAGCCACAAAATGTAAGTTTCCTACACACAGCCACAAAATGCAAGTTTCCCACACACAACCAGCCACAAAATGTAAGTTTCCCACTCACAGCCACAAAATGCAAATTTCCCATACACAGCCAGCCACAAAATGTAAGTTTCCCACACACAGCCAGCCACAAAATGTAAGTTGCCCACACACAGCCAGCCACAAAATGTAAGTTTCCTACACACAGCCACAAATATAAGTTTCCCACACGCAGCCAGAAAATGTAAGTTTCCTACACACAGCCACACAATGTAAGTTTCCCACACACAGCCACAAAATGCAAGTTTCCCACACACGGCCACAAAATGTAAGTTTCCTATACACAGCCAGCCACAAAATGTAAGTTTCCCATACTCAGACAGCCACAAAATGTAAGTTTCCCACAGAGCAAACCACAAAATGTAAGTTTCCCACACACAGCCACAAAATGTAAGTTTCCCACACACAGCCACAAAATGTAAGTTTCCCACGCACAGTCACAAAATGTAAGTTTCGCACGCACAGCCACAAAATGTAAGTTTCCCACACACAGCCAGCCACAAAATGTAAGTTGCCCACACACAGCCAGCCACAAAATGTAAGTTTCCCTCACACAGCCACAAAATGTAAGTTTCCCATATACAGCCACAAAATGTAAGTGTCCCACACACAGCCACAAAATGTAAGTTTCCCACACACAGCCACAAAATGTAAGTTTCCTACACACGGCCACAAAATGTAATTTTCCCCACAAACAGCCACAAAATGCAAGTTTCCCACACACAGCCACCAAAATGTAAGTTTCCCACACACAGCCACACAATTTAAGTTTCCCATACACAGCCACAAAATGTAAGTTTCCCACACACAGCCACAAAATGTAAGTTTCCCACACACAGCCACAAAATGTTAGTTTACCACACACAGCCACAAAATGTAAGTTTTCCACACACAGCCAGCCACAAAATGTAAGATTCCCACACACACCCAGCCACAAAATGTATGTTTCCCACACACAGCCAGCCACAAAATGTAAGTTTCCCACACACACCCAGCCACAAAATGTAAGTTTCCCACACACAGCCACAAAATGTAAGTTTCCTACACACGGCCACAAAATGTAATTTTCCCCACAAACAGCCACAAAATGCAAGTTTCCCACACACAGCCACAAAAATGTAAGTTTCCCACACACAGCCACAAAATTTAAGTTTCCCATACACAGCCACAAAATGTAAGTTTCCCACACACAGCCACAAAATGTAAGTTTCCCACACACAGCCACAAAATGTTAGTTTACCACACACAGCCACAAAATGTAAGTTTTCCACACACAGCCAGCCACAAAATGTAAGATTCCCACACACACCCAGCCACAAAATGTATGTTTCCCACACACAGCCAGCCACAAAATGTAAGTTTTCCACACACAGCCAGCCACAAAATGTAAGTTTCCCACACACAGCCACAAAATGTGAGTTTCCCACACACGGATACAAAATGTAAGTTTTCCCACACACAGCCACAAAATGCAAGTTTCCCACACACAGCCACAAAATGTAAGTTTCCCACACACAGCCACAAAATGTAAGTTTCCTATACACAGCCAGCCACAAAATCTAAGTTTCCCATACACAGCCAGCCACAAAATGTAAGTTTCCCACACACAGCCAGCCACAAAATGCAAGTTTCCCACACACAGCCACAACATGTAAGTTTCCCACACACAACCAGCCACAAAATGTAAGTTTTCCACACACAGCCAGCCACAAAATGTAAGTTTTCCATACACAGCCAGCCACAAAATCTAAGTTTCCCACACTCAGCCACAAAATGTAAGTTTCCCACACTCAGCCACAAAATGTAAGTTTCCCACACACAGCCACAAAATGTAAGTTTCCCACACGCAGCCACAAAATGTAAGTTTCCCACACGCAGCCACAAAATGTAAGTTTCCCACACGCATGCACAAAATGTAAGTTTCCCACACGCAGCCACAAAATGTAAGTTTTCCACACGCAGCCACAACATGCAAGTTTCCCACACACAGCCACAAAATGTAAGTTTCCCACACACAGCCGCAAAATGTAAGTTTCCACACACAGCCACAAAATGTAAGTTTTCCACACACAGCCACCAAATGCAATTTTCCCACACACAGCCACAAAATGTAAGTTTCCCACACACAGCCACAAAATGTAAGTTTCCCACACACAGCCACAAAATGTAAGTTTCCCACACACAGCCACAAAATGTAAGTTTCCCACACACAGTCAGCCACAAAATGTAATTTTCCCACACACAGCCAGCCACAAAATGTAAGTTTCCCACATACAGCCAGCTACCAAATGTAAGTTTCCCACACACGCAAGTTTTACACACACAGCCAGCCACAAAATGTAAGTTTCCCACACACAGCCACAAAATGTGAGTTTCCTACACACGGCCACAAAATGTAATTTTCCCCACAAACAGCCACAAAATGCAAGTTTCCCACACACAGCCACAAAAATGTAAGTTTCCCACACACAGCCACAAAATTTAAGTTTCCCATACAAGCCACAAAATGTAAGTTTCCCACACACAGCCACAAAATGTAAGTTTCCCACACACAGCCACAAAATGTTAGTTTACCACGCACAGCCACAAAATGTAAGTTTCCCACACACAGCCACAAAATGTAAGTTTTCCACACAGCCACACAATGTAAGTTCCCACACACAGCCACAAAATGTTAGTATACCACACACAGCCACAAAATGTAAGTTTCCTACACACAGCCACAAAATGCAAGTTTCCCACACACAACCAGCCACAAAATGTAAGTTTCCCACTCACAGCCACAAAATGCAAATTTCCCATACACAGCCAGCCACAAAATGTAAGTTTCCCACACACAGCCAGCCACAAAATGTAAGTTGCCCACACACAGCCAGCCACAAAATGTAAGTTTCCTACACACAGCCACAAATATAAGTTTCCCACACGCAGCCAGAAAATGTAAGTTTCCTACACACAGCCACACAATGTAAGTTTCCCACACACAGCCACAAAATGCAAGTTTCCCACACACAGCCACAAAATGTAAGTTTCCTATACACAGCCAGCCACAAAATGTAAGTTTCCCATACTAAGCCAGCCACAAAATGTAAGTTTCCCACAGAGCAAACCACAAAATGTAAGTTTCCACACACAGCCACAAAATGTAAGTTTCCCACACACAGCCACAAAATGTAAGTTTCCCACACACAGTCACAAAATGTAAGTTTCGCACGCACAGCCACAAAATGTAAGTTTCCTATACACAGCCAGCCACAAAATGTAAGTTTCCCACACACAGCCAGCCACAAAATGTAAGTTGCCCACACACAGCCAGCCACAAAATGTAAGTTTCCCTCACACAGCCACAAAATGTAAGTTTCCCATATACAGCCACAAAATGTAATTTTCCCCACAAACAGCCACAAAATGTAAGTTTTCCACACACAGCCAGCCACAAAATGTAAGTTTCCCACACACACCCAGCCACAAAATGTATGTTTCCCACACACAGCCAGCCACAAAATGTAAGTTTTCCACACACAGCCAGCCACAAAATGTAAGTTTTCCACACACAGCCAGCCACAAAATGTAAGTTTCCCACACACAGCCACAAAATGTGAGTTTCCCACACACACCCAGCCACGAAATATATGTTTCCCACACACAGCCAGCCACAAAATGTAAGTTTTCCACACACACAGCCAGCCACAAAATGTAAGTTTTCCACACACAGCCAGCCACAAAATGTAAGTTTCCTACACACAGCCACAAAATGTGAGTTTCCCACACACGGCTACAAAATGTAAGTTTTCCCACACAGAGCCACAAAATGCAAGTTTCCCACACACAGCCACAAAATGTAAGTTTCCCACGCACAGCCACAAAATGTAAGTTTCCCACACACAGCCACAAAATGTAAATTTTCCACACAGCCACACAATGTAAGTTCCCACACACAGCCACAAAATGTTAGTATACCACACACAGCCACAAAATGTAAGTTTCCTACACACAGCCACAAAATGCAAGTTTCCCACACACAACCAGCCACAAAATGTAAGTTTCCCACTCACAGCCACAAAATGCAAATTTCCCATACACAGCCAGCCACAAAATGTAAGTTTCCCACACACAGCCAGCCACAAAATGTAAGTTGCCCACACACAGCCAGCCACAAAATGTAAGTTTCCTATACACAGCCAGCCACAAAATGTAAGTTTCCCATACTCAGCCAGCCACAAAATGTAAGTTTCCCACAGAGCAAACCACAAAATGTAAGTTTCCACACACAGCCACAAAATGTAAGTTTCCCACACACAGCCACAAAATGTAAGTTTCCCACACACAGTCACAAAATGTAAGTTTCGCACGCACAGCCACAAAATGTAAGTTTCCTATACACAGCCAGCCACAAAATGTAAGTTTCCCACACACAGCCAGCCACAAAATGTAAGTTGCCCACACACAGCCAGCCACAAAATGTAAGTTTCCCTCACACAGCCACAAAATGTAAGTTTCCCATATACAGCCACAAAATGTAATTTTCCCCACAAACAGCCACAAAATGTAAGTTTTCCACACACAGCCAGCCACAAAATGTAAGTTTCCCACACACACCCAGCCACAAAATGTATGTTTCCCACACACAGCCAGCCACAAAATGTAAGTTTTCCACACACAGCCAGCCACAAAATGTAAGTTTTCCACACACAGCCAGCCACAAAATGTAAGTTTCCCACACACAGCCACAAAATGTGAGTTTCCCACACACGGCTACAAAATGTAAGTTTTCCCACACACAGCCACAAAATGCAAGTTTCCCACACACAGCCACAAAATGTAAGTTTCCCACACACAGCCACAAAATGTAAGTTTCCTATACACAGCCAGCCACAAAATCTAAGTTTCCCATACACAGCCAGCCACAAAATGTAAGTTTCCCACACACAGCCAGCCACAAAATGCAAGTTTCCCACACACAGCCACAACATGTAAGTTTCCCACACACAACCAGCCACAAAATGTAAGTTTTCCACACACAGCCAGCCACAAAATGTAAGTTTTCCATACACAGCCAGCCACAAAATCTAAGTTTCCCACACTCAGCCACAAAATGTAAGTTTCCCACACTCAGCCACAAAATGTAAGTTTCCCACACACAGCCACAAAATGTAAGTTTCCCACACACAGCCACAAAATGTAAGTTTCCCACACACAGCCACAAAATGTAAGTTTCCCACACGCAGCCACAAAATGTAAGTTTCCCACACACAGCCACAAAATGTAAGTTTCTCACACGCAGGCACAAAATGTAAGTTTCCCACACGCAGCCACAACATGCAAGTTTCCCACACACAGCCACAAAATGTAAGTTTCCCACACACAGCCGCAAAATGTAAGTTTCCCACACACAGCCACAAAATGTAAGTTTTCCACACACAGCCACAAAATGCAATTTTCCCACACACAGCCACAAAATGTAAGTTTCCCACACACAGCCACAAAATGTAAGTTTCCCACACACAGCCACAAAATGTAAGTTTCCCACACACAGCCACAAAATGTAAGTTTCCCACACACAGCCACAAAATGTAAGTTTCCCACACACAGTCAGCCACAAAATGTAATTTTCCCACACACAGCCAGCCACAAAATGTAAGTTTCCCACATACAGCCAGCTACCAAATGTAAGTTTCCCACACACGCAAGTTTTACACACACAGCCAGCCACAAAATGTAAGTTTCCCACACACAGCCACAAAATGTAAGTTTCCTACACACGGCCACAAAATGTAATTTTCCCCACAAACAGCCACAAAATGCAAGTTTCCCACACACAGCCACAAAAATGTAAGTTTCCCACACACAGCCACAAAATTTAAGTTTCCCATACACAGCCACAAAATGTAAGTTTCCCACACACAGCCACAAAATGTAAGTTTCCCACACACAGCCACAAAATGTTAGTTTACCACACACAGCCACAAAATGTAAGTTTTCCACACACAGCCAGCCACAAAATGTAAGATTCCCACACACACCCAGCCACAAAATGTATGTTTCCCACACACAGCCAGCCACAAAATGTAAGTTTCCCACACACACCCAGCCACAAAATGTAAGTTTCCCACACACAGCCACAAAATGTGAGTTTCCCACACACGGCTACAAAATGTAAGTTTTCCCACACACAGCCACAAAATGCAAGTTTCCCACACACGGCCACAAAATGTAAGTTTCCCCACACACGGCCACAAAATGCAAGTTTCCCACGCACAGCCACAAAATGTAAGTTTCCCACACACAGCCACAAAATGTAAGTTTTCCACACAGCCACACAATGTAAGTTCCCACACACAGCCACAAAATGTTAGTATACCACACACAGCCACAAAATGTAAGTTTCCTACACACAGCCACAAAATGCAAGTTTCCCACACACAACCAGCCACAAAATGTAAGTTTCCCACTCACAGCCACAAAATGCAAATTTCCCATACACAGCCAGCCACAAAATGTAAGTTTCCCACACACAGCCAGCCACAAAATGTAAGTTGCCCACACACAGCCAGCCACAAAATGTAAGTTTCCTACACACAGCCACAAATATAAGTTTCCCACACGCAGCCAGAAAATGTAAGTTTCCTACACACAGCCACACAATGTAAGTTTCCCACACACAGCCACAAAATGCAAGTTTCCCACACACGGCCACAAAATGTAAGTTTCCTATACACAGCCAGCCACAAAATGTAAGTTTCCCATACTCAGACAGCCACAAAATGTAAGTTTCCCACAGAGCAAACCACAAAATGTAAGTTTCCCACACACAGCCACAAAATGTAAGTTTCCCACACACAGCCACAAAATGTAAGTTTCCCACGCACAGTCACAAAATGTAAGTTTCGCACGCACAGCCACAAAATGTAAGTTTCCCACACACAGCCAGCCACAAAATGTAAGTTGCCCACACACAGCCAGCCACAAAATGTAAGTTTCCCTCACACAGCCACAAAATGTAAGTTTCCCATATACAGCCACAAAATGTAAGTGTCCCACACACAGCCACAAAATGTAAGTTTCCCACACACAGCCACAAAATGTAAGTTTCCTACACACGGCCACAAAATGTAATTTTCCCCACAAACAGCCACAAAATGCAAGTTTCCCACACACAGCCACCAAAATGTAAGTTTCCCACACACAGCCACACAATTTAAGTTTCCCATACACAGCCACAAAATGTAAGTTTCCCACACACAGCCACAAAATGTAAGTTTCCCACACACAGCCACAAAATGTTAGTTTACCACACACAGCCACAAAATGTAAGTTTTCCACACACAGCCAGCCACAAAATGTAAGATTCCCACACACACCCAGCCACAAAATGTATGTTTCCCACACACAGCCAGCCACAAAATGTAAGTTTCCCACACACACCCAGCCACAAAATGTAAGTTTCCCACACACAGCCACAAAATGTAAGTTTCCTACACACGGCCACAAAATGTAATTTTCCCCACAAACAGCCACAAAATGCAAGTTTCCCACACACAGCCACAAAAATGTAAGTTTCCCACACACAGCCACAAAATTTAAGTTTCCCATACACAGCCACAAAATGTAAGTTTCCCACACACAGCCACAAAATGTAAGTTTCCCACACACAGCCACAAAATGTTAGTTTACCACACACAGCCACAAAATGTAAGTTTTCCACACACAGCCAGCCACAAAATGTAAGATTCCCACACACACCCAGCCACAAAATGTATGTTTCCCACACACAGCCAGCCACAAAATGTAAGTTTCCCACACACACCCAGCCACAAAATGTAAGTTTCCCACACACAGCCACAAAATGTGAGTTTCCCACACACGGCTACAAAATGTAAGTTTTCCCACACACAGCCACAAAATGCAAGTTTCCCACACACGGCCACAAAATGTAAGTTTCCCCACACACGGCCACAAAATGCAAGTTTCCCACGCACAGCCACAAAATGTAAGTTTCCCACACACAGCCACAAAATGTAAGTTTTCCACACAGCCACACAATGTAAGTTCCCACACACAGCCACAAAATGTTAGTATACCACACACAGCCACAAAATGTAAGTTTCCTACACACAGCCACAAAATGCAAGTTTCCCACACACAACCAGCCACAAAATGTAAGTTTCCCACTCACAGCCACAAAATGCAAATTTCCCATACACAGCCAGCCACAAAATGTAAGTTTCCCACACACAGCCAGCCACAAAATGTAAGTTGCCCACACACAGCCAGCCACAAAATGTAAGTTTCCTACACACAGCCACAAATATAAGTTTCCCACACGCAGCCAGAAAATGTAAGTTTCCTACACACAGCCACACAATGTAAGTTTCCCACACACAGCCACAAAATGCAAGTTTCCCACACACGGCCACAAAATGTAAGTTTCCTATACACAGCCAGCCACAAAATGTAAGTTTCCCATACTCAGACAGCCACAAAATGTAAGTTTCCCACAGAGCAAACCACAAAATGTAAGTTTCCCACACACAGCCACAAAATGTAAGTTTCCCACACACAGCCACAAAATGTAAGTTTCCCACGCACAGTCACAAAATGTAAGTTTCGCACGCACAGCCACAAAATGTAAGTTTCCTATACACAGCCAGCCACAAAATGTAAGTTTCCCACACACAGCCAGCCACAAAATGTAAGTTGCCCACACACAGCCAGCCACAAAATGTAAGTTTCCCTCACACAGCCACAAAATGTAAGTTTCCCATATACAGCCACAAAATGTAAGTGTCCCACACACAGCCACAAAATGTAAGTTTCCCACACACAGCCACAAAATGTAAGTTTCCTACACACGGCCACAAAATGTAATTTTCCCCACAAACAGCCACAAAATGCAAGTTTCCCACACACAGCCACCAAAATGTAAGTTTCCCACACACAGCCACACAATTTAAGTTTCCCATACACAGCCACAAAATGTAAGTTTCCCACACACAGCCACAAAATGTAAGTTTCCCACACACAGCCACAACATGTTAGTTTACCACACACAGCCACAAAATGTAAGTTTTCCACACACAGCCAGCCACAAAATGTAAGTTTCCCACACACACCCAGCCACAAAATGTATGTTTTCCACACACAGCCAGCTACCAAATGTAAGTTTCCCACACACGCAAGTTTTACACACACAGCCAGCCACAAAATGTAAGTTTCCCACACACAGCCACAAAATGTAAGTTTCATACACACGGCCACAAAATGTAATTTTCCCCACAAACAGCCACAAAATGCAAGTTTCCCACACACAGCCACAAAAATGTAAGTTTCCCACACACAGCCACAAAATTTAAGTTTCCCATACACAGCCACAAAATGTAAGTTTCCCACACACAGCCACAAAATGTAAGTTTCCCACACACAGCCACAACATGTTAGTTTACCACACACAGCCACAAAATGTAAGTTTTCCACACACAGCCAGCCACAAAATGTAAGTTTCCCACACACACCCAGCCACAAAATGTATGTTTCCCACACACAGCCAGCCACAAAATGTAAGTTTCCCACACACACCCAGCCACAAAATGTATGTTTCCCACACACAGCCAGCCACAAAATGTAAGTTTTCCACACACAGCCAGCCACAAAATGTAAGTTTCCCACACACAGCCACAAAATGTGAGTTTCCCACACACGGCTACAAATTGTAAGTTTTCCCACACACAGCCACAAAATGCAAGTTTCCCACACACGGCCACAAAATGTAAGTTTCCCCACACACGGCCACAAAATGCAAGTTTCCCACGCACAGCCACAAAATGTAAGTTTCCCACACACAGCCACAAAATGTAAGTTTTCCACACAGCCACACAATGTAAGTTCCCACACACAGCCACAAAATGTTAGTATACCACACACAGCCACAAAATGTAAGTTTCCTACACACAGCCACAAAATGCAAGTTTCCCACACACAACCAGCCACAAAATGTAAGTTTCCCACTCACAGCCACAAAATGCAAATTTCCCATACACAGCCAGCCACAAAATGTAAGTTTCCCACACACAGCCAGCCACAAAATGTAAGTTGCCCACACACAGCCAGCCACAAAATGTAAGTTTCCGACACACAGCCACAAATATAAGCTACCCACACGAAGCCAGAAAATGTAAGTTTCCTACACACAGCCACACAATGTAAGTTTCCCACACACAGCCACAAAATGCAAGTTTCCCACACACAGCCACAAAATGTAAGTTTCCTATAGACAGCCAGCCACAAAATGTAAGTTTCCCATACTCAGCCAGCCACAAAATGTAAGTTTCCCACAGAGCAAACCACAAAATGTAAGTTTCCCACACACGGCCACAAAATGTAAGTTTCCCACACACAGCCACAAAATGTAAGTTTCCCACACACAGTCACAAAATGTAAGTTTCGCACGCACAGCCACAAAATGTAAGTTTCCTATACACAGCCAGCCACAAAATGTAAGTTTAACACACACAGCCAGCCACAAAATGTAAGTTGCCCACACACAGCCAGCCACAAAATGTAAGTTTCCCTCACACAGCCACAAAATGTAAGTTTCCCATATACAGCCACAAAATGTAAGTGTCCCACACACAGCCACAAAATGTAAGTTTCCCACACACAGCCACAAAATGTAAGTTTCCTACACACGGCCACAAAATGTAATTTTCCCCACAAACAGCCACAAAATGCAAGTTTCCCTCACACAGCCACAAAAATGTAAGTTTCCCACACACAGCCACAAAATGTAAGTTTCCCATACACAGCCACAAAATGTAAGTTTCCCACACACAGCCACAAAATGGTAGTTTACCACACACAGCCACAAAATGTAAGTTTTCCACACACAGCCAGCTACAAAATGTAAGTTTCCCACACACACCCAGCCACAAAATGTATGTTTTCCACACACAGCCAGCCACAAAATGTAAGTTTTCCACACACGGATACAAAATGTAAGTTTTCCCACACACAGCCACAAAATGCAAGTTTCCCACACACAGCCACAAAATGTAAGTTTCCCACACACAGCCACAAAATGTAAGTTTCCCATACACAGCCACAAAATGTAAGTTTCCCACACACAGCCACAAAATGTTAGTTTACCACACACAACCACAAAATGTAAGTTTTCCACACACAGCCAGCTACAAAATGTAAGTTTCCCACACACACCCAGCCACAAAATGTATGTTTTCCACACACAGCCAGCCACAAAATGTAAGTTTTCCACACACAGTCAGCCACAAAATGTAAGTTTTCCACACACAGCCAGCCACAAAATGTAAGTTTCCCACACACAGCCACAAAATGTGAGTTTCCCACACACGGCTACAAAATGTAAGTTTTCTCACACACAGCCACAAAATGCAAGTTTCCCACACACAGCCACAAAATGTAAGTTTCCCACACACAGCCACAAAATGTAAGTTTCCTATACACAGCCACAAAATGTAAGTTTCCCACACACAGCCACAAAATGTAAGTTTCCTACACACGGCCACAAAATGTAATTTTCCCCACAAACAGCCACAAAATGCAAGTTTCCCACACACAGCCACCAAAATGTAAGTTTCCCACACACAGCCACACAATTTAAGTTTCCCATACACAGCCACAAAATGTAAGTTTCCCACACACAGCCACAAAATGTAAGTTTCCCACACACAGCCACAACATGTTAGTTTACCACACACAGCCACAAAATGTAAGTTTTCCACACACAGCCAGCCACAAAATGTAAGTTTCCCACACACACCCAGCCACAAAATGTATGTTTTCCACACACAGCCAGCTACCAAATGTAAGTTTCCCACACACGCAAGTTTTACACACACAGCCAGCCACAAAATGTAAGTTTCCCACACACAGCCACAAAATGTAAGTTTCATACACACGGCCACAAAATGTAATTTTCCCCACAAACAGCCACAAAATGCAAGTTTCCCACACACAGCCACAAAAATGTAAGTTTCCCACACACAGCCACAAAATTTAAGTTTCCCATACACAGCCACAAAATGTAAGTTTCCCACACACAGCCACAAAATGTAAGTTTCCCACACACAGCCACAACATGTTAGTTTACCACACACAGCCACAAAATGTAAGTTTTCCACACACAGCCAGCCACAAAATGTAAGTTTCCCACACACACCCAGCCACAAAATGTATGTTTCCCACACACAGCCAGCCACAAAATGTAAGTTTCCCACACACACCCAGCCACAAAATGTATGTTTCCCACACACAGCCAGCCACAAAATGTAAGTTTTCCACACACAGCCAGCCACAAAATGTAAGTTTCCCACACACAGCCACAAAATGTGAGTTTCCCACACACGGCTACAAATTGTAAGTTTTCCCACACACAGCCACAAAATGCAAGTTTCCCACACACGGCCACAAAATGTAAGTTTCCCCACACACGGCCACAAAATGCAAGTTTCCCACGCACAGCCACAAAATGTAAGTTTCCCACACACAGCCACAAAATGTAAGTTTTCCACACAGCCACACAATGTAAGTTCCCACACACAGCCACAAAATGTTAGTATACCACACACAGCCACAAAATGTAAGTTTCCTACACACAGCCACAAAATGCAAGTTTCCCACACACAACCAGCCACAAAATGTAAGTTTCCCACTCACAGCCACAAAATGCAAATTTCCCATACACAGCCAGCCACAAAATGTAAGTTTCCCACACACAGCCAGCCACAAAATGTAAGTTGCCCACACACAGCCAGCCACAAAATGTAAGTTTCCGACACACAGCCACAAATATAAGCTACCCACACGAAGCCAGAAAATGTAAGTTTCCTACACACAGCCACACAATGTAAGTTTCCCACACACAGCCACAAAATGCAAGTTTCCCACACACAGCCACAAAATGTAAGTTCCCTATAGACAGCCAGCCACAAAATGTAAGTTTCCCATACTCAGCCAGCCACAAAATGTAAGTTTCCCACAGAGCAAACCACAAAATGTAAGTTTCCCACACACGGCCACAAAATGTAAGTTTCCCACACACAGCCACAAAATGTAAGTTTCCCACACACAGTCACAAAATGTAAGTTTCGCACGCACAGCCACAAAATGTAAGTTTCCTATACACAGCCAGCCACAAAATGTAAGTTTAACACACACAGCCAGCCACAAAATGTAAGTTGCCCACACACAGCCAGCCACAAAATGTAAGTTTCCCTCACACAGCCACAAAATGTAAGTTTCCCATATACAGCCACAAAATGTAAGTGTCCCACACACAGCCACAAAATGTAAGTTTCCCACACACAGCCACAAAATGTAAGTTTCCTACACACGGCCACAAAATGTAATTTTCCCCACAAACAGCCACAAAATGCAAGTTTCCCTCACACAGCCACAAAAATGTAAGTTTCCCACACACAGCCACAAAATGTAAGTTTCCCATACACAGCCACAAAATGTAAGTTTCCCACACACAGCCACAAAATGGTAGTTTACCACACACAGCCACAAAATGTAAGTTTTCCACACACAGCCAGCTACAAAATGTAAGTTTCCCACACACACCCAGCCACAAAATGTATGTTTTCCACACACAGCCAGCCACAAAATGTAAGTTTTCCACACACGGATACAAAATGTAAGTTTTCCCACACACAGCCACAAAATGCAAGTTTCCCACACACAGCCACAAAATGTAAGTTTCCCACACACAGCCACAAAATGTAAGTTTCCCATACACAGCCACAAAATGTAAGTTTCCCACACACAGCCACAAAATGTTAGTTTACCACACACAACCACAAAATGTAAGTTTTCCACACACAGCCAGCTACAAAATGTAAGTTTCCCACACACACCCAGCCACAAAATGTATGTTTTCCACACACAGCCAGCCACAAAATGTAAGTTTTCCACACACAGTCAGCCACAAAATGTAAGTTTTCCACACACAGCCAGCCACAAAATGTAAGTTTCCCACACACAGCCACAAAATGTGAGTTTCCCACACACGGCTACAAAATGTAAGTTTTCTCACACACAGCCACAAAATGCAAGTTTCCCACACACAGCCACAAAATGTAAGTTTCCCACACACAGCCACAAAATGTAAGTTTCCTATACACAGCCACAAAATGTAAGTTTCCCACACACAGCCACAAAATGTAAGTTTCCCACACACAGTCAGCCACAAAATGTAATTTTCCCACACACAGCCAGCCACAAAATGTAAGTTTCCCACACACAGCCACAAAATGTATGTTTTCTACACACGGCCACAAAATGTAATTTTCCCCACAAACAGCCACAAAATGCAAGTTTCCCACACACAGCCACAAAAATGTAAGTTTCCCACACACAGCCACAAAATTTAAGTTTCCCATACACAGCCACAAAATGTAAGTTTCCCACACACAGCCACAAAATGTAAGTTTCCCACACACAGCCACAAAATGTTAGTTTACCACACACAGCCACAAAATGTAAGTTTTCCACACACAGCCAGCCACAAAATGTAAGATTCCCACACACACCCAGCCACAAAATGTATGTTTCCCACACACAGCCAGCCACAAAATGTAAGTTTCCCACACACACCCAGCCACAAAATGTAAGTTTCCCACACACAGCCACAAAATGTGAGTTTCCCACACACGGCTACAAAATGTAAGTTTTCCCACACACAGCCACAAAATGCAAGTTTCCCACACACGGCCACAAAATGTAAGTTTCCCCACACACGGCCACAAAATGCAAGTTTCCCACGCACAGCCACAAAATGTAAGTTTCCCACACACAGCCACAAAATGTAAGTTTTCCACACAGCCACAAAATGTAAGTTTCCTACACACGGCCACAAAATGTAATTTTCCCCACAAACAGCCACAAAATGCAAGTTTCCCACACACAGCCACAAAAATGTAAGTTTCCCACACACAGCCACAAAATTTAAGTTTCCCATACACAGCCACAAAATGTAAGTTTCCCACACACAGCCACAAAATGTAAGTTTCCCACACACAGCCACAAAATGTTAGTTTACCACACACAGCCACAAAATGTAAGTTTTCCACACACAGCCAGCCACAAAATGTAAGATTCCCACACACACCCAGCCACAAAATGTATGTTTCCCACACACAGCCAGCCACAAAATGTAAGTTTCCCACACACACCCAGCCACAAAATGTAAGTTTCCCACACACAGCCACAAAATGTGAGTTTCCCACACACGGCTACAAAATGTAAGTTTTCCCACACACAGCCACAAAATGCAAGTTTCCCACACACGGCCACAAAATGTAAGTTTCCCCACACACGGCCACAAAATGCAAGTTTCCCACGCACAGCCACAAAATGTAAGTTTCCCACACACAGCCACAAAATGTAAGTTTTCCACACAGCCACACAATGTAAGTTCCCACACACAGCCACAAAATGTTAGTATACCACACACAGCCACAAAATGAAAGTTTCCTACACACAGCCACAAAATGCAAGTTTCCCACACACAACCAGCCACAAAATGTAAGTTTCCCACTCACAGCCACAAAATGCAAATTTCCCATACACAGCCAGCCACAAAATGTAAGTTTCCCACACACAGCCAGCCACAAAATGTAAGTTGCCCACACACAGCCAGCCACAAAATGTAAGTTTCCTACACACAGCCACAAATATAAGTTTCCCACACGCAGCCAGAAAATGTAAGTTTCCTACACACAGCCACACAATGTAAGTTTCCCACACACAGCCACAAAATGCAAGTTTCCCACACACGGCCACAAAATGTAAGTTTCCTATACACAGCCAGCCACAAAATGTAAGTTTCCCATACTCAGACAGCCACAAAATGTAAGTTTCCCACAGAGCAAACCACAAAATGTAAGTTTCCCACACACAGCCACAAAATGTAAGTTTCCCACACACAGCCACAAAATGTAAGTTTCCCACGCACAGTCACAAAATGTAAGTTTCGCACGCACAGCCACAAAATGTAAGTTTCCTATACACAGCCAGCCACAAAATGTAAGTTTCCCACACACAGCCAGCCACAAAATGTAAGTTGCCCACACACAGCCAGCCACAAAATGTAAGTTTCCCTCACACAGCCACAAAATGTAAGTTTCCCATATACAGCCACAAAATGTAAGTGTCCCACACACAGCCACAAAATGTAAGTTTCCCACACACAGCCACAAAATGTAAGTTTCCTACACACGGCCACAAAATGTAATTTTCCCCACAAACAGCCACAAAATGCAAGTTTCCCACACACAGCCACAAAAATGTAAGTTTCCCACACACAGCCACACAATTTAAGTTTCCCATACACAGCCACAAAATGTAAGTTTCCCACACACAGCCACAAAATGTAAGTTTCCCACACACAGCCACAACATGTTAGTTTACCACACACAGCCACAAAATGTAAGTTTTCCACACACAGCCAGCCACAAAATGTAAGTTTCCCACACACACCCAGCCACAAAATGTATGTTTTCCACACACAGCCAGCTACCAAATGTAAGTTTCCCACACACGCAAGTTTTACACACACAGCCAGCCACAAAATGTAAGTTTCCCACACACAGCCACAAAATGTAAGTTTCATACACACGGCCACAAAATGTAATTTTCCCCACAAACAGCCACAAAATGCAAGTTTCCCACACACAGCCACAAAAATGTAAGTTTCCCACACACAGCCACAAAATTTAAGTTTCCCATACACAGCCACAAAATGTAAGTTTCCCACACACAGCCACAAAATGTAAGTTTCCCACACACAGCCACAACATGTTAGTTTACCACACACAGCCACAAAATGTAAGTTTTCCACACTCAGCCAGCCACAAAATGTAAGTTTCCCACACACACCCAGCCACAAAATGTATGTTTCCCACACACAGCCAGCCACAAAATGTAAGTTTCCCACACACACCCAGCCACAAAATGTATGTTTCCCACACACAGCCAGCCACAAAATGTAAGTTTTCCACACACAGCCAGCCACAAAATGTAAGTTTCCCACACACAGCCACAAAATGTGAGTTTCCCACACACGGCTACAAATTGTAAGTTTTCCCACACACAGCCACAAAATGCAAGTTTCCCACACACGGCCACAAAATGTAAGTTTCCCCACACACGGCCACAAAATGCAAGTTTCCCACGCACAGCCACAAAATGTAAGTTTCCCACACACAGCCACAAAATGTAAGTTTTCCACACAGCCACACAATGTAAGTTCCCACACACAGCCACAAAAAGTTAGTATACCACACACAGCCACAAAATGTAAGTTTCCTACACACAGCCACAAAATGCAAGTTTCCCACACACAACCAGCCACAAAATGTAAGTTTCCCACTCACAGCCACAAAATGCAAATTTCCCATACACAGCCAGCCACAAAATGTAAGTTTCCCACACACAGCCAGCCACAAAATGTAAGTTGCCCACACACAGCCAGCCACAAAATGTAAGTTTCCGACACACAGCCACAAATATAAGCTACCCACACGAAGCCAGAAAATGTAAGTTTCCTACACACAGCCACACAATGTAAGTTTCCCACACACAGCCACAAAATGCAAGTTTCCCACACACAGCCACAAAATGTAAGTTTCCTATAGACAGCCAGCCACAAAATGTAAGTTTCCCATACTCAGCCAGCCACAAAATGTAAGTTTCCCACAGAGCAAACCACAAAATGTAAGTTTCCCACACACGGCCACAAAATGTAAGTTTCCCACACACAGCCACAAAATGTAAGTTTCCCACACACAGTCACAAAATGTAAGTTTCGCACGCACAGCCACAAAATGTAAGTTTCCTATACACAGCCAGCCACAAAATGTAAGTTTAACACACACAGCCAGCCACAAAATGTAAGTTGCCCACACACAGCCAGCCACAAAATGTAAGTTTCCCTCACACAGCCACAAAATGTAAGTTTCCCATATACAGCCACAAAATGTAAGTGTCCCACACACAGCCACAAAATGTAAGTTTCCCACACACAGCCACAAAATGTAAGTTTCCTACACACGGCCACAAAATGTAATTTTCCCCACAAACAGCCACAAAATGCAAGTTTCCCTCACACAGCCACAAAAATGTAAGTTTCCCACACACAGCCACAAAATGTAAGTTTCCCATACACAGCCACAAAATGTAAGTTTCCCACACACAGCCACAAAATGTTAGTTTACCACACACAGCCACAAAATGTAAGTTTTCCACACACAGCCAGCTACAAAATGTAAGTTTCCCACACACACCCAGCCACAAAATGTATGTTTTCCACACACAGCCAGCCACAAAATGTAAGTTTTCCACACACGGATACAAAATGTAAGTTTTCCCACACACAGCCACAAAATGCAAGTTTCCCACACACAGCCACAAAATGTAAGTTTCCCACACACAGCCACAAAATGTAAGTTTCCCATACACAGCCACAAAATGTAAGTTTCCCACACACAGCCACAAAATGTTAGTTTACCACACACAACCACAAAATGTAAGTTTTCCACACACAGCCAGCTACAAAATGTAAGTTTCCCACACACACCCAGCCACAAAATGTATGTTTTCCACACACAGCCAGCCACAAAATGTAAGTTTTCCACACACAGTCAGCCACAAAATGTATGTTTTCCACACACAGCCAGCCACAAAATGTAAGTTTCCCACACACAGCCACAAAATGTGAGTTTCCCACACACGGCTACAAAATGTAAGTTTTCTCACACACAGCCACAAAATGCAAGTTTCCCACACACAGCCACAAAATGTAAGTTTCCCACACACAGCCACAAAATGTAAGTTTCCTATACACAGCCACAAAATGTAAGTTTCCCACACACAGCCACAAAATGTAAGTTTCCCACACACAGCCACAAAATGTAAGTTTCCCACACACAGTCAGCCACAAAATGTAATTTTCCCACACACAGCCAGCCACAAAATGTAAGTTTCCCACATACAGCCAGCTACCAAATGTAAGTTTCCCACACACGCAAGTTTTACACACACAGCCAGCCACAAAATGTAAGTTTCCCACACACAGCCACAAAATGTAAGTTTCCTACACACGGCCACAAAATGTAATTTTCCCCACAAACAGCCACAAAATGCAAGTTTCCCACACACAGCCACAAAAATGTAAGTTTCCCACACACAGCCACAAAATTTAAGTTTCCCATACACAGCCACAAAATGTAAGTTTCCCACACACAGCCACAAAATGTAAGTTTCCCACACACAGCCACAAAATGTTAGTTTACCACACACAGCCACAAAATGTAAGTTTTCCACACACAGCCAGCCACAAAATGTAAGATTCCCACACACACCCAGCCACAAAATGTATGTTTCCCACACACAGCCAGCCACAAAATGTAAGTTTCCCACACACACCCAGCCACAAAATGTAAGTTTCCCACACACAGCCACAAAATGTGAGTTTCCCACACACGGCTACAAAATGTAAGTTTTCCCACACACAGCCACAAAATGCAAGTTTCCCACACACGGCCACAAAATGTAAGTTTCCCCACACACGGCCACAAAATGCAAGTTTCCCACGCACAGCCACAAAATGTAAGTTTCCCACACACAGCCACAAAATGTAAGTTTTCCACACAGCCACACAATGTAAGTTCCCACACACAGCCACAAAATGTTAGTATACCACACACAGCCACAAAATGTAAGTTTCCTACACACAGCCACAAAATGCAAGTTTCCCACACACAACCAGCCACAAAATGTAAGTTTCCCACTCACAGCCACAAAATGCAAATTTCCCATACACAGCCAGCCACAAAATGTAAGTTTCCCACACACAGCCAGCCACAAAATGTAAGTTGCCCACACACAGCCAGCCACAAAATGTAAGTTTCCTACACACAGCCACAAATATAAGTTTCCCACACGCAGCCAGAAAATGTAAGTTTCCTACACACAGCCACACAATGTAAGTTTCCCACACACAGCCACAAAATGCAAGTTTCCCACACACGGCCACAAAATGTAAGTTTCCTATACACAGCCAGCCACAAAATGTAAGTTTCCCATACTCAGACAGCCACAAAATGTAAGTTTCCCACAGAGCAAACCACAAAATGTAAGTTTCCCACACACAGCCACAAAATGTAAGTTTCCCACACACAGCCACAAAATGTAAGTTTCCCACGCACAGTCACAAAATGTAAGTTTCGCACGCACAGCCACAAAATGTAAGTTTCCTATACACAGCCAGCCACAAAATGTAAGTTTCCCACACACAGCCAGCCACAAAATGTAAGTTGCCCACACACAGCCAGCCACAAAATGTAAGTTTCCCTCACACAGCCACAAAATGTAAGTTTCCCATATACAGCCACAAAATGTAAGTGTCCCACACACAGCCACAAAATGTAAGTTTCCCACACACAGCCACAAAATGTAAGTTTCCTACACACGGCCACAAAATGTAATTTTCCCCACAAACAGCCACAAAATGCAAGTTTCCCACACACAGCCACAAAAATGTAAGTTTCCCACACACAGCCACAAAATTTAAGTTTCCCATACACAGCCACAAAATGTAAGTTTCCCACACACAGCCACAAAATGTAAGTTTCCCACACACAGCCACAACATGTTAGTTTACCACACACAGCCACAAAATGTAAGTTTTCCACACACAGCCAGCCACAAAATGTAAGTTTCCCACACACACCCAGCCACAAAATGTATGTTTTCCACACACAGCCAGCTACCAAATGTAAGTTTCCCACACACGCAAGTTTTACACACACAGCCAGCCACAAAATGTAAGTTTCCCACACACAGCCACAAAATGTAAGTTTCATACACACGGCCACAAAATGTAATTTTCCCCACAAACAGCCACAAAATGCAAGTTTCCCACACACAGCCACAAAAATGTAAGTTTCCCACACACAGCCACAAAATTTAAGTTTCCCATACACAGCCACAAAATGTAAGTTTCCCACACACAGCCACAAAATGTAAGTTTCCCACACACAGCCACAACATGTTAGTTTACCACACACAGCCACAAAATGTAAGTTTTCCACACACAGCCAGCCACAAAATGTAAGTTTCCCACACACACCCAGCCACAAAATGTATGTTTCCCACACACAGCCAGCCACAAAATGTAAGTTTCCCACACACACCCAGCCACAAAATGTATGTTTCCCACACACAGCCAGCCACAAAATGTAAGTTTTCCACACACAGCCAGCCACAAAATGTAAGTTTCCCACACACAGCCACAAAATGTGAGTTTCCCACACACGGCTACAAATTGTAAGTTTTCCCACACACAGCCACAAAATGCAAGTTTCCCACACACGGCCACAAAATGTAAGTTTCCCCACACACGGCCACAAAATGCAAGTTTCCCACGCACAGCCACAAAATGTTAGTTTCCCACACACAGCCACAAAATGTAAGTTTTCCACACAGCCACACAATGTAAGTTCCCACACACAGCCACAAAATGTTAGTATACCACACACAGCCACACAATGTAAGTTTCCTACACACAGCCACAAAATGCAAGTTTCCCACACACAACCAGCCACAAAATGTAAGTTTCCCACTCACAGCCACAAAATGCAAATTTCCCATACACAGCCAGCCACAAAATGTAAGTTTCCCACACACAGCCAGCCACAAAATGTAAGTTGCCCACACACAGCCAGCCACAAAATGTAAGTTTCCGACACACAGCCACAAATATAAGCTTCCCACACGCAGCCAGAAAATGTAAGTTTCCTACACACAGCCACACAATGTAAGTTTCCCACACACAGCCACAAAATGCAAGTTTCCCACACACAGCCACAAAATGTAAGTTTCCTATAGACAGCCAGCCACAAAATGTAAGTTTCCCATACTCAGCCAGCCACAAAATGTAAGTTTCCCACAGAGCAAACCACAAAATGTAAGTTTCCCACACACGGCCACAAAATGTAAGTTTCCCACACACAGCCACAAAATGTAAGTTTCCCACACACAGTCACAAAATGTAAGTTTCGCACGCACAGCCACAAAATGTAAGTTTCCTATACACAGCCAGCCACAAAATGTAAGTTTCCCACACACAGCCAGCCACAAAATGTAAGTTGCCCACACACAGCCAGCCACAAAATGTAAGTTTCCCTCACACAGCCACAAAATGTAAGTTTCCCATATACAGCCACAAAATGTAAGTTTCCCACACACAGCCACAACATGTTAGTTTACCACACACAGCCACAAAATGTAAGTTTTCCACACACAGCCAGCCACAAAATGTAAGTTTCCCACACACACCCAGCCACAAAATGTATGTTTTCCACACACAGCCAGCTACCAAATGTAAGTTTCCCACACACGCAAGTTTTACACACACAGCCAGCCACAAAATGTAAGTTTCCCACACACAGCCACAAAATGTAAGTTTCATACACACGGCCACAAAATGTAATTTTCCCCACAAACAGCCACAAAATGCAAGTTTCCCACACACAGCCACAAAAATGTAAGTTTCCCACACACAGCCACAAAATTTAAGTTTCCCATACACAGCCACAAAATGTAAGTTTCCCACACACAGCCACAAAATGTAAGTTTCCCACACACAGCCACAACATGTTAGTTTACCACACACAGCCACAAAATGTAAGTTTTCCACACACAGCCAGCCACAAAATGTAAGTTTCCCACACACACCCAGCCACAAAATGTATGTTTCCCACACACAGCCAGCCACAAAATGTAAGTTTCCCACACACACCCAGCCACAAAATGTATGTTTCCCACACACAGCCAGCCACAAAATGTAAGTTTTCCACACACAGCCAGCCACAAAATGTAAGTTTCCCACACACAGCCACAAAATGTGAGTTTCCCACACACGGCTACAAATTGTAAGTTTTCCCACACACAGCCACAAAATGCAAGTTTCCCACACACGGCCACAAAATGTAAGTTTCCCCACACACGGCCACAAAATGCAAGTTTCCCACGCACAGCCACAAAATGTTAGTTTCCCACACACAGCCACAAAATGTAAGTTTTCCACACAGCCACACAATGTAAGTTCCCACACACAGCCACAAAATGTTAGTATACCACACACAGCCACACAATGTAAGTTTCCTACACACAGCCACAAAATGCAAGTTTCCCACACACAACCAGCCACAAAATGTAAGTTTCCCACTCACAGCCACAAAATGCAAATTTCCCATACACAGCCAGCCACAAAATGTAAGTTTCCCACACACAGCCAGCCACAAAATGTAAGTTGCCCACACACAGCCAGCCACAAAATGTAAGTTTCCGACACACAGCCACAAATATAAGCTTCCCACACGCAGCCAGAAAATGTAAGTTTCCTACACACAGCCACACAATGTAAGTTTCCCACACACAGCCACAAAATGCAAGTTTCCCACACACAGCCACAAAATGTAAGTTTCCTATAGACAGCCAGCCACAAAATGTAAGTTTCCCATACTCAGCCAGCCACAAAATGTAAGTTTCCCACAGAGCAAACCACAAAATGTAAGTTTCCCACACACGGCCACAAAATGTAAGTTTCCCACACACAGCCACAAAATGTAAGTTTCCCACACACAGTCACAAAATGTAAGTTTCGCACGCACAGCCACAAAATGTAAGTTTCCTATACACAGCCAGCCACAAAATGTAAGTTTCCCACACACAGCCAGCCACAAAATGTAAGTTGCCCACACACAGCCAGCCACAAAATGTAAGTTTCCCTCACACAGCCACAAAATGTAAGTTTCCCATATACAGCCACAAAATGTAAGTGTCCCACACACAGCCACAAAATGTAAGTTTCCCACACACAGCCACAAAATGTAAGTTTCCTACACACGGCCACAAAATGTAATTTTCCCCACAAACAGCCACAAAATGCAAGTTTCCCTCACACAGCCACAAAAATGTAAGTTTCCCACACACAGCCACAAAATGTAAGTTTCCCATACACAGCCACAAAATGTAAGTTTCCCACACACAGCCACAAAATGTTAGTTTACCACACACAGCCACAAAATGTAAGTTTTCCACACACAGCCAGCTACAAAATGTAAGTTTCCCACACACACCCAGCCACAAAATGTATGTTTTCCACACACAGCCAGCCACAAAATGTAAGTTTTCCACACACGGATACAAAATGTAAGTTTTCCCACACACAGCCACAAAATGCAAGTTTCCCACACACAGCCACAAAATGTAAGTTTCCCACACACAGCCACAAAATGTAAGTTTTCCATACACAGCCACAAAATGTAAGTTTCCCACACACAGCCACAAAATGTTAGTTTACCACACACAGCCACAAAATGTAAGTTTTCCACACACAGCCAGCTACAAAATGTAAGTTTCCCACACACACCCAGCCACAAAATGTATGTTTTCCACACACAGCCAGCCACAAAATGTAAGTTTTCCACACACAGCCAGCCACAAAATGTAAGTTTTCCACACACAGCCAGCCACAAAATGTAAGTTTCCCACACACAGCCACAAAATGTGAGTTTCCCACACACGGCTACAAAATGTAAGTTTTCCCACACACAGCCACAAAATGCAAGTTTCCCACACACAGCCACAAAATGTAAGTTTCCCACACACAGCCACAAAATGTAAGTTTCCTATACACAGCCAGCCACAAAATCTAAGTTTCCCATACACAGCCAGCCACAAAATGTAAGTTTCCCACACACAGCCAGCCACAAAATGCAAGTTTCCCACACACAGCCACAACATGTAAGTTTCCCACACACAACCTGCCACAAAATGTAAGTTTTCCACACAGCCAGCCCCAAAATGTATGTTTCCCACACACAGCCAGCCACAAAATGTATGTTTCCCACACACAGCCAGCCACAAAATGTAAGTTTTCCACACACAGCCAGCCACAAAATGTAAGTTTTCCACACACAGCCAGCCACAAAATGTAAGTTTTCCATACACAGCCAGCCACAAAATGTAAGTTTCCCACACTCAGCCACAAAATGTAAGTTTCCCACACTCAGCCACAAAATGTAAGTTTCCCACACACACACAGCCACAAAATGTAAGTTTCCCACACACAGCCACAAAATGTAAGTTTCCCACACGCAGCCACAAAATGTAAGTTTCCCACACGCAGCCACAAAATGTAAGTTTCCCACACGCAGGCACAAAATGTAAGTTTCCCACACGCAGCCACAAAATGTATGTTTTCCACACGCAGCCACAAAATGCAAGTTTCCCACACACAGCCACAAAATGTAAGTTTCCCACACACAGCCACAAAATGTAAGTTTTCCACACACAGCCACAAAATGCAATTTTCCCACTCACAGCCACAAAATGTAAGTTTCCCACACACAGCCACAAAATGCAAGGTTCCCCACACACAGCCACAAAATGTAAGTTTCCTATACACAGCCAGCCACAAAATGTAAGTTTCCCATACACAGCCAGCCACAAAATGTAAGTTTCCCACAGAGCAAACCACAAAATGTAAGTTTCCCACACACAGCCACAAAATGTAAATTTCCCACACACAGCCACAAAATGTAAGTTTCCCACACACAGTCACAAAATGTAAGTTCCCACACACAGCCACAAAATGTTAGTATACCACACACAGCCACAAAATGTAAGTTTCCTACACACAGCCACAAAATGCAAGTTTCCCACACACAACCAGCCACAAAATGTAAGTTTCCCACTCACAGCCACAAAATGCAAATTTCCCATACACAGCCAGCCACAAAATGTAAGTTTCCCACACACAGCCAGCCACAAAATGTAAGTTGCCCACACACAGCCAGCCACAAAATGTAAGTTTCATACACACAGCCACAAATATAAGTTTCCCACACGCAGCCAGAAAATGTAAGTTTCCTACACACAGCCACACAATGTAAGTTTCCCACACACAGCCACAAAATGCAAGTTTCCCACACATGGCCACAAAATGTAAGTTTCCTATACACAGCCAGCCACAAAATGTAAGTTTCCCATACTCAGACAGCCACAAAATGTAAGTTTCCCACAGAGCAAACCACAAAAAGTAAGTTTCCCACACACAGCCACAAAATGTAAGTTTCCCACACACAGCCACAAAATGTAAGTTTCCCACACACAGTCACAAAATGTAAGTTTCGCACGCACAGCCACAAAATGTAAGTTTCCTATACACAGCCAGCCACAAAATGTAAGTTTCCCACACACAGCCAGCCACAAAATGTAAGTTGCCCACACACAGCCAGCCACAAAATATAAGTTTCCCTCACACAGCCACAAAATGTAAGTTTCCCATATACAGCCACAAAATGTAAGTGTCCCACACACAGCCACAAAATGTAAGTTTCCCACACACAGCCACAAAATGTAAGTTTCCTACACACGGCCACAAAATGTAATTTTCCCCACAAACAGCCACAAAATGCAAGTTTCCCTCACACAGCCACAAAAAAGTAAGTTTCCCACACACGGCCACAAAATGTAAGTTTCCCATACACAGTCACAAAATGTAAGTTTCCCACACACAGCCACAAAATGTAAGTTTCCCACACACAGCCACAAAATGTTAGTTTACCACACACAGCCACAAAATGTAAGTTTTCCACACACAGCCAGCCACAAAATGTAAGTTTCCCACACACACCCAGCCACAAAATGTATGTTTTCCACACACAGCCAGCTACCAAATGTAAGTTTCCCACACACGCAAGTTTTACACACACAGCCAGCCACAAAATGTAAGTTTCCCACACACAGCCACAAAATGTAAGTTTCCTACACACGGCCACAAAATGTAATTTTCCCCACAAACAGCCACAAAATGCAAGTTTCCCACACACATCCACAAAAATGTAAGTTTCCCACACACAGCCACAAAATTTATGTTTCCCATACACAGTCACAAAATGTAAGTTCCCACACACAGCCACAAAATGTTAGTATACCACACACAGCCACAAAATGTAAGTTTCCTACACACAGCCACAAAATGCAAGTTTCCCACACACAACCAGCCACAAAATGTAAGTTTCCCACTCACAGCCACAAAATGCAAATTTCCCATACACAGCCAGCCACAAAATGTAAGTTTCCCACACACAGCCAGCCACAAAATGTAAGTTGCCCACACACAGCCAGCCACAAAATGTAAGTTTCATACACACAGCCACAAATATAAGTTTCCCACACGCAGCCAGAAAATGTAAGTTTCCTACACACAGCCACACAATGTAAGTTTCCCACACACAGCCACAAAATGCAAGTTTCCCACACATGGCCACAAAATGTAAGTTTCCTATACACAGCCACAAAATGTAAGTTTCCTACACACAGCCACAAAATGCAAGTTTCCCACACACAACCAGCCACAAAATGTAAGTTTCCCACTCACAGCCACAAAATGCAAATTTCCCATACACAGCCAGCCACAAAATGTAAGTTTCCCACACACAGCCAGCCACAAAATGTAAGTTGCCCACACACAGCCAGCCACAAAATGTAAGTTTCCGACACACAGCCACAAATATAAGCTTCCCACACGCAGCCAGAAAATGTAAGTTTCCTACACACAGCCACACAATGTAAGTTTCCCACACACAGCCACAAAATGCAAGTTTCCCACACACAGCCACAAAATGTAAGTTTCCTATAGACAGCCAGCCACAAAATGTAAGTTTCCCATACTCAGCCAGCCACAAAATGTAAGTTTCCCACAGAGCAAACCACAAAATGTAAGTTTCCCACACACGGCCACAAAATGTAAGTTTCCCACACACAGCCACAAAATGTAAGTTTCCCACACACAGTCACAAAATGTAAGTTTCGCACGCACAGCCACAAAATGTAAGTTTCCTATACACAGCCAGCCACAAAATGTAAGTTTCCCACACACAGCCAGCCACAAAATGTAAGTTGCCCACACACAGCCAGCCACAAAATGTAAGTTTCCCTCACACAGCCACAAAATGTAAGTTTCCCATATACAGCCACAAAATGTAAGTGTCCCACACACAGCCACAAAATGTAAGTTTCCCACACACAGCCACAAAATGTAAGTTTCCTACACACGGCCACAAAATGTAATTTTCCCCACAAACAGCCACAAAATGCAAGTTTCCCTCACACAGCCACAAAAATGTAAGTTTCCCACACACAGCCACAAAATGTAAGTTTCCCATACACAGCCACAAAATGTAAGTTTCCCACACACAGCCACAAAATGTTAGTTTACCACACACAGCCACAAAATGTAAGTTTTCCACACACAGCCAGCTACAAAATGTAAGTTTCCCACACACACCCAGCCACAAAATGTATGTTTTCCACACACAGCCAGCCACAAAATGTAAGTTTTCCACACACGGATACAAAATGTAAGTTTTCCCACACACAGCCACAAAATGCAAGTTTCCCACACACAGCCACAAAATGTAAGTTTCCCACACACAGCCACAAAATGTAAGTTTCCCATACACAGCCACAAAATGTAAGTTTCCCACACACAGCCACAAAATGTTAGTTTACCACACACAGCCACAAAATGTAAGTTTTCCACACACAGCCAGCTACAAAATGTAAGTTTCCCACACACACCCAGCCACAAAATGTATGTTTTCCACACACAGCCAGCCACAAAATGTAAGTTTTCCACACACAGCCAGCCACAAAATGTAAGTTTTCCACACACAGCCAGCCACAAAATGTAAGTTTCCCACACACAGCCACAAAATGTGAGTTTCCCACACACGGCTACAAAATGTAAGTTTTCCCACACACAGCCACAAAATGCAAGTTTCCCACACACAGCCACAAAATGTAAGTTTCCCACACACAGCCACAAAATGTAAGTTTCCTATACACAGCCAGCCACAAAATCTAAGTTTCCCATACACAGCCAGCCACAAAATGTAAGTTTCCCACACACAGCCAGCCACAAAATGCAAGTTTCCCACACACAGCCACAACATGTAAGTTTCCCACACACAACCAGCCACAAAATGTAAGTTTTCCACACAGCCAGCCCCAAAATGTATGTTTCCCACACACAGCCAGCCACAAAATGTATGTTTCCCACACACAGCCAGCCACAAAATGTAAGTTTTCCACACACAGCCAGCCACAAAATGTAAGTTTTCCACACACAGCCAGCCACAAAATGTAAGTTTTCCATACACAGCCAGCCACAAAATGTAAGTTTCCCACACTCAGCCACAAAATGTAAGTTTCCCACACTCAGCCACAAAATGTAAGTTTCCCACACACACAGCCACAAAATGTAAGTTTCCCACACACAGCCACAAAATGTAAGTTTCCCACACGCAGCCACAAAATGTAAGTTTCCCACACGCAGCCACAAAATGTAAGTTTCCCACACGCAGGCACAAAATGTAAGTTTCCCACACGCAGCCACAAAATGTATGTTTTCCACACGCAGCCACAAAATGCAAGTTTCCCACACACAGCCACAAAATGTAAGTTTCCCACACACAGCCGCAAAATGTAAGTTTCCCACACACAGCCACAAAATGTAAGTTTTCCACACACAGCCACAAAATGCAATTTTCCCACTCACAGCCACAAAATGTAAGTTTCCCACACACAGCCACAAAATGCAAGGTTCCCCACACACAGCCACAAAATGTAAGTTTCCTATACACAGCCAGCCACAAAATGTAAGTTTCCCATACACAGCCAGCCACAAAATGTAAGTTTCCCACAGAGCAAACCACAAAATGTAAGTTTCCCACACACAGCCACAAAATGTAAGTTTCCCACACACAGCCACAAAATGTAAGTTTCCCACACACAGTCACAAAATGTAAGTTCCCACACACAGCCACAAAATGTTAGTATACCACACACAGCCACAAAATGTAAGTTTCCTACACACAGCCACAAAATGCAAGTTTCCCACACACAACCAGCCACAAAATGTAAGTTTCCCACTCACAGCCACAAAATGCAAATTTCCCATACACAGCCAGCCACAAAATGTAAGTTTCCCACACACAGCCAGCCACAAAATGTAAGTTGCCCACACACAGCCAGCCACAAAATGTAAGTTTCATACACACAGCCACAAATATAAGTTTCCCACACGCAGCCAGAAAATGTAAGTTTCCTACACACAGCCACACAATGTAAGTTTCCCACACACAGCCACAAAATGCAAGTTTCCCACACATGGCCACAAAATGTAAGTTTCCTATACACAGCCAGCCACAAAATGTAAGTTTCCCATACTCAGACAGCCACAAAATGTAAGTTTCCCACAGAGCAAACCACAAAAAGTAAGTTTCCCACACACAGCCACAAAATGTAAGTTTCCCACACACAGCCACAAAATGTAAGTTTCCCACACACAGTCACAAAATGTAAGTTTCGCACGCACAGCCACAAAATGTAAGTTTCCTATACACAGCCAGCCACAAAATGTAAGTTTCCCACACACAGCCAGCCACAAAATGTAAGTTGCCCACACACAGCCAGCCACAAAATATAAGTTTCCCTCACACAGCCACAAAATGTAAGTTTCCCATATACAGCCACAAAATGTAAGTGTCCCACACACAGCCACAAAATGTAAGTTTCCCACACACAGCCACAAAATGTAAGTTTCCTACACACGGCCACAAAATGTAATTTTCCCCACAAACAGCCACAAAATGCAAGTTTCCCTCACACAGCCACAAAAAAGTAAGTTTCCCACACACGGCCACAAAATGTAAGTTTCCCATACACAGTCACAAAATGTAAGTTTCCCACACACAGCCACAAAATGTAAGTTTCCCACACACAGCCACAAAATGTTAGTTTACCACACACAGCCACAAAATGTAAGTTTTCCACACACAGCCAGCCACAAAATGTAAGTTTCCCACACACACCCAGCCACAAAATGTATGTTTTCCACACACAGCCAGCTACCAAATGTAAGTTTCCCACACACGCAAGTTTTACACACACAGCCAGCCACAAAATGTAAGTTTCCCACACACAGCCACAAAATGTAAGTTTCCTACACACGGCCACAAAATGTAATTTTCCCCACAAACAGCCACAAAATGCAAGTTTCCCACACACATCCACAAAAATGTAAGTTTCCCACACACAGCCACAAAATTTAAGTTTCCCATACACAGCCACAAAATGTAAGTTTCCCACACACAGCCACAAAATGTAAGTTTCCCACACACAGCCACAACATGTTAGTTTACCACACACAGCCACAAAATGTAAGTTTTCCACACACAGCCAGCCACAAAATGTAAGTTTCCCACACACACCCAGCCACAAAATGTATGTTTCCCACACACAGCCAGCCACAAAATGTAAGTTTCCCACACACACCCAGCCACAAAATGTATGTTTCCCACACACAGCCAGCCACAAAATGTAAGTTTTCCACACACAGCCAGCCACAAAATGTAAGTTTCCCACACACAGCCACAAAATGTGAGTTTCCCACACACGGCTACAAATTGTAAGTTTTCCCACACACAGCCACAAAATGCAAGTTTCCCACACACGGCCACAAAATGTAAGTTTCCCCACACACGGCCACAAAATGCAAGTTTCCCACGCACAGCCACAAAATGTAAGTTTCCCACACACAGCCACAAAATGTAAGTTTTCCACACAGCCACACAATGTAAGTTCCCACACACAGCCACAAAATGTTAGTATACCACACACAGCCACAAAATGTAAGTTTCCTACACACAGCCACAAAATGCAAGTTTCCCACTCACAACCAGCCACAAAATGTAAGTTTCCCACTCACAGCCACAAAATGCAAATTTCCCATACACAGCCAGCCACAAAATGTAAGTTTCCCACACACAGCCAGCCACAAAATGTAAGTTGCCCACACACAGCCAGCCACAAAATGTAAGTTTCCTACACACAGCCACAAATATAAGTTTCCCACACGCAGCCAGAAAATGTAAGTTTCCTACACACAGCCACACAATGTAAGTTTCCCACACACAGCCACAAAATGCAAGTTTCCCACACACAGCCACAAAATGTAAGTTTCCTATACACAGCCAGCCACAAAATGTAAGTTTCCCATACTCAGCCAGCCACAAAATGTAAGTTTCCCACAGAGCAAACCACAAAATGTAAGTTTCCCACACACAGCCACAAAATGTAAGTTTCCCACACACAGCCACAAAATGTAAGTTTCCCACACACAGTCACAAAATGTAAGTTTCGCACGCACAGCCACAAAATGTAAGTTTCCTATACACAGCCAGCCACAAAATGTAAGTTTCCCACACACAGCCAGCCAAAAAATGTAAGTTGCCCACACACAGCCAGCCACAAAATGTAAGTTTCCCTCACACTGCCACAAAATGTAAGTTTCCCATATACAGCCACAAAATGTAAGTGTCCCACACACAGCCACAAAATGTAAGTTTCCCACACACAGCCACAAAATGTAAGTTTCCTACACACGGCCACAAAATGTAATTTTCCCCACAAACAGCCACAAAATGCAAGTTTCCCTCACACAGCCACAAAAATGTAAGTTTCCCACACACAGCCACAAAATGTAAGTTTCCCATACACAGCCACAAAATGTAAGTTTCCCACACACAGCTACAAAATGTAAGTTTCCCACACACAGCCACAAAATGTTAGTTTACCACACACAGCCACAAAATGTAAGTTTTCCACACACAGCCAGCCACAAAATGTAAGTTTCCCACACACACCCAGCCACAAAATGTATGTTTTCCACACACAGCCAGCCACAAAATGTAAGTTTTCCACACACAGCCAGCCACAAAATGTAAGTTTTCCACACACAGCCAGCCACAAAATGTAAGTTTCCCACACACAGCCACAAAATGTGAGTTTCCCACACACGGCTACAAAATGTAAGTTTTCCCACACACAGCCACAAAATACAAGTTTCCCACACACAGCCACAAAATGTAAGTTTCCCACACACAGCCGCAAAATGTAAGTTTCCTATACACAGCCAGCCACAAAATCTAAGTTTCCCATACACAGCCAGCCACAAAATGTAAGTTTCCCACACACAGCCAGCCACAAAATGCAAGTTTCCCACACACAGCCACAACATGTAAGTTTCCCACACACAACCAGCCACAAAATGTAAGTTTTCCACACAGCCAGCCCCAAAATGTAAGTTTCCCACACACAGCCAGCCACAAAATGTATGTTTCCCACACACAGCCAGCCACAAAATGTAAGTTTTCCACACACAGCCAGCCACAAAATGTAAGTTTTCCACACACAGCCAGCCACAAAATGTAAGTTTTCCATACACAGCCAGCCACAAAATGTAAGTTTTCCACACAGCCACACAATGTAAGTTCCCACACACAGCCACAAAATGTTAGTATACCACACACAGCCACAAAATGTAAGTTTCCTACACACAGCCACAAAATGCAAGTTTCCCACACACAACCAGCCACAAAATGTAAGTTTCCCACTCACAGCCACAACATGCAAATTTCCCATACACAGCCAGCCACAAAATGTAAGTTTCCCACACAGAGCCAGCCACAAAATGTAAGTTGCCCACACACAGCCAGCCACAAAATGTAAGTTTCCTACACACAGCCACAAATATAAGTTTCCCACACGCAGCCAGAAAATGTAAGTTTCCTACACACAGCCACACAATGTAAGTTTCCCACACACAGCCACAAAATGCAAGTTTCCCACACACGGCCACAAAATGTAAGTTTCCTTTACACAGCCAGCCACAAAATGTAAGTTTCCCATACTCAGACAGCCACAAAATGTAAGTTTCCCACAGAGCAAACCACAAAATGTAAGTTTCCCACACACAGCCAGCCACAAAATGTAAGTTGCCCACACACAGCCAGCCACAAAATGTAAGTTTCCCTCACACAGCCACAAAATGTAAGTTTCCCATATACAGCCACAAAATGTAAGTGTCCCACACACAGCCACAAAATGTAAGTTTCCTATAGACAGCCAGCCACAAAATGTAAGTTTCCCATACTCAGCCAGCCACAAAATGTAAGTTTCCCACAGAGCAAACCACAAAATGTAAGTTTCCCACACACGGCCACAAAATGTAAGTTTCCCACACACAGCCACAAAATGTAAGTTTCCCACACACAGTCACAAAATGTAAGTTTCGCACGCACAGCCACAAAATGTAAGTTTCCTATACACAGCCAGCCACAAAATGTAAGTTTCCCACACACAGCCAGCCACAAAATGTAAGTTGCCCACACACAGCCAGCCACAAAATGTAAGTTTCCCTCACACAGCCACAAAATGTAAGTTTCCCATATACAGCCACAAAATGTAAGTGTCCCACACACAGCCACAAAATGTAAGTTTCCCACACACAGCCACAAAATGTAAGTTTCCTACACACGGCCACAAAATGTAATTTTCCCCACAAACAGCCACAAAATGCAAGTTTCCCTCACACAGCCACAAAAATGTAAGTTTCCCACACACAGCCACAAAATGTAAGTTTCCCATACACAGCCACAAAATGTAAGTTTCCCACACACAGCCACAAAATGTTAGTTTACCACACACAGCCACAAAATGTAAGTTTTCCACACACAGCCAGCTACAAAATGTAAGTTTCCCACACACACCCAGCCACAAAATGTATGTTTTCCACACACAGCCAGCCACAAAATGTAAGTTTTCCACACACGGATACAAAATGTAAGTTTTCCCACACACAGCCACAAAATGCAAGTTTCCCACACACAGCCACAAAATGTAAGTTTCCCACACACAGCCACAAAATGTAAGTTTCCCATACACAGCCACAAAATGTAAGTTTCCCACACACAGCCACAAAATGTTAGTTTACCACACACAGCCACAAAATGTAAGTTTTCCACACACAGCCAGCTACAAAATGTAAGTTTCCCACACACACCCAGCCACAAAATGTATGTTTTCCACACACAGCCAGCCACAAAATGTAAGTTTTCCACACACAGCCAGCCACAAAATGTAAGTTTTCCACACACAGCCAGCCACAAAATGTAAGTTTCCCACACACAGCCACAAAATGTGAGTTTCCCACACACGGCTACAAAATGTAAGTTTTCCCACACACAGCCACAAAATGCAAGTTTCCCACACACAGCCACAAAATGTAAGTTTCCCACACACAGCCACAAAATGTAAGTTTCCTATACACAGCCAGCCACAAAATCTAAGTTTCCCATACACAGCCAGCCACAAAATGTAAGTTTCCCACACACAGCCAGCCACAAAATGCAAGTTTCCCACACACAGCCACAACATGTAAGTTTCCCACACACAACCAGCCACAAAATGTAAGTTTTCCACACAGCCAGCCCCAAAATGTATGTTTCCCACACACAGCCAGCCACAAAATGTATGTTTCCCACACACAGCCAGCCACAAAATGTAAGTTTTCCACACACAGCCAGCCACAAAATGTAAGTTTTCCACACACAGCCAGCCACAAAATGTAAGTTTTCCATACACAGCCAGCCACAAAATGTAAGTTTCCCACACTCAGCCACAAAATGTAAGTTTCCCACACTCAGCCACAAAATGTAAGTTTCCCACACACACAGCCACAAAATGTAAGTTTCCCACACACAGCCACAAAATGTAAGTTTCCCACACGCAGCCACAAAATGTAAGTTTCCCACACGCAGCCACAAAATGTAAGTTTCCCACACGCAGGCACAAAATGTAAGTTTCCCACACGCAGCCACAAAATGTATGTTTTCCACACGCAGCCACAAAATGCAAGTTTCCCACACACAGCCACAAAATGTAAGTTTCCCACACACAGCCGCAAAATGTAAGTTTCCCACACACAGCCACAAAATGTAAGTTTTCCACACACAGCCACAAAATGCAATTTTCCCACTCACAGCCACAAAATGTAAGTTTCCCACACACAGCCACAAAATGCAAGGTTCCCCACACACAGCCACAAAATGTAAGTTTCCTATACACAGCCAGCCACAAAATGTAAGTTTCCCATACACAGCCAGCCACAAAATGTAAGTTTCCCACAGAGCAAACCACAAAATGTAAGTTTCCCACACACAGCCACAAAATGTAAGTTTCCCACACACAGCCACAAAATGTAAGTTTCCCACACACAGTCACAAAATGTAAGTTCCCACACACAGCCACAAAATGTTAGTATACCACACACAGCCACAAAATGTAAGTTTCCTACACACAGCCACAAAATGCAAGTTTCCCACACACAACCAGCCACAAAATGTAAGTTTCCCACTCACAGCCACAAAATGCAAATTTCCCATACACAGCCAGCCACAAAATGTAAGTTTCCCACACACAGCCAGCCACAAAATGTAAGTTGCCCACACACAGCCAGCCACAAAATGTAAGTTTCATACACACAGCCACAAATATAAGTTTCCCACACGCAGCCAGAAAATGTAAGTTTCCTACACACAGCCACACAATGTAAGTTTCCCACACACAGCCACAAAATGCAAGTTTCCCACACATGGCCACAAAATGTAAGTTTCCTATACACAGCCAGCCACAAAATGTAAGTTTCCCATACTCAGACAGCCACAAAATGTAAGTTTCCCACAGAGCAAACCACAAAAAGTAAGTTTCCCACACACAGCCACAAAATGTAAGTTTCCCACACACAGCCACAAAATGTAAGTTTCCCACACACAGTCACAAAATGTAAGTTTCGCACGCACAGCCACAAAATGTAAGTTTCCTATACACAGCCAGCCACAAAATGTAAGTTTCCCACACACAGCCAGCCACAAAATGTAAGTTGCCCACACACAGCCAGCCACAAAATATAAGTTTCCCTCACACAGCCACAAAATGTAAGTTTCCCATATACAGCCACAAAATGTAAGTGTCCCACACACAGCCACAAAATGTAAGTTTCCCACACACAGCCACAAAATGTAAGTTTCCTACACACGGCCACAAAATGTAATTTTCCCCACAAACAGCCACAAAATGCAAGTTTCCCTCACACAGCCACAAAAAAGTAAGTATCCCACACACGGCCACAAAATGTAAGTTTCCCATACACAGTCACAAAATGTAAGTTTCCCACACACAGCCACAAAATGTAAGTTTCCCACACACAGCCACAAAATGTTAGTTTACCACACACAGCCACAAAATGTAAGTTTTCCACACACAGCCAGCCACAAAATGTAAGTTTCCCACACACACCCAGCCACAAAATGTATGTTTTCCACACACAGCCAGCTACCAAATGTAAGTTTCCCACACACGCAAGTTTTACACACACAGCCAGCCACAAAATGTAAGTTTCCCACACACAGCCACAAAATGTAAGTTTCCTACACACGGCCACAAAATGTAATTTTCCCCACAAACAGCCACAAAATGCAAGTTTCCCACACACATCCACAAAAATGTAAGTTTCCCACACACAGCCACAAAATTTAAGTTTCCCATACACAGCCACAAAATGTAAGTTTCCCACACACAGCCACAAAATGTAAGTTTCCCACACACAGCCACAACATGTTAGTTTACCACACACAGCCACAAAATGTAAGTTTTCCACACACAGCCAGCCACAAAATGTAAGTTTCCCACACACACCCAGCCACAAAATGTATGTTTCCCACACACAGCCAGCCACAAAATGTAAGTTTCCCACACACACCCAGCCACAAAATGTATGTTTCCCACACACAGCCAGCCACAAAATGTAAGTTTTCCACACACAGCCAGCCACAAAATGTAAGTTTCCCACACACAGCCACAAAATGTGAGTTTCCCACACACGGCTACAAATTGTAAGTTTTCCCACACACAGCCACAAAATGCAAGTTTCCCACACACGGCCACAAAATGTAAGTTTCCCCACACACGGCCACAAAATGCAAGTTTCCCACGCACAGCCACAAAATGTAAGTTTCCCACACACAGCCACAAAATGTAAGTTTTCCACACAGCCACACAATGTAAGTTCCCACACACAGCCACAAAATGTTAGTATACCACACACAGCCACAAAATGTAAGTTTCCTACACACAGCCACAAAATGCAAGTTTCCCACTCACAACCAGCCACAAAATGTAAGTTTCCCACTCACAGCCACAAAATGCAAATTTCCCATACACAGCCAGCCACAAAATGTAAGTTTCCCACACACAGCCAGCCACAAAATGTAAGTTGCCCACACACAGCCAGCCACAAAATGTAAGTTTCCTACACACAGCCACAAATATAAGTTTCCCACACGCAGCCAGAAAATGTAAGTTTCCTACACACAGCCACACAATGTAAGTTTCCCACACACAGCCACAAAATGCAAGTTTCCCACACACAGCCACAAAATGTAAGTTTCCTATACACAGCCAGCCACAAAATGTAAGTTTCCCATACTCAGCCAGCCACAAAATGTAAGTTTCCCACAGAGCAAACCACAAAATGTAAGTTTCCCACACACAGCCACAAAATGTAAGTTTCCCACACACAGCCACAAAATGTAAGTTTCCCACACACAGTCACAAAATGTAAGTTTCGCACGCACAGCCACAAAATGTAAGTTTCCTATACACAGCCAGCCACAAAATGTAAGTTTCCCACACACAGCCAGCCAAAAAATGTAAGTTGCCCACACACAGCCAGCCACAAAATGTAAGTTTCCCTCACACTGCCACAAAATGTAAGTTTCCCATATACAGCCACAAAATGTAAGTGTCCCACACACAGCCACAAAATGTAAGTTTCCCACACACAGCCACAAAATGTAAGTTTCCTACACACGGCCACAAAATGTAATTTTCCCCACAAACAGCCACAAAATGCAAGTTTCCCTCACACAGCCACAAAAATGTAAGTTTCCCACACACAGCCACAAAATGTAAGTTTCCCATACACAGCCACAAAATGTAAGTTTCCCACACACAGCTACAAAATGTAAGTTTCCCACACACAGCCACAAAATGTTAGTTTACCACACACAGCCACAAAATGTAAGTTTTCCACACACAGCCAGCCACAAAATGTAAGTTTCCCACACACACCCAGCCACAAAATGTATGTTTTCCACACACAGCCAGCCACAAAATGTAAGTTTTCCACACACAGCCAGCCACAAAATGTAAGTTTTCCACACACAGCCAGCCACAAAATGTAAGTTTCCCACACACAGCCACAAAATGTGAGTTTCCCACACACGGCTACAAAATGTAAGTTTTCCCACACACAGCCACAAAATACAAGTTTCCCACACACAGCCACAAAATGTAAGTTTCCCACACACAGCCGCAAAATGTAAGTTTCCTATACACAGCCAGCCACAAAATCTAAGTTTCCCATACACAGCCAGCCACAAAATGTAAGTTTCCCACACACAGCCAGCCACAAAATGCAAGTTTCCCACACACAGCCACAACATGTAAGTTTCCCACACACAACCAGCCACAAAATGTAAGTTTTCCACACAGCCAGCCCCAAAATGTAAGTTTCCCACACACAGCCAGCCACAAAATGTATGTTTCCCACACACAGCCAGCCACAAAATGTAAGTTTTCCACACACAGCCAGCCACAAAATGTAAGTTTTCCACACACAGCCAGCCACAAAATGTAAGTTTTCCATACACAGCCAGCCACAAAATGTAAGTTTTCCACACAGCCACACAATGTAAGTTCCCACACACAGCCACAAAATGTTAGTATACCACACACAGCCACAAAATGTAAGTTTCCTACACACAGCCACAAAATGCAAGTTTCCCACACACAACCAGCCACAAAATGTAAGTTTCCCACTCACAGCCACAACATGCAAATTTCCCATACACAGCCAGCCACAAAATGTAAGTTTCCCACACAGAGCCAGCCACAAAATGTAAGTTGCCCACACACAGCCAGCCACAAAATGTAAGTTTCCTACACACAGCCACAAATATAAGTTTCCCACACGCAGCCAGAAAATGTAAGTTTCCTACACACAGCCACACAATGTAAGTTTCCCACACACAGCCACAAAATGCAAGTTTCCCACACACGGCCACAAAATGTAAGTTTCCTTTACACAGCCAGCCACAAAATGTAAGTTTCCCATACTCAGACAGCCACAAAATGTAAGTTTCCCACAGAGCAAACCACAAAATGTAAGTTTCCCACACACAGCCAGCCACAAAATGTAAGTTGCCCACACACAGCCAGCCACAAAATGTAAGTTTCCCTCACACAGCCACAAAATGTAAGTTTCCCATATACAGCCACAAAATGTAAGTGTCCCACACACAGCCACAAAATGTAAGTTTCCCATACACAGCAACAAAACGTAAGTTTCCTACACACAGCCACACAATGTAAGTTTCCCACACACAGCCACAAAATGCAAGTTTCCCACACACGGCCACAAAATGTAAGTTTCCTATACACAGCCAGCCACAAAATGTAAGTTTCCCATACTCAGACAGCCACAAAATGTAAGTTTCCCACAGAGCAAACCACAAAATGTAAGTTTCCCACACACAGCCAGCCACAAAATGTAAGTTGCCCACACACAGCCAGCCACAAAATGTAAGTTTCCCTCACACAGCCACAAAATGTAAGTTTCCCATATACAGCCACAAAATGTAAGTGTCCCACACACAGCCACAAAATGTAAGTTTCCCATACACAGCAACAAAATGTAAGTTTCCTACACACGGCCACAAAATGTAATTTTCCCCACAAACAGCCACAAAATGCAAGTTTCCCTCACACAGCCACAAAAATGTAAGTTTCCCACACACAGCCACAAAATGTAAGTTTCCCATACACAGCCACAAAATGTAAGTTTCCCACACACAGCCACAAAATGTAAGTTTCCCGCACACAGCGACAAAATGTTAGTTTACCACACACAGCCACAAAATGTAAGTTTTCCACACACAGCCAGCCACAAAATGTAAGTTTCCCACACACACCCAGCCACAAAATGTATGTTTTCCACACACAGCCAGCCACAAAATGTAAGTTTTCCACACACAGCCAGCCACAAAATGTAAGTTTCCCACACACAGCCACAAAATGTGAGTTTCCCACACACGGCTACAAAATGTAAGTTTTCCCACACACAGCCACAAAATGCAAGTTTCCCACACACAGCCACAAAATGTAAGTTTCCCACACACAGCCGCAAAATGTAAGTTTCCTATACACAGCCAGCCACAAAATCTAAGTTTCCCATACACAGCCAGCCACAAAATGTAAGTTTCCCACACACAGCCAGCCACAAAATGCAAGTTTTCCACACACAGCCACAACATGTAAGTTTCCCACACACAACCAGCCACAAAATGTAAGTTTTCCACACAGCCAGCCCCAAAATGTAAGTTTCCCACACACAGCCAGCCACAAAATGTATGTTTCCCACACACAGCCAGCCACAAAATGTAAGTTTTCCACACACAGCCAGCCACAAAATGTAAGTTTTCCACACACAGCCAGCCACAAAATGTAAGTTTTCCATACACAGCCAGCCACAAAATGTAAGTTTTCCACACAGCCACACAATGTAAGTTCCCACACACAGCCACAAAATGTTAGTATACCACACACAGCCACAAAATGTAAGTTTCCTACACACAGCCACAAAATGCAAGTTTCCCACACACAACCAGCCACAAAATGTAAGTTTCCCACTCACAGCCACAAAATGCAAATTTCCCATACACAGCCACAACATGCAAGTTTCCCACACACGGCCACAAAATGTAAGTTTCCTATACACAGCCAGCCACAAAATGTAAGTTTCCCATACTCAGACAGCCACAAAATGTAAGTTTCCCACAGAGCAAACCACAAAATGTAAGTTTCCCACACACAGCCACAAAATGTAAGTTTCCCACACACAGCCACAAAATGTAAGTTTCCCACACACAGTCACAAAATGTAAGTTTCGCACGCACAGCCACAAAATGTAAGTTTCCTATACACAGCCAGCCACAAAATGTAAGTTTCCCACACACAGCCAGCCACAAAATGTAAGTTGCCCACACACAGCCAGCCACAAAATGTAAGTTTCCCTCACACAGCCACAAAATGTAAGTTTCCCATATACAGCCACAAAATGTAAGTGTCCCACACACAGCCACAAAATGTAAGTTTCCCACACACAGCCACAAAATGTAAGTTTCCTACACACGGCCACAAAATGTAATTTTCCCCACAAACAGCCACAAAATGCAAGTTTCCCTCACACAGCCACAAAAATGTAAGTTTCCCACACACAGCCACAAAATGTAAGTTTCCCATACACAGCCACAGAATGTAAGTTTCCCACACACAGCCACAAAATGCAAGTTTCCCACACACAGCCACAAAATGTTAGTTTACCACACACAGCCACAAAATGTAAGTTTTCCACACACAGCCAGCCACAAAATGTAAGTTTCCCACACACACCCAGCCACAAAATGTATGTTTTCCACACACAGCCAGCTACCAAATGTAAGTTTCCCGCACACGCAAGTTTTACACACACAGCCAGCCACAAAATGTAAGTTTCCCACACACAGCCACAAAATGTAAGTTTCCTACACACGGCCACAAAATGTAATTTTCCCCACAAACAGCCACAAAATGCAAGTTTCCCACACACAGCCACAAAAATGTAAGTTTCCCACACACAGCCACAAAATTTAAGTTTCCCATACACAGCCACAAAATGTAAGTTTCCCACACACAGCCACAAAATGTAAGTTTCCCACACACAGCCACAACATGTTAGTTTACCACACACAGCCACAAAATGTAAGTTTTCCACACACAGCCACAAAATGTAAGTTTCCCATACACAGCAACAAAACGTAAGTTTCCTACACACAGCCACACAATGTAAGTTTCCCACACACAGCCACAAAATGCAAGTTTCCCACACACGGCCACAAAATGTAAGTTTCCTATACACAGCCAGCCACAAAATGTAAGTTTCCCATACTCAGACAGCCACAAAATGTAAGTTTCCCACAGAGCAAACCACAAAATGTAAGTTTCCCACACACAGCCAGCCACAAAATGTAAGTTGCCCACACACAGCCAGCCACAAAATGTAAGTTTCCCTCACACAGCCACAAAATGTAAGTTTCCCATATACAGCCACAAAATGTAAGTGTCCCACACACAGCCACAAAATGTAAGTTTCCCATACACAGCAACAAAATGTAAGTTTCCTACACACGGCCACAAAATGTAATTTTCCCCACAAACAGCCACAAAATGCAAGTTTCCCTCACACAGCCACAAAAATGTAAGTTTCCCACACACAGCCACAAAATGTAAGTTTCCCATACACAGCCACAAAATGTAAGTTTCCCACACACAGCCACAAAATGTAAGTTTCCCGCACACAGCCACAAAATGTTAGTTTACCACACACAGCCACAAAATGTAAGTTTTCCACACACAGCCAGCCACAAAATGTAAGTTTCCCACACACACCCAGCCACAAAATGTATGTTTTCCACACACAGCCAGCCACAAAATGTAAGTTTTCCACACACAGCCAGCCACAAAATGTAAGTTTTCCACACACAGCCAGCCACAAAATGTAAGTTTCCCACACACAGCCACAAAATGTGAGTTTCCCACACACGGCTACAAAATGTAAGTTTTCCCACACACAGCCACAAAATGCAAGTTTCCCACACACAGCCACAAAATGTAAGTTTCCCACACACAGCCGCAAAATGTAAGTTTCCTATACACAGCCAGCCACAAAATCTAAGTTTCCCATACACAGCCAGCCACAAAATGTAAGTTTCCCACACACAGCCAGCCACAAAATGCAAGTTTTCCACACACAGCCACAACATGTAAGTTTCCCACACACAACCAGCCACAAAATGTAAGTTTTCCACACAGCCAGCCCCAAAATGTAAGTTTCCCACACACAGCCAGCCACAAAATGTATGTTTCCCACACACAGCCAGCCACAAAATGTAAGTTTTCCACACACAGCCAGCCACAAAATGTAAGTTTTCCACACACAGCCAGCCACAAAATGTAAGTTTTCCATACACAGCCAGCCACAAAATGTAAGTTTTCCACACAGCCACACAATGTAAGTTCCCACACACAGCCACAAAATGTTAGTATACCACACACAGCCACAAAATGTAAGTTTCCTACACACAGCCACAAAATGCAAGTTTCCCACACACAACCAGCCACAAAATGTAAGTTTCCCACTCACAGCCACAAAATGCAAATTTCCCATACACAGCCACAACATGCAAGTTTCCCACACACGGCCACAAAATGTAAGTTTCCTATACACAGCCAGCCACAAAATGTAAGTTTCCCATACTCAGACAGCCACAAAATGTAAGTTTCCCACAGAGCAAACCACAAAATGTAAGTTTCCCACACACAGCCACAAAATGTAAGTTTCCCACACACAGCCACAAAATGTAAGTTTCCCACACACAGTCACAAAATGTAAGTTTCGCACGCACAGCCACAAAATGTAAGTTTCCTATACACAGCCAGCCACAAAATGTAAGTTTCCCACACACAGCCAGCCACAAAATGTAAGTTGCCCACACACAGCCAGCCACAAAATGTAAGTTTCCCTCACACAGCCACAAAATGTAAGTTTCCCATATACAGCCACAAAATGTAAGTGTCCCACACACAGCCACAAAATGTAAGTTTCCCACACACAGCCACAAAATGTAAGTTTCCTACACACGGCCACAAAATGTAATTTTCCCCACAAACAGCCACAAAATGCAAGTTTCCCTCACACAGCCACAAAAATGTAAGTTTCCCACACACAGCCACAAAATGTAAGTTTCCCATACACAGCCACAGAATGTAAGTTTCCCACACACAGCCACAAAATGCAAGTTTCCCACACACAGCCACAAAATGTTAGTTTACCACACACAGCCACAAAATGTAAGTTTTCCACACACAGCCAGCCACAAAATGTAAGTTTCCCACACACACCCAGCCACAAAATGTATGTTTTCCACACACAGCCAGCTACCAAATGTAAGTTTCCCGCACACGCAAGTTTTACACACACAGCCAGCCACAAAATGTAAGTTTCCCACACACAGCCACAAAATGTAAGTTTCCTACACACGGCCACAAAATGTAATTTTCCCCACAAACAGCCACAAAATGCAAGTTTCCCACACACAGCCACAAAAATGTAAGTTTCCCACACACAGCCACAAAATTTAAGTTTCCCATACACAGCCACAAAATGTAAGTTTCCCACACACAGCCACAAAATGTAAGTTTCCCACACACAGCCACAACATGTTAGTTTACCACACACAGCCACAAAATGTAAGTTTTCCACACACAGCCAGCCACAAAATGTAAGTTTCCCACACACACCCAGCCACAAAATGTATGTTTCCCACACACAGCCAGCCACAAAATGTAAGTTTCCCACACACACCCAGCCACAAAATGTATGTTTCCCACACACAGCCAGCCACAAAATGTAAGTTTTCCACACACAGCCAGCCACAAAATGTAAGTTTCCCACACACAGCCACAAAATGTGAGTTTCCCACACACGGCTACAAATTGTAAGTTTTCCCACACACAGCCACAAAATGCAAGTTTCCCACACACGGCCACAAAATGTAAGTTTCCCCCCACACGGCCACAAAATGCAAGTTTCCCACGCACAGCCACAAAATGTAAGTTTCCCACACACATCCACAAAATGTAAGTTTTCCACACAGCCACACAATGTAAGTTCCCACACACAGCCACAAAATGTTAGTATACCACACACAGCCACAAAATGTAAGTTTCCTACACACAGCCACAAAATGCAAGTTTCCCACACACAACCAGCCACAAAATGTAAGTTTCCCACTCACAGCCACAAAATGCAAATTTCCCATACACAGCCAGCCACAAAATGTAAGTTTCCCACACACAGCCAGCCACAAAATGTAAGTTGCCCACACACAGCCAGCCACAAAATGTAAGTTTCCTACACACAGCCACAAATATAAGTTTCCCACACGCAGCCAGAAAATGTAAGTTTCCTACACACAGCCACACAATGTAAGTTTCCCACACACAGCCACAAAATGCAAGTTTCCCACACACAGCCACAAAATGTAAGTTTCCTATACACAGCCAGCCACAAAATGTAAGTTTCCCATACTCAGCCAGCCACAAAATGTAAGTTTCCCACAGAGCAAACCACAAAATGTAAGTTTCCCACACACAGCCACAAAATGTAAGTTTCCCACACACAGCCACAAAATGTAAGTTTCCCACACACAGCCAGCCACAAAATGTAAGTTTCCCACACACAGCCAGCCACAAAATGTAAGTTGCCCACACACAGCCAGCCACAAAATGTAAGTTTCCCTCACACAGCCACAAAATGTAAGTTTCCCATATACAGCCACAAAATGTAAGTGTCCCACACACAGCCACAAAATGTAAGTTTCCCACACACAGCCACAAAATGTAAGTTTCCTACACATGGCCACAAAATGTAATTTTCCCCACAAACAGCCACAAAATGCAAGTTTCCCTCACACAGCCACAAAAATGTAAATTTCCCACACACAGCCACAAAATGTAAGTTTCCCATACACAGCCACAAAATGTAAGTTTCCCACACACAGCCACAAAATGTAAGTTTCCCACACACAGCCACAAAATGTTAGTTTACCACACACAGCCACAAAATGTAAGTTTTCCACACACACCCAGCCACAAAATGTATGTTTTCCACACACAGCCAGCCACAAAATGTAAGTTTTCCACACACAGCCAGCCACAAAATGTAAGTTTTCAACACACAGCCAGCCACAAAATGTAAGTTTCCCACACACAGCCACAAAATGTGAGTTTCCCACACACGGCTACAAAATGTAAGTTTTCCCACACACAGCCACAAAATGCAAGTTTCCCACACACAGCCACAAAATGTAAGTTTCCCACACACAGCCACAAAATGTAAGTCTCCTATACACAGCCAGCCACAAAATCTAAGTTTCCCATACACAGCCAGCCACAAAATGTAAGTTTCCCACACACAGCCAGCCACAAAATGCAAGTTTCCCACACACAGCCACAACATGTAAGTTTCCCACACACAACCAGCCACAAAATGTAAGTTTTCCACACAGCCAGCCCCAAAATGTAAGTTTCCCACACACAGCCAGCCACAAAATGTATGTTTCCCACACACAGCCAGCCACAAAATGTAAGTTTTCCACACACAGCCAGCCACAAAATGTAAGTTTTCCACACACAGCCAGCCACAAAATGTAAGTTTTCCATACACAGCCAGCCACAAAATGTAAGTTTCCCACACTCAGCCACAAAATGTAAGTTTCCCACACTCAGCCACAAAATGTAAGTTTCCCACACACAGCCACAAAATGTAAGTTTCCCACACACAGCCACAAAATGTAAGTTTCCCACACGCAGCCACAAAATGTAAGTTTCCCACACGCAGCCACAAAATGTAAGTTTCCCACACGCATGCACAAAATGTAAGTTTCCCACACGCAGCCACAAAATGTAAGTTTTCCACACGCAGCCACAAAATGCAAGTTTCCCACACACAGCCACAAAATGTAAGTTTCCCACACACAGCCGCAAAATGTAAGTTTCCCACACACAGCCACAAAATGTAAGTTTTCCACACACATCCACAAAATGCAATTTTCCCACACACAGCCACAAAATGTAAGTTTCCCACACACAGCCACAAAATGCAAGGTTCCCCACACACAGCCACAAAATGTAAGTTTCCTATACACAGCCAGCCACAAAATGTAAGTTTCCCATACACAGCCAGCCACAAAATGTAAGTTTCCCACAGAGCAAACCACAAAATGTAAGTTTCCCACACACAGCCACAAAATGTAAGTTTCCCACACATAGCCACAAAATGTAAGTTTCCCACACACAGTCACAAAATGTAAGTTCCCACACACAGCCACAAAATGTTAGTATACCACACACAGCCACAAAATGTAAGTTTCCTACACACAGCCACAAAATGCAAGTTTCCCACACACAACCAGCCACAAAATGTAAGTTTCCCACTCACAGCCACAAAATGCAAATTTCCCATACACAGCCAGCCACAAAATGTAAGTTTCCCACACACAGCCAGCCACAAAATGTAAGTTGCCCACACACAGCAAGCCACAAAATGTAAGTTTCCTATACACAGCCACAAATATAAGTTTCCCACACGCAGCCAGAAAATGTAAGTTTCCTACACACAGCCACACAATGTAAGTTTCCCACACACAGCCACAAAATGCAAGTTTCCCACACACGGCCACAAAATGTAAGTTTCCTATACACAGCCAGCCACAAAATGTAAGTTTCCCATACTCAGACAGCCACAAAATGTAAGTTTCCCACAGAGCAAACCACAAAATGTAAGTTTCCCACACACAGCCACAAAATGTAAGTTTCCCACACACAGCCACAAAATGTAAGTTTCCCACACACAGTCACAAAATGTAAGTTTCGCACGCACAGCCACAAAATGTAAGTTTCCTATACACAGCCAGCCACAAAATGTAAGTTTCCCACACACAGCCAGCCACAAAATGTAAGTTGCCCACACACAGCCAGCCACAAAATGTAAGTTTCCCTCACACAGCCACAAAATGTAAGTTTCCCATATACAGCCACAAAATGTAAGTGTCCCACACACAGCTACAAAATGTAAGTTTCCCACACACAGCCACAAAATGTAAGTTTCCTACACACGGCCACAAAATGTTAGTATACCACACACAGCCACAAAATGTAAGTTTCCTACACACAGCCACAAAATGCAAGTTTCCCACACTCAGCCACAAAATGTAAGTTTCCCACACTCAGCCACAAAATGTAAGTTTCCCACACACAGCCACAAAATGTAAGTTTCCCACACACAGCCACAAAATGTAAGTTTCCCACACGCAGCCACAAAATGTAAGTTTCCCACACGCAGCCACAAAATGTAAGTTTCCCACACGCAGGCACAAAATGTAAGTTTCCCACACGCAGCCACAAAATGTAAGTTTTCCACACGCAGCCACAAAATGCAAGTTTCCCACACACAGCCACAAAATGTAAGTTTCCCACACACAGCCGCAAAATGTAAGTTTCCCACACACAGCCACAAAATGTAAGTTTTCCACACACATCCACAAAATGCAATTTTCCCACACACAGCCACAAAATGTAAGTTTCCCACACACAGCCACAAAATGCAAGGTTCCCCACACACAGCCACAAAATGTAAGTTTCCTATACACAGCCAGCCACAAAATGTAAGTTTCCCATACACAGCCAGCCAGAAAATGTAAGTTTCCCACAGAGCAAACCACAAAATGTAAGTTTCCCACACACAGCCACAAAATGTAAGTTTCCCACACATAGCCACAAAATGTAAGTTTCCCACACACAGCCAGCCACAAAATGTAAGTTGCCCACACACAGCAAGCCACAAAATGTAAGTTTCCTACACACAGCCACAAATATAAGTTTCCCACACGCAGCCAGAAAATGTAAGTTTCCTACACACAGCCACACAATGTAAGTTTCCCACACACAGCCACAAAATGCAAGTTTCCCACACACGGCCACAAAATGTAAGTTTCCTATACACAGCCAGCCACAAAATGTAAGTTTCCCATACTCAGACAGCCACAACATGTAAGTTTCCCACAGAGCAAACCACAAAATGTAAGTTTCCCACACACAGCCACAAAATGTAAGTTTCCCACACACAGCCACAAAATGTAAGTTTCCCACACACAGTCACAAAATGTAAGTTTCGCACGCACAGCCACAAAATGTAAGTTTCCTATACACAGCCAGCCACAAAATGTAAGTTTCCCACACACAGCCAGCCACAAAATGTAAGTTGCCCACACACAGCCAGCCACAAAATGTAAGTTTCCCTCACACAGCCACAAAATGTAAGTTTCCCATATACAGCCACAAAATGTAAGTGTTCCACACACAGCTACAAAATGTAAGTTTCCCACACACAGCCACAAAATGTAAGTTTCCTACACACGGTCACAAAATGTAATTTTCCCCACAAACAGCCACAAAATGCAAGTTTCCCTCACACAGCCACAAAAATGTAAGTTTCCCACACACAGCCACAAAATGTAAGTTTCCCATACACAGCCACAAAATGTAAGTTTTCCACACACAGCCAGCCACAAAATGTAAGTTTCCCACACACACCCAGCCACAAAATGTATGTTTTCCACACACACACAGCTACCAAATGTAAGTTTCCCACACACGCAAGTTTTACACACACAGCCAGCCACAAAATGTAAGTTTCCCACACACAGCCACAAAATGTAAGTTTCCTACACACGGCCACAAAATGTAATTTTCCCCACAAACAGCCACAAAATGCAAGTTTCCCACACACAGCCACAAAAATGTAAGTTTCCCACACACAGCCACAAAATTTAAGTTTCCCATACACAGCCACAAAATGTAAGTTTCCCACACACAGCCACAAAATGTAAGTTTCCCACACACAGCCACAACATGTTAGTTTACCACACACAGCCACAAAATGTAAGTTTTCCACACACAGCCAGCCACAAAATGTAAGTTTTCCCACACACACCCAGCCACAAAATGTATGTTTCCCACACACAGCCAGCCACAAAATGTAAGTTTCCCACACACACCCAGCCACAAAATGTATCACACAGCCAGCCACAAAATGTAAGTTTCCCACACACACCCAGCCACAAAATGTATGTTTCCCACACACAGCCAGCCACAAAATGTAAGTTTTCCACACACAGCCAGCCACAAAATGTAAGTTTCCCACACACAGCCACAAAATGTGAGTTTCCCACACACGGCTACAAATTGTAAGTTTTCCCACACACAGCCACAAAATGCAAGTTTCCCACACACGGCCACAAAATGTAAGTTTCCCCACACACGGCCACAAAATGCAAGTTTCCCACGCACAGCCACAAAATGTAAGTTTCCCACACACAGCCACAAAATGTAAGTTTTCCACACAGCCACACAATGTAAGTTGCCACACACAGCCACAAAATGTTAGTATACCACACACAGCCACAAAATGTAAGTTTCCTACACACAGCCACAAAATGCAAGTTTCCCACACACAACCAGCCACAAAATGTAAGTTTCCCACTCACAGCCACAAAATGCAAATTTCCCATACACAGCCAGCCACAAAATGTAAGTTTCCCACACACAGCCAGCCACAAAATGTAAGTTGCCCACACACAGCCAGCCACAAAATGTAAGTTTCCTACACACAGCCACAAATATAAGTTTCCCACACGCAGCCACAAAATGTAAGTTTTCCACACGCAGCCACAAAATGCAAGTTTCCCACACACAGCCACAAAATGTAAGTTTCCCACACACAGCCGCAAAATGCAAGGTTCCCACACACAGCCACAAAATGTAAGTTTCCCACACACAGCCACAAAATGCAAGGTTCCCCACACACAGCCACAAAATGTAAGTTTCCTATACACAGCCAGCCACAAAATGTAAGTTTCCCATACACAGCCAGCCACAAAATGTAAGTTTCCCACAGAGCAAACCACAAAATGTAAGTTTCCCACACACAGCCACAAAATGTAAGTTTCCCACACATAGCCACAAAATGTAAGTTTCCCACACACAGCCACAAAATGTAAGTTTCCTACACACAGCCACAAAATGCAAGTTTCCCACACACAACCAGCCACAAAATGTAAGTTTCCCACTCACAGCCACAAAATGCAAATTTCCCATACACAGCCAGCCACAAAATGTAAGTTTCCCACACACAGCCAGCCACAAAATGTAAGTTGCCCACACACAGCAAGCCACAAAATGTAAGTTTCCTACACACAGCCACAAATATAAGTTTCCCACACGCAGCCAGAAAATGTAAGTTTCCTACACACAGCCACACAATGTAAGTTTCCCACACACAGCCACAAAATGCAAGTTTCCCACACACGGCCACAAAATGTAAGTTTCCTATACACAGCCAGCCACAAAATGTAAGTTTCCCATACTCAGACAGCCACAAAATGTAAGTTTCCCACAGAGCAAACCACAAAATGTAAGTTTCCCACACACAGCCACAAAATGTAAGTTTCCCACACACAGCCACAAAATGTAAGTTTCCCACACACAGTCACAAAATGTAAGTTTCGCACGCACAGCCACAAAATGTAAGTTTCCTATACACAGCCAGCCACAAAATGTAAGTTTCCCACACACAGCCAGCCACAAAATGTAAGTTGCCCACACACAGCCAGCCACAAAATGTAAGTTTCCCTCACACAGCCACAAAATGTAAGTTTCCCATATACAGCCACAAAATGTAAGTGTCCCACACACAGCTACAAAATGTAAGTTTCCCACACACAGCCACAAAATGTAAGTTTCCTACACACGGCCACAAAATGTAATTTTCCCCACAAACAGCCACAAAATGCAAGTTTCCCTCACACAGCCACAACAATGTAAGTTTCCCACACACAGCCACAAAATGTAAGTTTCCCATACACAGCCACAAAATGTACGTTTCCCACACACAGCCACAAAATGTAAGTTTCCCACACACAGCCACAAAATGTTAGTTTACCACACACAGCCACAAAATGTAAGTTTTCCACACACAGCCAGCCACAAAATGTAAGTTTCCCACACACACCCAGCCACAAAATGTATGTTTTCCACACACACACAGCTACCAAATGTAAGTTTCCCACACACGCAAGTTTTACACACACAGCCAGCCACAAAATGTAAGTTTCCCACACACAGCCACAAAATGTAAGTTTCCTACACACGGCCACAAAATGTAATTTTCCCCACAAACAGCCACAAAATGCAAGTTTCCCACACACAGCCACAAAAATGTAAGTTTCCCACACACAGCCACAAAATTTAAGTTTCCCATACACAGCCACAAAATGTAAGTTTCCCACACACAGCCACAACATGTTAGTTTACCACACACAGCCACAAAATGTAAGTTTTCCACACACAGCCAGCCACAAAATGTAAGTTTCCCACACACACCCAGCCACAAAATGTATGTTTCCCACACACAGCCAGCCACAAAATGTAAGTTTCCCACACACACCCAGCCACAAAATGTATGTTTCCCACACACAGCCAGCCACAAAATGTAAGTTTTCCACACACAGCCAGCCACAAAATGTAAGTTTCCCACACACAGCCACAAAATGTGAGTTTCCCACACACGGCTACAAATTGTAAGTTTTCCCACACACAGCCACAAAATGCAAGTTTCCCACACACGGCCACAAAATGTAAGTTTCCCCACACACGGCCACAAAATGCAAGTTTCCCACGCACAGCCACAAAATGTAAGTTTCCCACACACAGCCACAAAATGTAAGTTTTCCACACAGCCACACAATGTAAGTTGCCACACACAGCCACAAAATGTTAGTATACCACACACAGCCACAAAATGTAAGTTTCCTACACACAGCCACAAAATGCAAGTTTCCCACACACAACCAGCCACAAAATGTAAGTTTCCCACTCACAGCCACAAAATGCAAATTTCCCATACACAGCCAGCCACAAAATGTAAGTTTCCCACACACAGCCAGCCACAAAATGTAAGTTGCCCACACACAGCCAGCCACAAAATGTAAGTTTCCTACACACAGCCACAAATATAAGTTTCCCACACGCAGCCAGAAAATGTAAGTGTCCTACACACAGCCACACAATGTAAGTTTCCCACACACAGCCACAAAATGCAAGTTTCCCACACACAGCCACAAAATGTAAGTTTCCTATACACAGCCAGCCACAAAATGTAAGTTTCCCATACTCAGCCAGCCACAAAATGTAAGTTTCCCACAGAGCAAACCACAAAATGTAAGTTTCCCACACACAGCCACAAAATGTAAGTTTCCCACACACAGCCACAAAATGTAAGTTTCCCACACACAGTCACAAAATGTAAGTTTCGCACGCACAGCCACAAAATGTAAGTTTCCTATACACAGCCAGCCACAAAATGTAAGTTTCCCACACACAGCCAGCCACAAAATGTAAGTTGCCCACACACAGCCAGCCACAAAATGTAAGTTTCCCTCACACAGCCACAAAATGTAAGTTTCCCATATACAGCCACAAAATGTAAGTGTCCCACACACAGCCACAAAATGTAAGTTTCCCACACACAGCCACAAAATGTAAGTTTCCTACACACGGCCACAAAATGTAATTTTCCCCACAAACAGCCACAAAATGCAAGTTTCCCTCACACAGCCACAAAAATGTAAGTTTCCCACACACAGCCACAAAATGTAAGTTTCCCATACACAGCCACAAAATGTAAGTTTCCCACACACAGCCACAAAATGTAAGTTTCCCACACACAGCCACAAAATGTTAGTTTACCACACACAGCCACAAAATGTAAGTTTTCCACACACAGCCAGCCACAAAATGTAAGTTTCCCACACACACCCATCCACAAAATGTATGTTTCCCACACACAGCCAGCCACAAAATGTAAGTTTTCCACACACAGCCAGCCACAAAATGTAAGTTTTCCACACACAGCCAGCCACAAAATGTAAGTTTTCCATACACAGCCAGCCACAAAATGTAAGTTTCCCACACTCAGCCACAAAATGTAAGTTTCCCACACTCAGCCACAAAATGTAAGTTTCCCACACACAGCCACAAAATGTAAGTTTCCCACACGCAGGCACAAAATGTAAGTTTCCCACACGCAGCCACAAAATGTAAGTTTTCCACACGCAGCCACAAAATGCAAGTTTCCCACACACAGCCACAAAATGTAAGTTTCCCACACACAGCCGCAAAATGTAAGTTTCCCACACACAGCCACAAAATGTAAGTTTTCCACACACAGCCACAAAATGCAATTTTCCCACACACAGCCACAAAATGTAAGTTTCCCACACACAGCCACAAAATGCAAGGTTCCCCACACACAGCCACAAAATGTAAGTTTCCTATACACAGCCAGCCACAAAATGTAATTTTCCCATACACAGCCAGCCACAAAATGTAAGTTTCCCACAGAACAAACCACAAAATGTAAGTTTCCCACACACAGCCACAAAATGTAAGTTTCCCACACACAGCCACAAAATGTAAGTTTCCCACACACAGTCACAAAATGTAAGTTTCGCACGCACAGCCACAAAATGTAAGTTTCCTATACACAGCCAGCCACAAAATGTAAGTTTCCCACACACAGCCAGCCACAAAATGTAAGTTTCCCACACACAGCCAGCCACAAAATGTAAGTTTCCCTCACACAGCCACAAAATGTAAGTTTCCCATATACAGCCACAAAATGTAAGTGTCCCACACACAGCCACAAAATGTAAGTTTCTCACACACAGCCACAAAATGTAAGTTTCCTACACACGGCCACAAAATGTAATTTTCCCCACAAACAGCCACAAAATGCAAGTTTCCCACACACAGCCACAAAATGTAAGTTTCCCATACACAGCCACAAAATGTAAGTTTCCCACACACAGCCAAAAATGTTAGTTTACCACACACAGCCACAAAATGTAAGTTTTCCACACACAGCCAGCCACAAAATGTAAGTTTCCCACACACACCCAGCCACAAAATGTATGTTTCCCACACACAGCCAGCCACAAAATGTAAGTTTTCCACACACAGCCAGCCACATAATGTAAGTTTTCCACACACAGCCAGCCACAAAATGTAAGTTTCCCACACACAGCCACAAAATGTAAGTTTCCCACACACAGCCACAAAATGTAAGTTTCCTATACACAGCCAGCCACAAAATCTAAGTTTCCCATACACAGCCAGCCACAAAATATAAGTTTCCCACACACAGCCAGCCACAAAATGCAAGTTTCCCACACACAGCCACAACATGTAAGTTTCCCACACACAACCAGCCACAAAATGTAAGTTTTCCACACAGCCAGCCCCAAAATGTAAGTTTCCCACACACAGCCAGCCACAAAATGTAAGTTTCCCACACACAGCCAGCCACAAAATGTAAGTTTTCCACACACAGCCAGCCACAAAATGTAAGTTTTCCACACACAGCCAGCCACAAAATGTAAGTTTTCCATACACAGCCAGCCACAAAATCTAAGTTTCCCACACTCAGCCACAAAATGTAAGTTTCCCACACTCAGCCACAAAATGTAAGTTTCCCACACACAGCCACAAAATGTAAGTTTCCCACACACAGCCACAAAATGTAAGTTTCCCACACACAGCCACAAAATGTAAGTTTCCCACACGCAGCCACAAAATGTAAGTTTCCCACACGCAGCCACAAAATATAAGTTTCCCACATGCAGGCACAAAATGTAAGTTTCCCACACGCAGCCACAAAATGTAAGTTTTCCACACGCAGCCACAAAATGCAAGTTTCCCACACACAGCCACAAAATGTAAGTTTCCCACACACAGCCGCAAAATGTAAGTTTCGCACACACAGCCACAAAATGTAAGTTTTCCACACACAGCCACAAAATGCAATTTTCCCACACACAGCCACAAAATGTAAGTTTCCCACACACAGCCACAAAATGTAAGTTTCCCACACACAGCCACAAAATGTAAGTTTCCCACACACAGCCACAAAATGTAAGTTTCCCACACACAGTCAGCCACAAAATGTAATTTTCCCACACACAGCCAGCCACAAAATGTAAGTTTCCCACATACAGCCAGCTACCAAATGTAAGTTTCCCACACACGCAAGTTTTACACACACAGCCAGCCACAAAATGTAAGTTTCCCACACACAGCCACAAAATGTAAGTTTCCTACACACGGCCACAAAATGTAATTTTCCCCACAAACAGCCACAAAATGCAAGTTTCCCACACACAGCCACAAAAATGTAAGTTTCCCACACACAGCCACAAAATTTAAGTTTCCCATACACAGCCACAAAATGTAAGTTTCCCACACACAGCCACAAAATGTAAGTTTCCCACACACAGCCACAAAATGTTAGTTTACCACACACAGCCACAAAATGTAAGTTTTCCACACACAGCCAGCCACAAAATGTAAGTTTCCCACACACACCCAGCCACAAAATGTATGTTTCCCACACACAGCCAGCCACAAAATGTAAGTTTTCCACACAGCCAGCCCCAAAATGTAAGTTTCCCACACACAGCCAGCCACAAAATGTAAGTTTCCCACACACAGCCAGCCACAAAATGTAAGTTTTCCACACACAGCCAGCCACAAAATGTAAGTTTTCCACACACAGCCAGCCACAAAATGTAAGTTTTCCATACACAGCCAGCCACAAAATCTATGTTTCCCACACTCAGCCACAAAATGTAAGTTTCCCACACTCAGCCACAAAATGTAAGTTTCCAACACACAGCCACAAAATGTAAGTTTCCCACACACAGCCACAAAATGTAAGTTTCCCACACACAGCCACAAAATGTAAGTTTCCCACACACAGCCACAAAATGTAAGTTTCCCACACACAGCCACAAAATGTAAGTTTCCCACACACAGTCAGCCAGAAAATGTAAGTTTCCCACACACAGCCAGCCACAAAATGTAAGTTTCCCACACACAGCCAGCTACCAAATGTAAGTTTCCCACACACGCAAGTTTTACACACACAGCCAGCCACAAAATCTAAGTTTCCCACACATAGCCACAAAATGTAAGTTTCCTACACACGGCCACAAAATGTAATTTTCCCCACAAACTGCCACAAAATGCAAGTTTCCCTCACACAGCCACAAAAATGTAAGTTTCCCACACACAGCCACAAAATGTAAGTTTCCCATACACAGCCACAAAATGTAAGTTTCCCACACACAGCCACAAAATGTAAGTTTCCCACACACAGCCACAAAATGTTAGTTTACCACACACAGCCACAAAATGTAAGTTTTCCACACACAGCCAGCCACAAAATGTAAGTTTCCCACACACACCCAGCCACAAAATGTATGTTTCCCACACACAGCCAGCCACAAAATGTAAGTTTTCCACACACAGCCAGCCACAAAATGTAAGTTTTCCACACACAGCCAGCCACAAAATGTAAGTTTCCCACACACAGCCACAAAATGTGAGTTTCCCACACACGGCTACAAAATGTAAGTTTTCCCACACACAGCCACAAAATGCAAGTTTCCCACACACAGCCACAAAATGTAAGTTTCCCACACACAGCCACAAAATGTAAGTTTCCTATACACAGCCAGCCACAAAATCTAAGTTTCCCATACACAGCCAGCCACAAAATGTAAGTTTCCCACACAGCCAGCCACAAAATGCAAGTTTCCCACACACAGCCACAACATGTAAGTTTCCCACACACAACCAGCCACAAAATGTAAGTTTTCCACACAGCCAGCCCCAAAATGTAAGTTTCCCACACACAGCCAGCCACAAAATGTAAGTTTCCCACACATAGCCAGCCACAAAATGTAAGTTTTCCACACACAGCCAGCCACAAAATGTAAGTTTTCCACACACAGCCAGCCACAAAATGTAAGTTTCCCACACGCAGCCACAAAATGTAAGTTTCCCACACGCAGGCACAAAATGTAAGTTTCCCACACGCAGCCACAAAATGTAAGTTTTCCACACGCAGCCACAAAATGCAAGATTCCCTCACACAGCCACAAAATGTAAGTTTCCCACACACAGCCGCAAAATGTAAGTTTCCCACACACAGCCACAAAATGTAAGTTTTCCACACACAGCCACAAAATGCAATTTTCCCACACACAGCCACAAAATGTAAGTTTCCCACACACAGCCACAAAATGTAAGTTTCCCAACCACAGCCACAAAATGTAAGTTTCCCACACACAGCCACAAAATGTAAGTTTCCCACACATAGCCACAAAATGTAAGTTTCCCACACACAGCCACAAAATGTAAGTTTCCTACACACAGCCACAAAATGCAAGTTTCCCACACACAACCAGCCACAAAATGTAAGTTTCCCACTCACAGCCACAAAATGCAAATTTCCCATACACAGCCAGCCACAAAATGTAAGTTTCCCACACACAGCCAGCCACAAAATGTAAGTTGCCCACACACAGCAAGCCACAAAATGTAAGTTTCCTACACACAGCCACAAATATAAGTTTCCCACACGCAGCCAGAAAATGTAAGTTTCCTACACACAGCCACACAATGTAAGTTTCCCACACACAGCCACAAAATGCAAGTTTCCCACACACGGCCACAAAATGTAAGTTTCCTATACACAGCCAGCCACAAAATGTAAGTTTCCCATACTCAGACAGCCACAAAATGTAAGTTTCCCACAGAGCAAACCACAAAATGTAAGTTTCCCACACACAGCCACAAAATGTAAGTTTCCCACACACAGCCACAAAATGTAAGTTTCCCACACACAGTCACAAAATGTAAGTTTCGCACGCACAGCCACAAAATGTAAGTTTCCTATACACAGCCAGCCACAAAATGTAAGTTTCCCACACACAGCCAGCCACAAAATGTAAGTTGCCCACACACAGCCAGCCACAAAATGTAAGTTTCCCTCACACAGCCACAAAATGTAAGTTTCCCATATACAGCCACAAAATGTAAGTGTCCCACACACAGCTACAAAATGTAAGTTTCCCACACACAGCCACAAAATGTAAGTTTCCTACACACGGCCACAAAATGTAATTTTCCCCACAAACAGCCACAAAATGCAAGTTTCCCTCACACAGCCACAACAATGTAAGTTTCCCACACACAGCCACAAAATGTAAGTTTCCCATACACAGCCACAAAATGTACGTTTCCCACACACAGCCACAAAATGTAAGTTTCCCACACACAGCCACAAAATGTTAGTTTACCACACACAGCCACAAAATGTAAGTTTTCCACACACAGCCAGCCACAAAATGTAAGTTTCCCACACACACCCAGCCACAAAATGTATGTTTTCCACACACACACAGCTACCAAATGTAAGTTTCCCACACACGCAAGTTTTACACACACAGCCAGCCACAAAATGTAAGTTTCCCACACACAGCCACAAAATGTAAGTTTCCTACACACGGCCACAAAATGTAATTTTCCCCACAAACAGCCACAAAATGCAAGTTTCCCACACACAGCCACAAAAATGTAAGTTTCCCACACACAGCCACAAAATTTAAGTTTCCCATACACAGCCACAAAATGTAAGTTTCCCACACACAGCCACAACATGTTAGTTTACCACACACAGCCACAAAATGTAAGTTTTCCACACACAGCCAGCCACAAAATGTAAGTTTCCCACACACACCCAGCCACAAAATGTATGTTTCCCACACACAGCCAGCCACAAAATGTAAGTTTCCCACACACACCCAGCCACAAAATGTATGTTTCCCACACACAGCCAGCCACAAAATGTAAGTTTTCCACACACAGCCAGCCACAAAATGTAAGTTTCCCACACACAGCCACAAAATGTGAGTTTCCCACACACGGCTACAAATTGTAAGTTTTCCCACACACAGCCACAAAATGCAAGTTTCCCACACACGGCCACAAAATGTAAGTTTCCCCACACACGGCCACAAAATGCAAGTTTCCCACGCACAGCCACAAAATGTAAGTTTCCCACACACAGCCACAAAATGTAAGTTTTCCACACAGCCACACAATGTAAGTTGCCACACACAGCCACAAAATGTTAGTATACCACACACAGCCACAAAATGTAAGTTTCCTACACACAGCCACAAAATGCAAGTTTCCCACACACAACCAGCCACAAAATGTAAGTTTCCCACTCACAGCCACAAAATGCAAATTTCCCATACACAGCCAGCCACAAAATGTAAGTTTCCCACACACAGCCAGCCACAAAATGTAAGTTGCCCACACACAGCCAGCCACAAAATGTAAGTTTCCTACACACAGCCACAAATATAAGTTTCCCACACGCAGCCAGAAAATGTAAGTGTCCTACACACAGCCACACAATGTAAGTTTCCCACACACAGCCACAAAATGCAAGTTTCCCACACACAGCCACAAAATGTAAGTTTCCTATACACAGCCAGCCACAAAATGTAAGTTTCCCATACTCAGCCAGCCACAAAATGTAAGTTTCCCACAGAGCAAACCACAAAATGTAAGTTTCCCACACACAGCCACAAAATGTAAGTTTCCCACACACAGCCACAAAATGTAAGTTTCCCACACACAGTCACAAAATGTAAGTTTCGCACGCACAGCCACAAAATGTAAGTTTCCTATACACAGCCAGCCACAAAATGTAAGTTTCCCACACACAGCCAGCCACAAAATGTAAGTTGCCCACACACAGCCAGCCACAAAATGTAAGTTTCCCTCACACAGCCACAAAATGTAAGTTTCCCATATACAGCCACAAAATGTAAGTGTCCCACACACAGCCACAAAATGTAAGTTTCCCACACACAGCCACAAAATGTAAGTTTCCTACACACGGCCACAAAATGTAATTTTCCCCACAAACAGCCACAAAATGCAAGTTTCCCTCACACAGCCACAAAAATGTAAGTTTCCCACACACAGCCACAAAATGTAAGTTTCCCATACACAGCCACAAAATGTAAGTTTCCCACACACAGCCACAAAATGTAAGTTTCCCACACACAGCCACAAAATGTTAGTTTACCACACACAGCCACAAAATGTAAGTTTTCCACACACAGCCAGCCACAAAATGTAAGTTTCCCACACACACCCATCCACAAAATGTATGTTTCCCACACACAGCCAGCCACAAAATGTAAGTTTTCCACACACAGCCAGCCACAAAATGTAAGTTTTCCACACACAGCCAGCCACAAAATGTAAGTTTTCCATACACAGCCAGCCACAAAATGTAAGTTTCCCACACTCAGCCACAAAATGTAAGTTTCCCACACTCAGCCACAAAATGTAAGTTTCCCACACACAGCCACAAAATGTAAGTTTCCCACACACAGCCACAAAATGTAAGTTTCCCACACGCAGCCACAAAATGTAAGTTTCACACACGCAGCCACAAAATGTAAGTTTCCCACACGCAGGCACAAAATGTAAGTTTCCCACACGCAGCCACAAAATGTAAGTTTTCCACACGCAGCCACAAAATGCAAGTTTCCCACACACAGCCACAAAATGTAAGTTTCCCACACACAGCCGCAAAATGTAAGTTTCCCACACACAGCCACAAAATGTAAGTTTTCCACACACAGCCACAAAATGCAATTTTCCCACACACAGCCACAAAATGTAAGTTTCCCACACACAGCCACAAAATGCAAGGTTCCCCACACACAGCCACAAAATGTAAGTTTCCTATACACAGCCAGCCACAAAATGTAATTTTCCCATACACAGCCAGCCACAAAATGTAAGTTTCCCACAGAACAAACCACAAAATGTAAGTTTCCCACACACAGCCACAAAATGTAAGTTTCCCACACACAGCCACAAAATGTAAGTTTCCCACACACAGTCACAAAATGTAAGTTTCGCACGCACAGCCACAAAATGTAAGTTTCCTATACACAGCCAGCCACAAAATGTAAGTTTCCCACACACAGCCAGCCACAAAATGTAAGTTTCCCACACACAGCCAGCCACAAAATGTAAGTTTCCCTCACACAGCCACAAAATGTAAGTTTCCCATATACAGCCACAAAATGTAAGTGTCCCACACACAGCCACAAAATGTAAGTTTCTCACACACAGCCACAAAATGTAAGTTTCCTACACACGGCCACAAAATGTAATTTTCCCCACAAACAGCCACAAAATGCAAGTTTCCCACACACAGCCACAAAATGTAAGTTTCCCATACACAGCCACAAAATGTAAGTTTCCCACACACAGCCAAAAATGTTAGTTTACCACACACAGCCACAAAATGTAAGTTTTCCACACACAGCCAGCCACAAAATGTAAGTTTCCCACACACACCCAGCCACAAAATGTATGTTTCCCACACACAGCCAGCCACAAAATGTAAGTTTTCCACACACAGCCAGCCACATAATGTAAGTTTTCCACACACAGCCAGCCACAAAATGTAAGTTTCCCACACACAGCCACAAAATGTGAGTTTCCCACACACGGCTACAAAATGTAAGTTTTCCCACACACAGCCACAAAATGTAAGTTTCCCACACACAGCCACAAAATGTAAGTTTCCTATACACAGCCAGCCACAAAATCTAAGTTTCCCATACACAGCCAGCCACAAAATATAAGTTTCCCACACACAGCCAGCCACAAAATGCAAGTTTCCCACACACAGCCACAACATGTAAGTTTCCCACACACAACCAGCCACAAAATGTAAGTTTTCCACACAGCCAGCCCCAAAATGTAAGTTTCCCACACACAGCCAGCCACAAAATGTAAGTTTCCCACACACAGCCAGCCACAAAATGTAAGTTTTCCACACACAGCCAGCCACAAAATGTAAGTTTTCCACACACAGCCAGCCACAAAATGTAAGTTTTCCATACACAGCCAGCCACAAAATCTAAGTTTCCCACACTCAGCCACAAAATGTAAGTTTCCCACACTCAGCCACAAAATGTAAGTTTCCCACACACAGCCACAAAATGTAAGTTTCCCACACACAGCCACAAAATGTAAGTTTCCCACACACAGCCACAAAATGTAAGTTTCCCACACGCAGCCACAAAATGTAAGTTTCCCACACGCAGCCACAAAATATAAGTTTCCCACATGCAGGCACAAAATGTAAGTTTCCCACACGCAGCCACAAAATGTAAGTTTTCCACACGCAGCCACAAAATGCAAGTTTCCCACACACAGCCACAAAATGTAAGTTTCCCACACACAGCCGCAAAATGTAAGTTTCGCACACACAGCCACAAAATGTAAGTTTTCCACACACAGCCACAAAATGCAATTTTCCCACACACAGCCACAAAATGTAAGTTTCCCACACACAGCCACAAAATGTAAGTTTCCCACACACAGCCACAACATGTAAGTTTCCCACACACAGCCACAAAATGTAAGTTTCCCACACACAGTCAGCCACAAAATGTAATTTTCCCACACACAGCCAGCCACAAAATGTAAGTTTCCCACATACAGCCAGCTACCAAATGTAAGTTTCCCACACACGCAAGTTTTACACACACAGCCAGCCACAAAATGTAAGTTTCCCACACACAGCCACAAAATGTAAGTTTCCTACACACGGCCACAAAATGTAATTTTCCCCACAAACAGCCACAAAATGCAAGTTTCCCACACACAGCCACAAAAATGTAAGTTTCCCACACACAGCCACAAAATGTAAGTTTCCCACACACAGCCACAAAATGTTAGTTTACCACACACAGCCACAAAATGTAAGTTTTCCACACACAGCCAGCCACAAAATGTAAGTTTCCCACACACACCCAGCCACAAAATGTATGTTTCCCACACACAGCCAGCCACAAAATGTAAGTTTTCCACACAGCCAGCCCCAAAATGTAAGTTTCCCACACACAGCCAGCCACAAAATGTAAGTTTCCCACACACAGCCAGCCACAAAATGTAAGTTTTCCACACACAGCCAGCCACAAAATGTAAGTTTTCCACACACAGCCAGCCACAAAATGTAAGTTTTCCATACACAGCCAGCCACAAAATCTATGTTTCCCACACTCAGCCACAAAATGTAAGTTTCCCACACTCAGCCACAAAATGTAAGTTTCCAACACACAGCCACAAAATGTAAGTTTCCCACACACAGCCACAAAATGTAAGTTTCCCACACACAGCCACAAAATGTAAGTTTCCCACACACAGCCACAAAATGTAAGTTTCCCACACACAGCCACAAAATGTAAGTTTCCCACACACAGTCAGCCAGAAAATGTAAGTTTCCCACACACAGCCAGCCACAAAATGTAAGTTTCCCACACACAGCCAGCTACCAAATGTAAGTTTCCCACACACGCAAGTTTTACACACACAGCCAGCCACAAAATCTAAGTTTCCCACACATAGCCACAAAATGTAAGTTTCCTACACACGGCCACAAAATGTAATTTTCCCCACAAACTGCCACAAAATGCAAGTTTCCCTCACACAGCCACAAAAATGTAAGTTTCCCACACACAGCCACAAAATGTAAGTTTCCCATACACAGCCACAAAATGTAAGTTTCCCACACACAGCCACAAAATGTAAGTTTCCCACACACAGCCACAAAATGTTAGTTTACCACACACAGCCACAAAATGTAAGTTTTCCACACACAGCCAGCCACAAAATGTAAGTTTCCCACACACACCCAGCCACAAAATGTATGTTTCCCACACACAGCCAGCCACAAAATGTAAGTTTTCCACACACAGCCAGCCACAAAATGTAAGTTTTCCACACACAGCCAGCCACAAAATGTAAGTTTCCCACACACAGCCACAAAATGTGAGTTTCCCACACACGGCTACAAAATGTAAGTTTTCCCACACACAGCCACAAAATGCAAGTTTCCCACACACAGCCACAAAATGTAAGTTTCCCACACACAGCCACAAAATGTAAGTTTCCTATACACAGCCAGCCACAAAATCTAAGTTTCCCATACACAGCCAGCCACAAAATGTAAGTTTCCCACACAGCCAGCCACAAAATGCAAGTTTCCCACACACAGCCACAACATGTAAGTTTCCCACACACAACCAGCCACAAAATGTAAGTTTTCCACACAGCCAGCCCCAAAATGTAAGTTTCCCACACACAGCCAGCCACAAAATGTAAGTTTCCCACACATAGCCAGCCACAAAATGTAAGTTTTCCACACACAGCCAGCCACAAAATGTAAGTTTTCCACACACAGCCAGCCACAAAATGTAAGTTTCCCACACGCAGCCACAAAATGTAAGTTTCCCACACGCAGGCACAAAATGTAAGTTTCCCACACACAGCCACAAAATGTAAGTTTCCCACACACAGCCACAAAATGTAAGTTTCCCACACGCAGCCACAAAATGTAAGTTTCACACACGCAGCCACAAAATGTAAGTTTCCCACACGCAGGCACAAAATGTAAGTTTCCCACACGCAGCCACAAAATGTAAGTTTTCCACACGCAGCCACAAAATGCAAGTTTCCCACACACAGCCACAAAATGTAAGTTTCCCACACACAGCCGCAAAATGTAAGTTTCCCACACACAGCCACAAAATGTAAGTTTTCCACACACAGCCACAAAATGCAATTTTCCCACACACAGCCACAAAATGTAAGTTTCCCACACACAGCCACAAAATGCAAGGTTCCCCACACACAGCCACAAAATGTAAGTTTCCTATACACAGCCAGCCACAAAATGTAATTTTCCCATACACAGCCAGCCACAAAATGTAAGTTTCCCACAGAACAAACCACAAAATGTAAGTTTCCCACACACAGCCACAAAATGTAAGTTTCCCACACACAGCCACAAAATGTAAGTTTCCCACACACAGTCACAAAATGTAAGTTTCGCACGCACAGCCACAAAATGTAAGTTTCCTATACACAGCCAGCCACAAAATGTAAGTTTCCCACACACAGCCAGCCACAAAATGTAAGTTTCCCACACACAGCCAGCCACAAAATGTAAGTTTCCCTCACACAGCCACAAAATGTAAGTTTCCCATATACAGCCACAAAATGTAAGTGTCCCACACACAGCCACAAAATGTAAGTTTCTCACACACAGCCACAAAATGTAAGTTTCCTACACACGGCCACAAAATGTAATTTTCCCCACAAACAGCCACAAAATGCAAGTTTCCCACACACAGCCACAAAATGTAAGTTTCCCATACACAGCCACAAAATGTAAGTTTCCCACACACAGCCAAAAATGTTAGTTTACCACACACAGCCACAAAATGTAAGTTTTCCACACACAGCCAGCCACAAAATGTAAGTTTCCCACACACACCCAGCCACAAAATGTATGTTTCCCACACACAGCCAGCCACAAAATGTAAGTTTTCCACACACAGCCAGCCACATAATGTAAGTTTTCCACACACAGCCAGCCACAAAATGTAAGTTTCCCACACACAGCCACAAAATGTGAGTTTCCCACACACGGCTACAAAATGTAAGTTTTCCCACACACAGCCACAAAATGTAAGTTTCCCACACACAGCCACAAAATGTAAGTTTCCTATACACAGCCAGCCACAAAATCTAAGTTTCCCATACACAGCCAGCCACAAAATATAAGTTTCCCACACACAGCCAGCCACAAAATGCAAGTTTCCCACACACAGCCACAACATGTAAGTTTCCCACACACAACCAGCCACAAAATGTAAGTTTTCCACACAGCCAGCCCCAAAATGTAAGTTTCCCACACACAGCCAGCCACAAAATGTAAGTTTCCCACACACAGCCAGCCACAAAATGTAAGTTTTCCACACACAGCCAGCCACAAAATGTAAGTTTTCCACACACAGCCAGCCACAAAATGTAAGTTTTCCATACACAGCCAGCCACAAAATCTAAGTTTCCCACACTCAGCCACAAAATGTAAGTTTCCCACACTCAGCCACAAAATGTAAGTTTCCCACACACAGCCACAAAATGTAAGTTTCCCACACACAGCCACAAAATGTAAGTTTCCCACACACAGCCACAAAATGTAAGTTTCCCACACGCAGCCACAAAATGTAAGTTTCCCACACGCAGCCACAAAATATAAGTTTCCCACATGCAGGCACAAAATGTAAGTTTCCCACACGCAGCCACAAAATGTAAGTTTTCCACACGCAGCCACAAAATGCAAGTTTCCCACACACAGCCACAAAATGTAAGTTTCCCACACACAGCCGCAAAATGTAAGTTTCGCACACACAGCCACAAAATGTAAGTTTTCCACACACAGCCACAAAATGCAATTTTCCCACACACAGCCACAAAATGTAAGTTTCCCACACACAGCCACAAAATGTAAGTTTCCCACACACAGCCACAACATGTAAGTTTCCCACACACAGCCACAAAATGTAAGTTTCCCACACACAGTCAGCCACAAAATGTAATTTTCCCACACACAGCCAGCCACAAAATGTAAGTTTCCCACATACAGCCAGCTACCAAATGTAAGTTTCCCACACACGCAAGTTTTACACACACAGCCAGCCACAAAATGTAAGTTTCCCACACACAGCCACAAAATGTAAGTTTCCTACACACGGCCACAAAATGTAATTTTCCCCACAAACAGCCACAAAATGCAAGTTTCCCACACACAGCCACAAAAATGTAAGTTTCCCACACACAGCCACAAAATGTAAGTTTCCCACACACAGCCACAAAATGTTAGTTTACCACACACAGCCACAAAATGTAAGTTTTCCACACACAGCCAGCCACAAAATGTAAGTTTCCCACACACACCCAGCCACAAAATGTATGTTTCCCACACACAGCCAGCCACAAAATGTAAGTTTTCCACACAGCCAGCCCCAAAATGTAAGTTTCCCACACACAGCCAGCCACAAAATGTAAGTTTCCCACACACAGCCAGCCACAAAATGTAAGTTTTCCACACACAGCCAGCCACAAAATGTAAGTTTTCCACACACAGCCAGCCACAAAATGTAAGTTTTCCATACACAGCCAGCCACAAAATCTATGTTTCCCACACTCAGCCACAAAATGTAAGTTTCCCACACTCAGCCACAAAATGTAAGTTTCCAACACACAGCCACAAAATGTAAGTTTCCCACACACAGCCACAAAATGTAAGTTTCCCACACACAGCCACAAAATGTAAGTTTCCCACACACAGCCACAAAATGTAAGTTTCCCACACACAGCCACAAAATGTAAGTTTCCCACACACAGTCAGCCAGAAAATGTAAGTTTCCCACACACAGCCAGCCACAAAATGTAAGTTTCCCACACACAGCCAGCTACCAAATGTAAGTTTCCCACACACGCAAGTTTTACACACACAGCCAGCCACAAAATCTAAGTTTCCCACACATAGCCACAAAATGTAAGTTTCCTACACACGGCCACAAAATGTAATTTTCCCCACAAACTGCCACAAAATGCAAGTTTCCCTCACACAGCCACAAAAATGTAAGTTTCCCACACACAGCCACAAAATGTAAGTTTCCCATACACAGCCACAAAATGTAAGTTTCCCACACACAGCCACAAAATGTAAGTTTCCCACACACAGCCACAAAATGTTAGTTTACCACACACAGCCACAAAATGTAAGTTTTCCACACACAGCCAGCCACAAAATGTAAGTTTCCCACACACACCCAGCCACAAAATGTATGTTTCCCACACACAGCCAGCCACAAAATGTAAGTTTTCCACACACAGCCAGCCACAAAATGTAAGTTTTCCACACACAGCCAGCCACAAAATGTAAGTTTCCCACACACAGCCACAAAATGTGAGTTTCCCACACACGGCTACAAAATGTAAGTTTTCCCACACACAGCCACAAAATGCAAGTTTCCCACACACAGCCACAAAATGTAAGTTTCCCACACACAGCCACAAAATGTAAGTTTCCTATACACAGCCAGCCACAAAATCTAAGTTTCCCATACACAGCCAGCCACAAAATGTAAGTTTCCCACACAGCCAGCCACAAAATGCAAGTTTCCCACACACAGCCACAACATGTAAGTTTCCCACACACAACCAGCCACAAAATGTAAGTTTTCCACACAGCCAGCCCCAAAATGTAAGTTTCCCACACACAGCCAGCCACAAAATGTAAGTTTCCCACACATAGCCAGCCACAAAATGTAAGTTTTCCACACACAGCCAGCCACAAAATGTAAGTTTTCCACACACAGCCAGCCACAAAATGTAAGTTTCCCACACGCAGCCACAAAATGTAAGTTTCCCACACGCAGGCACAAAATGTAAGTTTCCCACACGCAGCCACAAAATGTAAGTTTTCCACACGCAGCCACAAAATGCAAGATTCCCTCACACAGCCACAAAATGTAAGTTTCCCACACACAGCCGCAAAATGTAAGTTTCCTACACACAGCCACAAAATGTAAGTTTTCCACACACAGCCACAAAATGCAATTTTCCCACACACAGCCACAAAATGTAAGTTTCCCACACACAGCCACAAAATGTAAGTTTCCCAACCACAGCCACAAAATGTAAGTTTCCCACACACAGCCACAAAATGTTAGTTTACCACACATAGCCACAAAATGTAAGTTTTCCACACACAGCCAGCCACAAAATGTAAGTTTCCCACATACACCCAGCCACAAAATGTATGTTTCCCACACACAGCCAGCCACAAAATGTAAGTTTTCAACACACAGCCAGCCACAAAATGTAAGTTTTCCACACACAGCCAGCCACAAAATGTAAGTTTCCCACACACAGCCACAAAATGTGAGTTTCCCACACACGGCTACAAAATGTAAGTTTTCCCACACACAGCCACAAAATGCAAGTTTCCCACGCACAGCCACAAAATGTAAGTTTCCCACACACAGCCACAAAATGTAAGTTTCCCACACAGCCACACAATGTAAGTTCCCACACACAGCCACAAAATGTTAGTATACCACACACAGCCACAAAATGTAAGTTTCCTACACACAGCCATAAAATGCAAGTTTCCCACACACAACCAGCCACAAAATGTAAGTTTCCCACACACAGCCACAAAATGCAAATTTCCCATACACAGCCAGCCACAAAATGTAAGTTTCCCACACGCAGCCAGCCACAAAATGTAAGTTGCCCACACACAGCCAGCCACAAAATGTAAGTTTCCTACACACAGCCACAAATATTAGTTTCCCACACGCAACCAGAAAATGTAAGTTTCCTACACACAGCCACACAATGTAAGTTTCCCACACACAGCCACAAAATGCAAGTTTCCCACACACAGCCACAGAATGTAAGTTTCCTATACACAGCCAGCCACAAAATGTAAGTTTCCCATACACAGCCAGCCACAAAATGTAAGTTTCCCACACACAGCCAGCCACAAAATGTAAGTTTCCCACACACAGCCAGCCACAAAATGTAAGTTGCCCACACACAGCCAGCCACAAAATGTAAGTTTCCCTCACACAGCCACAAAATGTAAGTTTCCCATATACAGCCACAAAATGTAAGTGTCCCACACACAGCCACAAAATGTAAGTTTCCCACACACAGCCACAAAATGCAAGTTTCCTACACACGGCCACAAAATGTAATTTTCCCCACAAACAGCCACAAAATGCAAGTTTCCCTCACACAGCCACAAAAATGTAAGTTTCCCACACACAGCCACAAAATGTAAGTTTCCCATACACAGCCACAAAATGTAAGTTTCCCACACACAGCCACAAAATGTAAGTTTCCCACACACAGCCACAAAATGTTAGTTTACCACACACAGCCACAAAATGTAAGTTTTCCACACACAGCCAGCCACAAAATGTAAGTTTCCCACACACACCCAGCCACAAAATGTAAGTTTCCCACACACACCCAGCCACAAAATGTATGTTTCCCACACACAGCCAGCCACAAAATGTAAGTTTTCCACACACAGCCAGCCACATAATGTAAGTTTTCAACACACAGCCAGCCACAAAATGTAAGTTTCCCACACACAGCCACAAAATGTGAGTTTCCCACAAACGGCTACAAAATGTAAGTTTTCCCACACACAGCCACAAAATGCAAGTTTCCCACACACAGCCACAAAATGTAAGTTTCCCACACACAGCCACAAAATGTAAGTTTCCTATACACAGCCAGCCACAAAATCTAAGTTTCCCATACACAGCCAGCCACAAAATATAAGTTTCCCACACACAGCCAGCCACAAATGTAAGTTTTCCACACACAGCCAGCCACAAAATGTAAGTTTTCCACACACAGCCAGCCACAAAATGTAAGTTTTCCATACACAGCCAGCCACAAAATCTAAGTTTCCCACACTCAGCCACAAAATGTAAGTTTCCCACACTCAGCCACAAAATGTAAGTTTCCCACACACAGCCACAAAATGTAAGTTTCCCACACACAGCCACAAAATGTAAGTTTCCCACACGCAGCCACAAAATGTAAGTTTCCCACACGCAGGCACAAAATGTAAGTTTCCCACACGCAGCCACAAAATGTAAGTTTCCCACACGCAGGCACAAAATGTAAGTTTCCCACACGCAGCCACAAAATGTAAGTTTCCCACACGCAGCCACAAAATGTAAGTTTTCCACACGCAGCCACAAAATGCAAGTTTCCCACACACAGCCACAAAATGTAAGTTTCCCACACACAGCCGCAAAATGTAAGTTTCCCACACACAGCCACAAAATGTAAGTTTTCCACACACAGCCACAAAATGCAATTTTCCCACACACAGCCACAAAATGTAAGTTTCCCACACACAGCCACAAAATGTAAGTTTCCCATACACAGCCACAAAATGTAAGTTTCCCACACACAGCCACAAAATGTAAGTTTCCCACACACAGTCAGCCACAAAATGTAATTTTCCCACACACAGCCAGCCACAAAATGTAAGTTTCCCACATACAGCCAGCTACCAAATGTAAGTTTCCCACACACGCAAGTTTTACACACACAGCCAGCCACAAAATGTAAGTTTCCCACACACAGCCACAAAATGTAAGTTTCCTACACACGGCCACAAAATGTAATTTTCCCCACAAACAGCCACAAAATGCAAGTTTCCCACACACAGCCACAAAAATGTAAGTTTCCCACACACAGCCACAAAATTTAAGTTTCCCATACACAGCCACAAAATGTAAGTTTCCCACACACAGCCACAAAATGTAAGTTTCCCACACACAGCCACAAAATGTTAGTTTACCACACACAGCCACAAAATGTAAGTTTTCCACACACAGCCAGCCACAAAATGTAAGTTTCCCACACACACCCAGGCACAAAATGTATGTTTCCCACACACAGCCAGCCACAAAATGTAAGTTTCCCACACACACCCAGCCACAAAATGTATGTTTCCCACACACAGCCAGCCACAAAATGTAAGTTTTCCACACACAGCCAGCCACAAAATGTAAGTTTCCCACACACAGCCACAAAATGTGAGTTTCCCACACACGGCTACAAAATGTAAGTTTTCCCACACACAGCCACAAAATGCAAGTTTCCCACACACTGCCACAAAATGTAAGTTTCCCCACACACGGCCACAAAATGCAAGTTTCCCACGCACAGCCACAAAATGTAAGTTTCCCACACACAGCCACAAAATGTAAGTTTTCCACACAGCCGCACAATGTAAGTTCCCACACACAGCCACAAAATGTTAGTATACCACACACAGCCACAAAATGTAAGTTTCCTACACACAGCCACAAAATGCAAGTTTCCCACACACAACCAGCCACAAAATGTAAGTTTCCCACTCACAGCCACAAAATGCAAATTTCCCATACACAGCCAGCCACAAAATGTAAGTTGCCCACACACAGCCAGCCACAAAATGTAAGTTTCCCACACACAGCCACAAAATGTAAGTTTCCCATACACAGCCACAAAATGTAAGTTTCCCACACACAGCCACAAATATAAGTTTCCCACACGCAGCCAGAAAATGTAAGTTTCCTACACACAGCCACACAATGTAAGTTTCCCACACACAGCCACAAAATGCAAGTTTCCCACACACAGCCACAGAATGTAAGTTTCCTATACACAGCCAGCCACAAAATGTAAGTTTCCCATACTCAGCCAGCCACAAAATGTAAGTTTCCCACAGAGCAAACCACAAAATGTAAGTTTCCCACACACAGCCACAAAATGTAAGTTTCCCACACACAGCCACAAAATGTAAGTTTCCCACACACAGTCACAAAATGTAAGTTTCGCACGCACAGCCACAAAATGTAAGTTTCCTATACACAGCCAGCCACAAAATGTAAGTTTCCCACACACAGCCAGCCACAAAATGTAAGTTGCCCACACACAGCCAGCCACAAAATGTAAGTTTCCCTCACACAGCCACAAAATGTAAGTTTCCCATATACAGCCACAAAATGTAAGTGTCCCACACACAGCCACAAAATGTAAGTGTCCCACACACAGCCACAAAATGTAAGTTTCCCACACACAGCCACAAAATGTAAGTTTCCCACACACAGTCACAAAATGTAAGTTTCGCACGCACAGCCACAAAATGTAAGTTTCCTATACACAGCCAGCCACAAAATGTAAGTTTCCCACACACAGCCAGCCACAAAATGTAAGTTGCCCACACACAGCCAGCCACAAAATGTAAGTGTCCCACACACAGCCACAAAATGTAAGTTTCCCACACACAACCAGCCACAAAATGTAAGTTTCCCACTCACAGCCACAAAATGCAAATTTCCCATACACAGCCAGCCACAAAATGTAAGTTGCCCACACACAGCCAGCCACAAAATGTAAGTTTCCCACACACAGCCACAAAATGTAAGTTTCCCATACACAGCCACAAAATGTAAGTTTCCCACACACAGCCACAAATATAAGTTTCCCACACGCAGCCAGAAAATGTAAGTTTCCTACACACAGCCACACAATGTAAGTTTCCCACACACAGCCACAAAATGCAAGTTTCCCACACACAGCCACAGAATGTAAGTTTCCTATACACAGCCAGCCACAAAATGTAAGTTTCCCATACTCAGCCAGCCACAAAATGTAAGTTTCCCACAGAGCAAACCACAAAATGTAAGTTTCCCACACACAGCCACAAAATGTAAGTTTCCCACACACAGCCACAAAATGTAAGTTTCCCACACACAGTCACAAAATGTAAGTTTCGCACGCACAGCCACAAAATGTAAGTTTCCTATACACAGCCAGCCACAAAATGTAAGTTTCCCACACACAGCCAGCCACAAAATGTAAGTTGCCCACACACAGCCAGCCACAAAATGTAAGTTTCCCTCACACAGCCACAAAATGTAAGTTTCCCATATACAGCCACAAAATGTAAGTGTCCCACACACAGCCACAAAATGTAAGTGTCCCACACACAGCCACAAAATGTAAGTTTCCCACACACAGCCACAAAATGTAAGTTTCCCACACACAGTCACAAAATGTAAGTTTCGCACGCACAGCCACAAAATGTAAGTTTCCTATACACAGCCAGCCACAAAATGTAAGTTTCCCACACACAGCCAGCCACAAAATGTAAGTTGCCCACACACAGCCAGCCACAAAATGTAAGTGTCCCACACACAGCCACAAAATGTAAGTTTCCCACACACAGCCACAAAATGTAAGTTTCCTACACACGGCCACAAAATGTAATTTTCCCCACAAACAGCCACAAAATGCAAGTTTCCCTCACACAGCCACAAAATGCAAGGTTCCCCACACACAGCCACAAAATGTTAGTTTACCACACACAGCCACAAAATGTAAGTTTTCCACACACAGCCAGCCACAAAATGTAAGTTTCCCACACACACCCAGCCACAAAATGTATGTTTCCCACACACAGCCAGCCACAAAATGTAAGTTTTCGACACACAGCCAGCCACATAATGTAAGTTTTCCACACACAGCCAGCCACAAAATGTAAGTTTCCCACACACAGCCACAAAATGTGAGTTTCCCACACACGGCTACAAAATGTAAGTTTTCCCACACACAGCCACAAAATGTAAGTTTCCCACACACAGCCACAAAATGTAAGTTTCCTATACACAGCCAGCCACAAAATCTAAGTTTCCCATACACAGCCAGCCACAAAATATAAGTTTCCCACACACAGCCAGCCACAAAATGCAAGTTTCCCACACACAGCCACAACATGTAAGTTTCCCACACACAACCAGCCACAAAATGTAAGTTTTCCACACAGCCAGCCCCAAAATGTAAGTTTCCCACACACAGCCAGCCACAAAATGTAAGTTTCCCACACACAGCCAGCCACACAATGTAAGTTTTCCACACACAGCCAGCCACAAAATGTAAGTTTTCCACACACAGCCAGCCACAAAATGTAAGTTTTCCATACACAGCCAGCCACAAAATCTAAGTTTCCCACACTCAGCCACAAAATGTAAGTTTCCCACACTCAGCCACAAAATGTAAGTTTCCCACACACAGCCACAAAATGTAAGTTTCCCACACACAGCCACAAAATGTAAGTTTCCCACACACAGCCACAAAATGTAAGTTTCCCACACGCAGCCACAAAATGTAAGTTTCCCACACGCAGCCACAAAATATAAGTTTCCCACATGCAGGCACAAAATGTAAGTTTCCCACACGCAGCCACAAAATATAAGTTTCCCACACGCAGCCACAAAATGTAAGTTTCCCACACACAGCCACAAAATGTAAGTTTCCCACACACAGCCACAAAATGTAAGTTTCCCACACACAGCCACAAAATGTAAGTTTCCCACACGCAGCCACAAAATGTAAGTTTCCCACACGCAGCCACAAAATATAAGTTTCCCACACGCAGCCACAAAATGTAAGTTTCCCACACGCAGCCACAAAATATAAGTTTCCCACACGCAGCCACAAAATGTAAGTTTTCCACACGCAGCCACAAAATGCAAGTTTCCCACACACAGCCACAAAATGTAAGTTTCCCACACACAGCCGCAAAATGTAAGTTTCGCACACACAGCCACAAAATGTAAGTTTTCCACACACGGCCACAAAATGCAATTTTCCCACACACAGCCACAAAATGTAAGTTTCCCACACACAGCCACAAAATGTAAGTTTCCCACACACAGCCACAAAATGTAAGTTTCCCACACACAGCCACAAAATGTAAGTTTCCCACACACAGTCAGCCACAAAATGTAATTTTCCCACACACAGCCAGCCACAAAATGTAAGTTTCCCACATACAGCCAGCTACCAAATGTAAGTTTCCCACACACGCAAGTTTTACACACACAGCCAGCCACAAAATGTAAGTTTCCCACACACAGCCACAAAATGTAAGTTTCCTACACACGGCCACAAAATGTAATTTTCCCCACAAACAGCCACAAAATGCAAGTTTCCCACACACAGCCACAAAAATGTAAGTTTCCCACACACAGCCACAAAATTTAAGTTTCCCATACACAGCCACAAAATGTAAGTTTCCCACACACAGCCACAAAATGTAAGTTTCCCACACACAGCCACAAAATGTTAGTTTACCACACACAGCCACAAAATGTAAGTTTTCCACACACAGCCAGCCACAAAATGTAAGTTTCCCACACACACCCAGCCACAAAATGTATGTTTCCCACACACAGCCAGCCACAAAATGTAAGTTTTCCACACACAGCCAGCCACAAAATGTAAGTTTTCCATACACAGCCAGCCACAAAATCTATGTTTCCCACACTCAGCCACAAAATGTAAGTTTCCCACACTCAGCCACAAAATGTAAGTTTCCCACACACAGCCACAAAATGTAAGTTTCCCACACACAGCCACAAAATGTAAGTTTCCCACACACAGCCACAAAATGTAAGTTTCCCACACACAGCCACAAAATGTAAGTTTCCCACACACAGCCACAAAATGTAAGTTTCCCACACACAGTCAGCCACAAAATGTAAGTTTCCCACACACAGCCACAAAATGTAAGTTTCCCACACACAGTCAGCCAGAAAATGTAAGTTTCCCACACACAGCCAGCCACAAAATGTAAGTTTCCCACACACAGCCAGCTACCAAATGTAAGTTTCCCACACACGCAAGTTTTACACACACAGCCAGCCACAAAATCTAAGTTTCCCACACACAGCCACAAAATGTAAGTTTCCTACACACGGCCACAAAATGTAATTTTCCCCACAAACTGCCACAAAATGCAAGTTTCCCTCACACAGCCACAAAAATGTACGTTTCCCACACACAGCCACAAAATGTAAGTTTCCCATACACAGCCACAAAATGTAAGTTTCCCACACACAGCCACAAAATGTAAGTTTCCCACACACAGCCACAAAATGTTAGTTTACCACACACAGCCACAAAATGTAAGTTTTCCACACACAGCCAGCCACAAAATGTAAGTTTCCCACACACACCCAGCCACAAAATGTATGTTTCCCACACACAGCCAGCCACAAAATGTAAGTTTTCCACACACAGCCAGCCACAAAATGTAAGTTTTCCACACACAGCCAGCCACAAAATGTAAGTTTCCCACACACAGCCACAAAATGTGAGTTTCCCACACACGGCTACAAAATGTAAGTTTTCCCACACACAGCCACAAAATGCAAGTTTCCCACACACAGCCACAAAATGTAAGTTTCCCACACACAGCCACAAAATGTAAGTTTCCTATACACAGCCAGCCACAAAATCTAAGTTTCCCATACACAGCCAGCCACAAAATGTAAGTTTCCCACACAGCCAGCCACAAAATGCAAGTTTCCCACACACAGCCACAACATGTAAGTTTCCCACACACAACCAGCCACAAAATGTAAGTTTTCCACACAGCCAGCCCCAAAATGTAAGTTTCCCACACACAGCCAGCCACAAAATGTAAGTTTCCCACACATAGCCAGCCACAAAATGTAAGTTTTCCACACACAGCCAGCCACAAAATGTAAGTTTTCCACACACAGCCAGCCACAAAATGTAAGTTTTCCATACACAGCCAGCCACAAAATCTAAGTTTCCCACACCCAGCCACAAAATGTAAGTTTCCCACACTCAGCCACAAAATGTATGTTTCCCACACACAGCCACAAAATGTAAGTTTCCCACACACAGCCACAAGATGTAAGTTTCCCACACGCAGCCACAAAATGTAAGTTTCCCACACGCAGCCACAAAATGTAAGTTTCCCACACGCAGGCACAAAATGTAAGTTTCCCACACGCAGCCACAAAATGTAAGTTTTCCACACGCAGCCACAAAATGCAAGATTCCCTCACACAGCCACAAAATGTAAGTTTCCCACACACAGCCGCAAAATGTAAGTTTCCCACACACAGCCACAAAATGTAAGTTTTCCACACACAGCCACAAAATGCAATTTTCCCACACACAGCCACAAAATGTAAGTTTCCCACACACAGCCACAAAATGTAAGTTTCCCAACCACAGCCACAAAATGTAAGTTTCCCACACACAGCCACAAAATGTTAGTTTACCACACATAGCCACAAAATGTAAGTTTTCCACACACAGCCAGCCACAAAATGTAAGTTTCCCACACACACCCAGCCACAAAATGTATGTTTCCCACACACAGCCAGCCACAAAATGTAAGTTTTCAACACACAGCCAGCCACAAAATGTAAGTTTTCCACACACAGCCAGCCACAAAATGTAAGTTTCCCACACACAGCCACAAAATGTGAGTTTCCCACACACGGCTACAAAATGTAAGTTTCCCACACACGCAAGTTTTACACACACAGCCAGCCACAAAATCTAAGTTTCCCACACACAGCCACAAAATGTAAGTTTCCTACACACGGCCACAAAATGTAATTTTCCCCACAAACTGCCACAAAATGCAAGTTTCCCTCACACAGCCACAAAAATGTAAGTTTCCCACACACAGCCACAAAATGTAAGTTTCCCATACACAGCCACAAAATGTAAGTTTCCCACACACAGCCACAAAATGTAAGTTTCCCACACACAGCCACAAAATGTTAGTTTACCACACACAGCCACAAAATGTAAGTTTTCCACACACAGCCAGCCACAAAATGTAAGTTTCCCACACACACCCAGCCACAAAATGTATGTTTCCCACACACAGCCAGCCACAAAATGTAAGTTTTCCACACACAGCCAGCCACAAAATGTAAGTTTTCCACACACAGCCAGCCACAAAATGTAAGTTTCCCACACACAGCCACAAAATGTGAGTTTCCCACACACGGCTACAAAATGTAAGTTTTCCCACACACAGCCACAAAATGCAAGTTTCCCACACACAGCCACAAAATGTAAGTTTCCCTCACACAGCCACAAAATGTAAGTTTCCTATACACAGCCAGCCACAAAATCTAAGTTTCCCATACACAGCCAGCCACAAAATGTAAGTTTCCCACACAGCCAGCCACAAAATGCAAGTTTCCCACACACAGCCACAACATGTAAGTTTCCCACACACAACCAGCCACAAAATGTAAGTTTTCCACACAGCCAGCCCCAAAATGTAAGTTTCCCACACACAGCCAGCCACAAAATGTAAGTTTCCCACACATAGCCAGCCACAAAATGTAAGTTTTCCACACACAGCCAGCCACAAAATGTAAGTTTTCCACACACAGCCAGCCACAAAATGTAAGTTTTCCATACACAGCCAGCCACAAAATCTAAGTTTCCCACACCCAGCCACAAAATGTAAGTTTCCCACACTCAGCCACAAAATGTATGTTTCCCACACACAGCCACAAAATGTAAGTTTCCCACACACAGCCACAAGATGTAAGTTTCCCACACACAGCCACAAAATGTAAGTTTCCCACACGCAGCCACAAAATGTAAGTTTCCCACACGCAGGCACAAAATGTAAGTTTCCCACACGCAGCCACAAAATGTAAGTTTTCCACACGCAGCCACAAAATGCAAGATTCCCTCACACAGCCACAAAATGTAAGTTTCCCACACACAGCCGCAAAATGTAAGTTTCCCACACACAGCCACAAAATGTAAGTTTTCCACACACAGCCACAAAATGCAATTTTCCCACACACAGCCACAAAATGTAAGTTTCCCACACACAGCCACAAAATGTAAGTTTCCCAACCACAGCCACAAAATGTAAGTTTCCCACACACAGCCACAAAATGTTAGTTTACCACACATAGCCACAAAATGTAAGTTTTCCACACACAGCCAGCCACAAAATGTAAGTTTCCCACACACACCCAGCCACAAAATGTATGTTTCCCACACACAGCCAGCCACAAAATGTAAGTTTTCAACACACAGCCAGCCACAAAATGTAAGTTTTCCACACACAGCCAGCCACAAAATGTAAGTTTCCCACACACAGCCACAAAATGTGAGTTTCCCACACACGGCTACAAAATGTAAGTTTCCCACACACGCAAGTTTTACACACACAGCCAGCCACAAAATCTAAGTTTCCCACACACAGCCACAAAATGTAAGTTTCCTACACACGGCCACAAAATGTAATTTTCCCCACAAACTGCCACAAAATGCAAGTTTCCCTCACACAGCCACAAAAATGTAAGTTTCCCACACACAGCCACAAAATGTAAGTTTCCCATACACAGCCACAAAATGTAAGTTTCCCACACACAGCCACAAAATGTAAGTTTCCCACACACAGCCACAAAATGTTAGTTTACCACACACAGCCACAAAATGTAAGTTTTCCACACACAGCCAGCCACAAAATGTAAGTTTCCCACACACACCCAGCCACAAAATGTATGTTTCCCACACACAGCCAGCCACAAAATGTAAGTTTTCCACACACAGCCAGCCACAAAATGTAAGTTTTCCACACACAGCCAGCCACAAAATGTAAGTTTCCCACACACAGCCACAAAATGTGAGTTTCCCACACACGGCTACAAAATGTAAGTTTTCCCACACACAGCCACAAAATGCAAGTTTCCCACACACAGCCACAAAATGTAAGTTTCCCACCCACAGCCACAAAATGTAAGTTTCCTATACACAGCCAGCCACAAAATCTAAGTTTCCCATACACAGCCAGCCACAAAATGTAAGTTTCCCACACAGCCAGCCACAAAATGCAAGTTTCCCACACACAGCCACAACATGTAAGTTTCCCACACACAACCAGCCACAAAATGTAAGTTTTCCACACAGCCAGCCCCAAAATGTAAGTTTCCCACACACAGCCAGCCACAAAATGTAAGTTTCCCACACATAGCCAGCCACAAAATGTAAGTTTTCCACACACAGCCAGCCACAAAATGTAAGTTTTCCACACACAGCCAGCCACAAAATGTAAGTTTTCCATACACAGCCAGCCACAAAATCTAAGTTTCCCACACCCAGCCACAAAATGTAAGTTTCCCACACTCAGCCACAAAATGTATGTTTCCCACACACAGCCACAAAATGTAAGTTTCCCACACACAGCCACAAGATGTAAGTTTCCCACACGCAGCCACAAAATGTAAGTTTCCCACACGCAGCCACAAAATGTAAGTTTCCCACACGCAGGCACAAAATGTAAGTTTCCCACACGCAGCCACAAAATGTAAGTTTTCCACACGCAGCCACAAAATGCAAGATTCCCTCACACAGCCACAAAATGTAAGTTTCCCACACACAGCCGCAAAATGTAAGTTTCCCACACACAGCCACAAAATGTAAGTTTTCCACACACAGCCACAAAATGCAATTTTCCCACACACAGCCACAAAATGTAAGTTTCCCACACACAGCCACAAAATGTAAGTTTCCCAACCACAGCCACAAAATGTAAGTTTCCCACACACAGCCACAAAATGTTAGTTTACCACACATAGCCACAAAATGTAAGTTTTCCACACACAGCCAGCCACAAAATGTAAGTTTCCCACACACACCCAGCCACAAAATGTATGTTTCCCACACACAGCCAGCCACAAAATGTAAGTTTTCAACACACAGCCAGCCACAAAATGTAAGTTTTCCACACACAGCCAGCCACAAAATGTAAGTTTCCCACACACAGCCTCAAAATGTGAGTTTCCCACACACGGCTACAAAATGTAAGTTTTCCCACACACAGCCACAAAATGCAAGTTTCCCACGCACAGCCACAAAATGTAAGTTTCCCACACACAGCCACAAAATGTAAGTTTTCCACACAGCCACACAATGTAAGTTCCCACACACAGCCACAAAATGTTAGTATACCACACACAGCCACAAAATGTAAGTTTCCTACACACAGCCACAAAATGCAAGTTTCCCACACACAACCAGCCACAAAATGTAAGTTTCCCACACACAGCCACAAAATGCAAATTTCCCATACACAGCCAGCCACAAAATGTAAGTTTCCCACACGCAGCCAGCCACAAAATGTAAGTTGCCCACACACAGCCAGCCACAAAATGTAAGTTTCCTACACACAGCCACAAATATTAGTTTCCCACACGCAACCAGAAAATGTAAGTTTCCTACACACAGCCACACAATGTAAGTTTCCCACACACAGCCACAAAATGCAAGTTTCCCACACACAGCCACAGAATGTAAGTTTCCTATACACAGCCAGCCACAAAATGTAAGTTTCCCATACACAGCCAGCCACAAAATGTAAGTTTCCCACACACAGCCAGCCACAAAATGTAAGTTTCCCACACACAGCCAGCCACAAAATGTAAGTTGGCCACACACAGCCAGCCACAAAATGTAAGTTTCCCTCACACAGCCACAAAATGTAAGTTTCCCATATACAGCCACAAAATGTAAGTGTCCCACACACAGCCACAAAATGTAAGTTTCCCACACACAGCCACAAAATGTAAGTTTCCTACACACGGCCACAAAATGTAATTTTCCCCACAAACAGCCACAAAATGCAAGTTTCCCTCACACAGCCACAAAAATGTAAGTTTCCCACACGCAGCCACACAATGTAAGTTTCCCACACGCAGCCACAAAATATACGTTTCCCACATGCAGGCACAAAATGTAAGTTTCCCACACGCAGCCACAAAATGTAAGTTTTCCACACGCAGCCACAAAATGCAAGTTTCCCACACACAGCCACAAAATGTAAGTTTCCCACACACAGCCGCAAAATGTAAGTTTCGCACACACAGCCACAAAATGTAAGTTTTCCACACACAGCCACAAAATGCAATTTTCCCACACACAGCCACAAAATGTAAGTTTCCCACACACAGCCACAAAATGTAAGTTTCCCACACACAGCCACAAAATGTAAGTTTCCCACACACAGCCACAAAATGTAAGTTTCCCACACACAGTCAGCCACAAAATGTAATTTTCCCACACACAGCCAGCCACAAAATGTAAGTTTCCCACATACAGCCAGCTACCAAATGTAAGTTTCCCACACACGCAAGTTTTACACACACAGCCAGCCACAAAATGTAAGTTTCCCACACACAGCCACAAAATGTAAGTTTCCTACACACGGCCACAAAATGTAATTTTCCCCACAAACAGCCACAAAATGCAAGTTTCCCACACACAGCCACAAAAATGTAAGTTTCCCACACACAGCCACAAAATTTAAGTTTCCCATACACAGCCACAAAATGTAAGTTTCCCACACACAGCCACAAAATGTAAGTTTCCCACACACAGCCACAAAATGTTAGTTTACCACACACAGCCACAAAATGTAAGTTTTCCACACACAGCCAGCCACAAAATGTAAGTTTCCCACACACACCCAGCCACAAAATGTATGTTTCCCACACACAGCCAGCCACAAAATGTAAGTTTTCCACACAGCCAGCCCCAAAATGTAAGTTTCCCACACACAGCCAGCCACAAAATGTAAGTTTCCCACACACAGCCAGCCACAAAATGTAAGTTTTCCACACACAGCCAGCCACAAAATGTAAGTTTTCCACACACAGCCAGCCACAAAATGTAAGTTTTCCATACACAGCCAGCCACAAAATCTATGTTTCCCACACTCAGCCACAAAATGTAAGTTTCCCACACTCAGCCACAAAATGTAAGTTTCCCACACACAGCCACAAAATGTAAGTTTCCCACACACAGCCACAAAATGTAAGTTTCCCACACACAGCCACAAAATGTAAGTTTCCCACACACAGCCACAAAATGTAAGTTTCCCACACACAGCCACAAAATGTAAGTTTCCCACACACAGTCAGCCAGAAAATGTAAGTTTCCCACACACAGCCAGCCACAAAATGTAAGTTTCCCACACACAGCCAGCTACCAAATGTAAGTTTCCCACACACGCAAGTTTTACACACACAGCCAGCCACAAAATCTAAGTTTCCCACACACAGCCACAAAATGTAAGTTTCCTACACACGGCCACAAAATGTAATTTTCCCCACAAACTGCCACAAAATGCAAGTTTCCCTCACACAGCCACAAAAATGTAAGTTTCCCACACACAGCCACAAAATGTAAGTTTCCCATACACAGCCACAAAATGTAAGTTTCCCACACACAGCCACAAAATGTAAGTTTCCCACACACAGCCACAAAATGTTAGTTTACCACACACAGCCACAAAATGTAAGTTTTCCACACACAGCCAGCCACAAAATGTAAGTTTCCCACACACACCCAGCCACAAAATGTATGTTTCCCACACGCAGCCAGCCACAAAATGTAAGTTTTCCACACACAGCCAGCCACAAAATGTAAGTTTTCCACACACAGCCAGCCACAAAATGTAAGTTTCCCACACACAGCCACAAAATGTGAGTTTCCCACACACGGCTACAAAATGTAAGTTTTCCCACACACAGCCACAAAATGCAAGTTTCCCACACACAGCCACAAAATGTAAGTTTCCCACACACAGCCACAAAATGTAAGTTTCCTATACACAGCCAGCTACAAAATCTAAGTTTCCCATACACAGCCAGCCACAAAATGTAAGTTTCCCACACAGCCAGCCACAAAATGCAAGTTTCCCACACACAGCCACAACATGTAAGTTTCCCACACACAACCAGCCACAAAATGTAAGTTTTCCACACAGCCAGCCCCAAAATTTAAGTTTCCCACACACAGCCAGCCACAAAATGTAAGTTTTCCACACACAGCCAGCCACAAAATGTAAGTTTTCCACACACAGCCAGCCACAAAATGTAAGTTTTCCACACACAGCCAGCCACAAAATGTAAGTTTTCCATACACAGCCAGCCACAAAATCTAAGTTTCCCACACCCAGCCACAAAATGTAAGTTTCCCACACTCAGCCACAAAATGTATGTTTCCCACACACAGCCACAAAATGTAAGTTTCCCACACACAGCCACAAGATGTAAGTTTCCCACACGCAGCCACAAAATGTAAGTTTCCCACACGCAGCCACAAAATGTAAGTTTCCCACACGCAGGCACAAAATGTAAGTTTCCCACACGCAGCCACAAAATGTAAGTTTTCCACACGCAGCCACAAAATGCAAGATTCCCTCACACAGCCACAAAATGTAAGTTTCCCACACACAGCCGCAAAATGTAAGTTTCCCACACACAGCCACAAAATGTAAGTTTTCCACACACAGCCACAAAATGCAATTTTCCCACACACAGCCACAAAATGTAAGTTTCCCACACACAGCCACAAAATGTAAGTTTCCCAACCACAGCCACAAAATGTAAGTTTCCCACACACAGCCACAAAATGTTAGTTTACCACACATAGCCACAAAATGTAAGTTTTCCACACACAGCCAGCCACAAAATGTAAGTTTCCCACACACACCCAGCCACAAAATGTATGTTTCCCACACACAGCCAGCCACAAAATGTAAGTTTTCAACACACAGCCAGCCACAAAATGTAAGTTTTCCACACACAGCCAGCCACAAAATGTACGTTTCCCACACACAGCCACAAAATGTGAGTTTCCCACACACGGCTACAAAATGTAAGTTTTCCCACACACAGCCACAAAATGCAAGTTTCCCACGCACAGCCACAAAATGTAAGTTTCCCACACACAGCCACAAAATGTAAGTTTTCCACACAGCCACACAATGTAAGTTCCCACACACAGCCACAAAATGTTAGTATACCACACACAGCCACAAAATGTAAGTTTCCTACACACAGCCACAAAATGCAAGTTTCCCACACACAACCAGCCACAAAATGTAAGTTTCCCACACACAGCCACAAAATGCAAATTTCCCATACACAGCCAGCCACAAAATGTAAGTTTCCCACACGCAGCCAGCCACAAAATGTAAGTTGCCCACACACAGCCAGCCACAAAATGTAAGTTTCCTACACACAGCCACAAATATTAGTTTCCCACACGCAACCAGAAAATGTAAGTTTCCTACACACAGCCACACAATGTAAGTTTCCCACACACAGCCACAAAATGCAAGTTTCCCACACACAGCCACAGAATGTAAGTTTCCTATACACAGCCAGCCACAAAATGTAAGTTTCCCATACACAGCCAGCCACAAAATGTAAGTTTCCCACACACAGCCAGCCACAAAATGTAAGTTTCCCACACACAGCCAGCCACAAAATGTAAGTTGCCCACACACAGCCAGCCACAAAATGTAAGTTTCCCTCACACAGCCACAAAATGTAAGTTTCCCATATACAGCCACAAAATGTAAGTGTCCCACACACAGCCACAAAATGTAAGTTTCCCACACACAGCCACAAAATGTAAATTTCCTACACACGGCCACAAAATGTAATTTTCCCCACAAACAGCCACAAAATGCAAGTTTCGCTCACACAGCCACAAAAATGTAAGTTTCCCACACACAGCCACAAAATGTAAGTTTCCCATACACAGCCACAAAATGTAAGTTTCCTACACACGGCCACAAAATGTAATTTTCCCCACAAACAGCCACAAAATGCAAGTTTCCCACACACAGCCACAAAAATGTAAGTTTCCCACACGCAGCCACAAAATGTAAGTTTCCCACACGCAGCCACAAAATATACGTTTCCCACATGCAGGCACAAAATGTAAGTTTCCCACACGCAGCCACAAAATGTAAGTTTTCCACACGCAGCCACAAAATGCAAGTTTCCCACACACAGCCACAAAATGTAAGTTTCCCACACACAGCCGCAAAATGTAAGTTTCGCACACACAGCCACAAAATGTAAGTTTTCCACACACAGCCACAAAATGCAATTTTCCCACACACAGCCACAAAATGTAAGTTTCCCACACACAGCCACAAAATGTAAGTTTCCCACACACAGCCACAAAATGTAAGTTTCCCACACACAGCCACAAAATGTAAGTTTCCCACACACAGTCAGCCACAAAATGTAATTTTCCCACACACAGCCAGCCACAAAATGTAAGTTTCCCACATACAGCCAGCTACCAAATGTAAGTTTCCCACACACGCAAGTTTTACACACACAGCCAGCCACAAAATGTAAGTTTCCCACACACAGCCACAAAATGTAAGTTTCCTACACACGGCCACAAAATGTAATTTTCCCCACAAACAGCCACAAAATGCAAGTTTCCCACACACAGCCACAAAAATGTAAGTTTCCCACACACAGCCACAAAATTTAAGTTTCCCATACACAGCCACAAAATGTAAGTTTCCCACACACAGCCACAAAATGTAAGTTTCCCACACACAGCCACAAAATGTTAGTTTACCACACACAGCCACAAAATGTAAGTTTTCCACACACAGCCAGCCACAAAATGTAAGTTTCCCACACACACCCAGCCACAAAATGTATGTTTCCCACACACAGCCAGCCACAAAATGTAAGTTTTCCACACAGCCAGCCCCAAAATGTAAGTTTCCCACACACAGCCAGCCACAAAATGTAAGTTTCCCACACACAGCCAGCCACAAAATGTAAGTTTTCCACACACAGCCAGCCACAAAAGGTAAGTTTTCCACACACAGCCAGCCACAAAATGTAAGTTTTCCATACACAGCCAGCCACAAAATCTATGTTTCCCACACTCAGCCACAAAATGTAAGTTTCCCACACTCAGCCACAAAATGTAAGTTTCCCACACACAGCCACAAAATGTAAGTTTCCCACACACAGCCACAAAATGTAAGTTTCCCACACGCAGCCACAAAATGTAAGTTTCCCACACACAGCCACAAAATGTAAGTTTCCCACACACAGCCACAAAATGTAAGTTTCCCACACACAGTCAGCCAGAAAATGTAAGTTTCCCACACACAGCCAGCCACAAAATGTAAGTTTCCCACACACAGCCAGCTACCAAATGTAAGTTTCCCACACACGCAAGTTTTACACACACAGCCAGCCACAAAATCTAAGTTTCCCACACACAGCCACAAAATGTAAGTTTCCTACACACGGCCACAAAATGTAATTTTCCCCACAAACTGCCACAAAATGCAAGTTTCCCTCACACAGCCACAAAAATGTAAGTTTCCCACACACAGCCACAAAATGTAAGTTTCCCATACACAGCCACAAAATGTAAGTTTCCCACACACAGCCACAAAATGTAAGTTTCCCACACACAGCCACAAAATGTTAGTTTACCACACACAGCCACAAAATGTAAGTTTTCCACACACAGCCAGCCACAAAATGTAAGTTTCCCACACACACCCAGCCACAAAATGTATGTTTCCCACACACAGCCACAAAATGTGAGTTTCCCACACACGGCTACAAAATGTAAGTTTTCCCACACACAGCCACAAAATGCAAGTTTCCCACACACAGCCACAAAATGTAAGTTTCCCACACACAGCCACAAAATGTAAGTTTCCTATACACAGCCAGCTACAAAATCTAAGTTTCCCATACACAGCCAGCCACAAAATGTTAGTTTCCCACACAGCCAGCCACAAAATGCAAGTTTCCCACACACAGCCACAACATGTAAGTTTCCCACACACAACCAGCCACAAAATGTATATTTTCCACACAGCCAGCCCCAAAATTTAAGTTTCCCACACACAGCCAGCCACAAAATGTAAGTTTCCCACACATAGCCAGCCACAAAATGTAAGTTTTCCACACACAGCCAGCCACAAAATGTAAGTTTCCCACACACAGCCAGCCACAAAATGTAAGTTTTCCATACACAGCCAGCCACAAAATCTAAGTTTCCCACACCCAGCCACAAAATGTAAGTTTCCCACACTCAGCCACAAAAAGTATGTTTCCCACACACAGCCACAAAATGTAAGTTTCCCACACACAGCCACAAGATGTAAGTTTCCCACACGCAGCCACAAAATGTAAGTTTCCCACACGCAGCCACAAAATGTAAGTTTCCCACACGCAGGCACAAAATGTAAGTTTCCCACACGCAGCCACAAAATGTAAGTTTTCCACACGCAGCCACAAAATGCAAGATTCCCTCACACAGCCACAAAATGTAAGTTTCCCACACACAGCCGCAAAATGTAAGTTTCCCACACACAGCCACAAAATGTAAGTTTTCCACACACAGCCACAAAATGCAATTTTCCCACACACAGCCACAAAATGTAAGTTTCCCACACACAGCCACAAAATGTAAGTTTCCCAACCACAGCCACAAAATGTAAGTTTCCCACACACAGCCACAAAATGTTAGTTTACCACACATAGCCACAAAATGTAAGTTTTCCACACACAGCCAGCCACAAAATGTAAGTTTCCCACACACACCCAGCCACAAAATGTATGTTTCCCACACACAGCCAGCCACAAAATGTAAGTTTTCAACACACAGCCAGCCACAAAATGTAAGTTTTCCACACACAGCCAGCCACAAAATGTAAGTTTCCCACACACAGCCACAAAATGTGAGTTTCCCACACACGGCTACAAAATGTAAGTTTTCCCACACACAGCCACAAAATGCAAGTTTCCCACGCACAGCCACAAAATGTAAGTTTCCCACACACAGCCACAAAATGTAAGTTTTCCACACAGCCACACAATGTAAGTTCCCACACACAGCCACAAAATGTTAGTATACCACACACAGCCACAAAATGTAAGTTTCCTACACACAGCCACAAAATGCAAGTTTCCCACACACAACCAGCCACAAAATGTAAGTTTCCCACACACAGCCACAAAATGCAAATTTCCCATACACAGCCAGCCACAAAATGTAAGTTTCCCACACGCAGCCAGCCACAAAATGTAAGTTGCCCACACACAGCCAGCCACAAAATGTAAGTTTCCTACACACAGCCACAAATATTAGTTTCCCACACGCAACCAGAAAATGTAAGTTTCCTACACACAGCCACACAATGTAAGTTTCCCACACACAGCCACAAAATGCAAGTTTCCCACACACAGCCACAGAATGTAAGTTTCCTATACACAGCCAGCCACAAAATGTAAGTTTCCCATACACAGCCAGCCACAAAATGTAAGTTTCCCACACACAGCCAGCCACAAAATGTAAGTTTCCCACACACAGCCAGCCACAAAATGTAAGTTGCCCACACACAGCCAGCCACAAAATGTAAGTTTCCCTCACACAGCCACAAAATGTAAGTTTCCCATATACAGCCACAAAATGTAAGTGTCCCACACACAGCCACAAAATGTAAGTTTCCCACACACAGCCACAAAATGTAAGTTTCCTACACACGGCCACAAAATGTAATTTTCCCCACAAACAGCCACAAAATGCAAGTTTCGCTCACACAGCCACAAAAATGTAAGTTTCCCACACACAGCCACAAAATGTAAGTTTCCCATACACAGCCACAAAATGTAAGTTTCCCACACACAGCCACAAAATGTAAGTTTCCCACACACAGCCACAAAATGTTAGTTTACCACACACAGCCACAAAATGTAAGTTTTCCACACACAGCCAGCCACAAAATGTAAGTTTCCCACACACACCCAGCCACAAAATGTAAGTTTCCCACACACACCCAGCCACAAAATGTATGTTTCCCACACACAGCCAGCCACAAAATGTAAGTTTTCCACACACAGCCAGCCACATAATGTAAGTTTTCAACACACAGCCAGCCACAAAATGTAAGTTTCCCACACACAGCCACAAAATGTGAGTTTCCCACAAACGGCTACAAAATGTAAGTTTTCCCACACACAGCCACAAAATGCAAGTTTCCCACACACAGCCACAAAATGTAAGTTTCCCACACACAGCCACAAAATGTAAGTTTCCTATACACAGCCAGCCACAAAATCTAAGTTTCCCATACACAGCCAGCCACAAAATATAAGTTTCCCACACACAGCCAGCCACAAATGTAAGTTTTCCACACACAGCCAGCCACAAAATGTAAGTTTTCCACACACAGCCAGCCACAAAATGTAAGTTTTCCATACACAGCCAGCCACAAAATCTAAGTTTCCCACACTCAGCCACAAAATGTAAGTTTCCCACACTCAGCCACAAAATGTAAGTTTCCCACACACAGCCACAAAATGTAAGTTTCCCACACACAGCCACAAAATGTAAGTTTCCCACACGCAGCCACAAAATGTAAGTTTCCCACACGCAGGCACAAAATGTAAGTTTCCCACACGCAGCCACAAAATGTAAGTTTCCCACGCGCAGGCACAAAATGTAAGTTTTCCACACACAGCCAGCCACAAAATGTAAGTTTTCCATACACAGCCAGCCACAAAATCTAAGTTTCCCACACCCAGCCACAAAATGTAAGTTTCCCACACTCAGCCACAAAAAGTATGTTTCCCACACACAGCCACAAAATGTAAGTTTCCCACACACAGCCACAAGATGTAAGTTTCCCACACGCAGCCACAAAATGTAAGTTTCCCACACGCAGCCACAAAATGTAAGTTTCCCACACGCAGGCACAAAATGTAAGTTTCCCACACGCAGCCACAAAATGTAAGTTTTCCACACGCAGCCACAAAATGCAAGATTCCCTCACACAGCCACAAAATGTAAGTTTCCCACACACAGCCGCAAAATGTAAGTTTCCCACACACAGCCACAAAATGTAAGTTTTCCACACACAGCCACAAAATGCAATTTTCCCACACACAGCCACAAAATGTAAGTTTCCCACACACAGCCACAAAATGTAAGTTTCCCAACCACAGCCACAAAATGTAAGTTTCCCACACACAGCCACAAAATGTTAGTTTACCACACATAGCCACAAAATGTAAGTTTTCCACACACAGCCAGCCACAAAATGTAAGTTTCCCACACACACCCAGCCACAAAATGTATGTTTCCCACACACAGCCAGCCACAAAATGTAAGTTTTCAACACACAGCCAGCCACAAAATGTAAGTTTTCCACACACAGCCAGCCACAAAATGTAAGTTTCCCACACACAGCCTCAAAATGTGAGTTTCCCACACACGGCTACAAAATGTAAGTTTTCCCACACACAGCCACAAAATGCAAGTTTCCCACGCACAGCCACAAAATGTAAGTTTCCCACACACAGCCACAAAATGTAAGTTTTCCACACAGCCACACAATGTAAGTTCCCACACACAGCCACAAAATGTTAGTATACCACACACAGCCACAAAATGTAAGTTTCCTACACACAGCCACAAAATGCAAGTTTCCCACACACAACCAGCCACAAAATGTAAGTTTCCCACACACAGCCACAAAATGCAAATTTCCCATACACAGCCAGCCACAAAATGTAAGTTTCCCACACGCAGCCAGCCACAAAATGTAAGTTGCCCACACACAGCCAGCCACAAAATGTAAGTTTCCTACACACAGCCACAAATATTAGTTTCCCACACGCAACCAGAAAATGTAAGTTTCCTACACACAGCCACACAATGTAAGTTTCCCACACACAGCCACAAAATGCAAGTTTCCCACACACAGCCACAGAATGTAAGTTTCCTATACACAGCCAGCCACAAAATGTAAGTTTCCCATACACAGCCAGCCACAAAATGTAAGTTTCCCACACACAGCCAGCCACAAAATGTAAGTTTCCCACACACAGCCAGCCACAAAATGTAAGTTGCCCACACACAGCCAGCCACAAAATGTAAGTTTCCCTCACACAGCCACAAAATGTAAGTTTCCCATATACAGCCACAAAATGTAAGTGTCCCACACACAGCCACAAAATGTAAGTTTCCCACACACAGCCACAAAATGTAAGTTTCCTACACACGGCCACAAAATGTAATTTCCCCCACAAACAGCCACAAAATGCAAGTTTCGCTCACACAGCCACAAAAATGTAAGTTTCCCACACACAGCCACAAAATGTAAGTTTCCCATACACAGCCACAAAATGTAAGTTTCCCACACACAGCCACAAAATGTAAGTTTCCCACACACAGCCACAAAATGTTAGTTTACCACACACAGCCACAAAATGTAAGTTTTCCACACACAGCCAGCCACAAAATGTAAGTTTCCCACACACACCCAGCCACAAAATGTAAGTTTCCCACACACACCCAGCCACAAAATGTATGTTTCCCACACACAGCCAGCCACAAAATGTAAGTTTTCCACACACAGCCAGCCACATAATGTAAGTTTTCAACACACAGCCAGCCACAAAATGTAAGTTTCCCACACACAGCCACAAAATGTGAGTTTCCCACAAACGGCTACAAAATGTAAGTTTTCCCACACACAGCCACAAAATGCAAGTTTCCCACACACAGCCACAAAATGTAAGTTTCCCACACACAGCCACAAAATGTAAGTTTCCTATACACAGCCAGCCACAAAATCTAAGTTTCCCATACACAGCCAGCCACAAAATATAAGTTTCCCACACACAGCCAGCCACAAATGTAAGTTTTCCACACACAGCCAGCCACAAAATGTAAGTTTTCCACACACAGCCAGCCACAAAATGTAAGTTTTCCATACACAGCCAGCCACAAAATCTAAGTTTCCCACACTCAGCCACAAAATGTAAGTTTCCCACACTCAGCCACAAAATGTAAGTTTCCCACACACAGCCACAAAATGTAAGTTTCCCACACACAGCCACAAAATGTAAGTTTCCCACACGCAGCCACAAAATGTAAGTTTCCCACACGCAGGCACAAAATGTAAGTTTCCCACACGCAGCCACAAAATGTAAGTTTCCCACGCGCAGGCACAAAATGTAAGTTTCCCACACGCAGCCACAAAATGTAAGTTTCCCACACGCAGCCACAAAATGTAAGTTTTCCACACGCAGCCACAAAATGCAAGTTTCCCACACACAGCCACAAAATGTAAGTTTCCCACACACAGCCGCAAAATGTAAGTTTCCCACACACAGCCACAAAATGTAAGTTTTCCACACACAGCCACAAAATGCAATTTTCCCACACACAGCCACAAAATGTAAGTTTCCCACACACAGCCACAAAATGTAAGTTTCCCATACACAGCCACAAAATGTAAGTTTCCCACACACAGCCACAAAATATAAGTTTCCCACACACAGTCAGCCACAAAATGTAATTTTCCCACACACAGCCAGCCACAAAATGTAAGTTTCCCACATACAGCCAGCTACCAAATGTAAGTTTCCCACACACGCAAGTTTTACACACACAGCCAGCCACAAAATGTAAGTTTCCCACACACAGCCACAAAATGTAAGTTTCCTACACACGGCCACAAAATGTAATTTTCCCCACAAACAGCCACAAAATGCAAGTTTCCCACACACAGCCACAAAAATGTAAGTTTCCCACACACAGCCACAAAATTTAAGTTTCCCATACACAGCCACAAAATGTAAGTTTCCCACACACAGCCACAAAATGTAAGTTTCCCACACACAGCCACAAAATGTTAGTTTACCACACACAGCCACAAAATGTAAGTTTTCCACACACAGCCAGCCACAAAATGTAAGTTTCCCACACACACCCAGGCACAAAATGTATGTTTCCCACACACAGCCAGCCACAAAATGTAAGTTTCCCACACACACCCAGCCACAAAATGTATGTTTCCCACACACAGCCAGCCACAAAATGTAAGTTTTCCACACACAGCCAGCCACAAAATGTAAGTTTCCCACACACAGCCACAAAATGTGAGTTTCCCACACACGGCTACAAAATGTAAGTTTTCCCACACACAGCCACAAAATGCAAGTTTCCCACACACTGCCACAAAATGTAAGTTTCCCCACACACGGCCACAAAATGCAAGTTTCCCACGCACAGCCACAAAATGTAAGTTTCCCACACACAGCCACAAAATGTAAGTTTTCCACACAGCCACACAATGTAAGTTCCCACACACAGCCACAAAATGTTAGTATACCACACACAGCCACAAAATGTAAGTTTCCTACACACAGCCACAAAATGCAAGTTTCCCACACACAACCAGCCACAAAATGTAAGTTTCCCACTCACAGCCACAAAATGCAAATTTCCCATACACAGCCAGCCACAAAATGTAAGTTGCCCACACACAGCCAGCCACAAAATGTAAGTTTCCCACACACAGCCACAAAATGTAAGTTTCCCATACACAGCCACAAAATGTAAGTTTCCCACACACAGCCACAAATATAAGTTTCCCACACGCAGCCAGAAAATGTAAGTTTCCTACACACAGCCACACAATGTAAGTTTCCCACACACAGCCACAAAATGCAAGTTTCCCACACACAGCCACAGAATGTAAGTTTCCTATACACAGCCAGCCACAAAATGTAAGTTTCCCATACTCAGCCAGCCACAAAATGTAAGTTTCCCACAGAGCAAACCACAAAATGTAAGTTTCCCACACACAGCCACAAAATGTAAGTTTCCCACACACAGCCACAAAATGTAAGTTTCCCACACACAGTCACAAAATGTAAGTTTCGCACGCACAGCCACAAAATGTAAGTTTCCTATACACAGCCAGCCACAAAATGTAAGTTTCCCACACACAGCCAGCCACAAAATGTAAGTTGCCCACACACAGCCAGCCACAAAATGTAAGTTTCCCTCACACAGCCACAAAATGTAAGTTTCCCATATACAGCCACAAAATGTAAGTGTCCCACACACAGCCACAAAATGTAAGTGTCCCACACACAGCCACAAAATGTAAGTTTCCCACACACAGCCACAAAATGTAAGTTTCCCACACACAGTCACAAAATGTAAGTTTCGCACGCACAGCCACAAAATGTAAGTTTCCTATACACAGCCAGCCACAAAATGTAAGTTTCCCACACACAGCCAGCCACAAAATGTAAGTTGCCCACACACAGCCAGCCACAAAATGTAAGTGTCCCACACACAGCCACAAAATGTAAGTTTCCCACACACAGCCACAAAATGTAAGTTTCCTACACACGGCCACAAAATGTAATTTTCCCCACAAACAGCCACAAAATGCAAGTTTCCCTCACACAGCCACAAAAATGTAAGTTTCCCACACACAGCCACAAAATGTAAGTTTCCCATACACAGCCACAAAATGTAAGTTTCCCACACACAGCCACAAAATGTAAGTTTCCCACACACAGCCACAAAATGTAAGTTTCCCACACACAGCCACAAAATGTAAGTTTCCCACACACAGCCACAAAATGTAAGTTTCCCACACACAGTCACAAAATGTAAGTTTCGCACGCACAGCCACAAAATGTAAGTTTCCTATACACAGCCAGCCACAAAATGTAAGTTTCCCACACACAGCCAGCCACAAAATGTAAGTTGCCCACACACAGCCAGCCACAAAATGTAAGTTTCCCTCACACAGCCACAAAATGTAAGTTTCCCATATACAGCCACAAAATGTAAGTGTCCCACACACAGCCACAAAATGTAAGTGTCCCACACACAGCCACAAAATGTAAGTTTCCCACACACAGCTACAAAATGTAAGTTTCCCACACACAGTCACAAAATGTAAGTTTCGCACGCACAGCCACAAAATGTAAGTTTCCTATACACAGCCAGCCACAAAATGTAAGTTTCCCACACACAGCCAGCCACAAAATGTAAGTTGCCCACACACAGCCAGCCACAAAATGTAAGTGTCCCACACACAGCCACAAAATGTAAGTTTCCCACACACAGCCACAAAATGTAAGTTTCCTACACACGGCCACAAAATGTAATTTTCCCCACAAACAGCCACAAAATGCAAGTTTCCCTCACACAGCCACAAAAATGTAAGTTTCCCACACACAGCCACAAAATGTATGTTTCCCATACACAGCCACAAAATGTAAGTTTCCCACACACAGCCACAAAATGTAAGTTTCCCACACACAGCCACAAAATGTTAGTTTACCACACACAGCCACAAAATGTAAGTTTTCCACACACAGCCAGCCACAAAATGTAAGTTTCCCACACACACCCAGCCACAAAATGTATGTTTCCCACACACAGCCAGCCACAAAATGTAAGTTTTCCACACACAGCCAGCCACAAAATGTAAGTTTTCCACACACAGCCAGCCACAAAATGTAAGTTTCCCACACACAGCCACAAAATGTGAGTTTCCCACACACGGCTACAAAATGTAAGTTTTCCCACACACAGCCACAAAATGCAAGTTTCCCACACACAGCCACAAAATGTAAGTTTCCCACACACAGCCACAAAATGTAAGTTTCCTATACACAGCCAGCCACAAAATCTAAGTTTCCCATACACAGCCAGCCACAAAATGTAAGTTTCCCACACACAGCCAGCCACAAAATGCAAGTTTCCCACACACAGCCACAACATGTAAGTTTCCCACACACAGCCACAAAATGCAAGTTTCCCACACACAGCCACAGAATGTAAGTTTCCTATACACAGCCAGCCACAAAATGTAAGTTTCCCATACACAGCCAGCCACAAAATGTAAGTTTCCCACACACAGCCAGCCACAAAATGTAAGTTTCCCACACACAGCCAGCCACAAAATGTAAGTTGCCCACACACAGCCAGCCACAAAATGTAAGTTTCCCTCACACAGCCACAAAATGTAAGTTTCCCATATACAGCCACAAAATGTAAGTGTCCCACACACAGCCACAAAATGTAAGTTTCCCACACACAGCCACAAAATGTAAGTTTCCTACACACGGCCACAAAATGTAATTTTCCCCACAAACAGCCACAAAATGCAAGTTTCGCTCACACAGCCACAAAAATGTAAGTTTCCCACACACAGCCACAAAATGTAAGTTTCCCATACACAGCCACAAAATGTAAGTTTCCCACACACAGCCACAAAATGTAAGTTTCCCACACACAGCCACAAAATGTTAGTTTACCACACACAGCCACAAAATGTAAGTTTTCCACACACAGCCAGCCACAAAATGTAAGTTTCCCACACACACCCAGCCACAAAATGTAAGTTTCCCACACACACCCAGCCACAAAATGTATGTTTCCCACACACAGCCAGCCACAAAATGTAAGTTTTCCACACACAGCCAGCCACATAATGTAAGTTTTCAACACACAGCCAGCCACAAAATGTAAGTTTCCCACACACAGCCACAAAATGTGAGTTTCCCACAAACGGCTACAAAATGTAAGTTTTCCCACACACAGCCACAAAATGCAAGTTTCCCACACACAGCCACAAAATGTAAGTTTCCCACACACAGCCACAAAATGTAAGTTTCCTATACACAGCCAGCCACAAAATCTAAGTTTCCCATACACAGCCAGCCACAAAATATAAGTTTCCCACACACAGCCAGCCACAAATGTAAGTTTTCCACACACAGCCAGCCACAAAATGTAAGTTTTCCACACACAGCCAGCCACAAAATGTAAGTTTTCCATACACAGCCAGCCACAAAATCTAAGTTTCCCACACTCAGCCACAAAATGTAAGTTTCCCACACTCAGCCACAAAATGTAAGTTTCCCACACACAGCCACAAAATGTAAGTTTCCCACACACAGCCACAAAATGTAAGTTTCCCACACGCAGCCACAAAATGTAAGTTTCCCACACGCAGGCACAAAATGTAAGTTTCCCACACGCAGCCACAAAATGTAAGTTTCCCACGCGCAGGCACAAAATGTAAGTTTTCCACACACAGCCAGCCACAAAATGTAAGTTTTCCATACACAGCCAGCCACAAAATCTAAGTTTCCCACACCCAGCCACAAAATGTAAGTTTCCCACACTCAGCCACAAAATGTATGTTTCCCACACACAGCCACAAAATGTAAGTTTCCCACACACAGCCACAAGATGTAAGTTTCCCACACGCAGCCACAAAATGTAAGTTTCCCACACGCAGCCACAAAATGTAAGTTTCCCACACGCAGGCACAAAATGTAAGTTTCCCACACGCAGCCACAAAATGTAAGTTTTCCACACGCAGCCACAAAATGCAAGATTCCCTCACACAGCCACAAAATGTAAGTTTCCCACACACAGCCGCAAAATGTAAGTTTCCCACACACAGCCACAAAATGTAAGTTTTCCACACACAGCCACAAAATGCAATTTTCCCACACACAGCCACAAAATGTAAGTTTCCCACACACAGCCACAAAATGTAAGTTTCCCAACCACAGCCACAAAATGTAAGTTTCCCACACACAGCCACAAAATGTTAGTTTACCACACATAGCCACAAAATGTAAGTTTTCCACACACAGCCAGCCACAAAATGTAAGTTTCCCACACACACCCAGCCACAAAATGTATGTTTCCCACACACAGCCAGCCACAAAATGTAAGTTTTCAACACACAGCCAGCCACAAAATGTAAGTTTTCCACACACAGCCAGCCACAAAATGTAAGTTTCCCACACACAGCCACAAAATGTGAGTTTCCCACACACGGCTACAAAATGTAAGTTTTCCCACACACAGCCACAAAATGCAAGTTTCCCACGCACAGCCACAAAATGTAAGTTTCCCACACACAGCCACAAAATGTAAGTTTTCCACACAGCCACACAATGTAAGTTCCCACACACAGCCACAAAATGTTAGTATACCACACACAGCCACAAAATGTAAGTTTCCTACACACAGCCACAAAATGCAAGTTTCCCACACACAACCAGCCACAAAATGTAAGTTTCCCACACACATCCACAAAATGCAAATTTCCCATACACAGCCAGCCACAAAATGTAAGTTTCCCACACGCAGCCAGCCACAAAATGTAAGTTGCCCACACACAGCCAGCCACAAAATGTAAGTTTCCTACACACAGCCACAAATATTAGTTTCCCACACGCAACCAGAAAATGTAAGTTTCCTACACACAGCCACACAATGTAAGTTTCCCACACACAGCCACAAAATGCAAGTTTCCCACACACAGCCACAGAATGTAAGTTTCCTATACACAGCCAGCCACAAAATGTAAGTTTCCCATACACAGCCAGCCACAAAATGTAAGTTTCCCACACACAGCCAGCCACAAAATGTAAGTTTCCCACACACAGCCAGCCACAAAATGTAAGTTGGCCACACACAGCCAGCCACAAAATGTAAGTTTCCCTCACACAGCCACAAAATGTAAGTTTCCCATATACAGCCACAAAATGTAAGTGTCCCACACACAGCCACAAAATGTAAGTTTCCCACACACAGCCACAAAATGTAAGTTTCCTACACACGGCCACAAAATGTAATTTTCCCCACAAACAGCCACAAAATGCAAGTTTCCCTCACACAGCCACAAAAATGTAAGTTTCCCACACGCAGCCACACAATGTAAGTTTCCCACACGCAGCCACAAAATATACGTTTCCCACATGCAGGCACAAAATGTAAGTTTCCCACACACAGCCACAAAATGCAAGTTTCCCACACACAGCCACAAAATGCAAGTTTCCCACACACAGCCACAGAATGTAAGTTTCCTATACACAGCCAGCCACAAAATGTAAGTTGCCCACACACAGCCAGCCACAAAATGTAAGTTTCCCTCACACAGCCACAAAATGTAAGTTTCCCATATACAGCCACAAAATGTAAGTGTCCCACACACAGCCACAAAATGTAAGTTTCCCACACACAGCCACAAAATGTAAGTTTCCTACACACGGCCACAAAATGTAATTTTCCCCACAAACAGCCACAAAATGCAAGTTTCGCTCACACAGCCACAAAAATGTAAGTTTCCCACACACAGCCACAAAATGTAAGTTTCCCATACACAGCCACAAAATGTAAGTTTCCCACACACAGCCACAAAATGTAAGTTTCCCACACACAGCCACAAAATGTTAGTTTACCACACACAGCCACAAAATGTAAGTTTTCCACACACAGCCAGCCACAAAATGTAAGTTTCCCACACACACCCAGCCACAAAATGTAAGTTTCCCACACACACCCAGCCACAAAATGTATGTTTCCCACACACAGCCAGCCACAAAATGTAAGTTTTCCACACACAGCCAGCCACATAATGTAAGTTTTCAACACACAGCCAGCCACAAAATGTAAGTTTCCCACACACAGCCACAAAATGTGAGTTTCCCACAAACGGCTACAAAATGTAAGTTTTCCCACACACAGCCACAAAATGCAAGTTTCCCACACACAGCCACAAAATGTAAGTTTCCCACACACAGCCACAAAATGTAAGTTTCCTATACACAGCCAGCCACAAAATCTAAGTTTCCCATACACAGCCAGCCACAAAATATAAGTTTCCCACACACAGCCAGCCACAAATGTAAGTTTTCCACACACAGCCAGCCACAAAATGTAAGTTTTCCACACACAGCCAGCCACAAAATGTAAGTTTTCCATACACAGCCAGCCACAAAATCTAAGTTTCCCACACTCAGCCACAAAATGTAAGTTTCCCACACTCAGCCACAAAATGTAAGTTTCCCACACACAGCCACAAAATGTAAGTTTCCCACACACAGCCACAAAATGTAAGTTTCCCACACGCAGCCACAAAATGTAAGTTTCCCACACGCAGGCACAAAATGTAAGTTTCCCACACGCAGCCACAAAATGTAAGTTTCCCACGCGCAGGCACAAAATGTAAGTTTCCCACACGCAGCCACAAAATGTAAGTTTCCCACACGCAGCCACAAAATGTAAGTTTTCCACACGCAGCCACAAAATGCAAGTTTCCCACACACAGCCACAAAATGTAAGTTTCCCACACACAGCCGCAAAATGTAAGTTTCCCACACACAGCCACAAAATGTAAGTTTTCCACACACAGCCACAAAATGCAATTTTCCCACACACAGCCACAAAATGTAAGTTTCCCACACACAGCCACAAAATGTAAGTTTCCCATACACAGCCACAAAATGTAAGTTTCCCACACACAGCCACAAAATGTAAGTTTCCCACACACAGTCAGCCACAAAATGTAATTTTCCCACACACAGCCAGCCACAAAATGTAAGTTTCCCACATACAGCCAGCTACCAAATGTAAGTTTCCCACACACGCAAGTTTTACACACACAGCCAGCCACAAAATGTAAGTTTCCCACACACAGCCACAAAATGTAAGTTTCCTACACACGGCCACAAAATGTAATTTTCCCCACAAAAAGCCACAAAATGCAAGTTTCCCACACACAGCCACAAAAATGTAAGTTTCCCACACACAGCCACAAAATTTAAGTTTCCCATACACAGCCACAAAATGTAAGTTTCCCACACACAGCCACAAAATGTAAGTTTCCCACACACAGCCACAAAATGTTAGTTTACCACACACAGCCACAAAATGTAAGTTTTCCACACACAGCCAGCCACAAAATGTAAGTTTCCCACACACACCCAGGCACAAAATGTATGTTTCCCACACACAGCCAGCCACAAAATGTAAGTTTCCCACACACACCCAGCCACAAAATGTATGTTTCCCACACACAGCCAGCCACAAAATGTAAGTTTTCCACACACAGCCAGCCACAAAATGTAAGTTTCCCACACACAGCCACAAAATGTGAGTTTCCCACACACGGCTACAAAATGTAAGTTTTCCCACACACAGCCACAAAATGCAAGTTTCCCACACACTGCCACAAAATGTAAGTTTCCCCACACACGGCCACAAAATGCAAGTTTCCCACGCACAGCCACAAAATGTAAGTTTCCCACACACAGCCACAAAATGTAAGTTTTCCACACAGCCACACAATGTAAGTTCCCACACACAGCCACAAAATGTTAGTATACCACACACAGCCACAAAATGTAAGTTTCCTACACACAGCCACAAAATGCAAGTTTCCCACACACAACCAGCCACAAAATGTAAGTTTCCCACTCACAGCCACAAAATGCAAATTTCCCATACACAGCCAGCCACAAAATGTAAGTTGCCCACACACAGCCAGCCACAAAATGTAAGTTTCCCACACACAGCCACAAAATGTAAGTTTCCCATACACAGCCACAAAATGTAAGTTTCCCACACACAGCCACAAATATAAGTTTCCCACACGCAGCCAGAAAATGTAAGTTTCCTACACACAGCCACACAATGTAAGTTTCCCACACACAGCCACAAAATGCAAGTTTCCCACACACAGCCACAGAATGTAAGTTTCCTATACACAGCCAGCCACAAAATGTAAGTTTCCCATACTCAGCCAGCCACAAAATGTAAGTTTCCCACAGAGCAAACCACAAAATGTAAGTTTCCCACACACAGCCACAAAATGTAAGTTTCCCACACACAGCCACAAAATGTAAGTTTCCCACACACAGTCACAAAATGTAAGTTTCGCACGCACAGCCACAAAATGTAAGTTTCCTATACACAGCCAGCCACAAAATGTAAGTTTCCCACACACAGCCAGCCACAAAATGTAAGTTGCCCACACACAGCCAGCCACAAAATGTAAGTTTCCCTCACACAGCCACAAAATGTAAGTTTCCCATATACAGCCACAAAATGTAAGTGTCCCACACACAGCCACAAAATGTAAGTGTCCCACACACAGCCACAAAATGTAAGTTTCCCACACACAGCCACAAAATGTAAGTTTCCCACACACAGTCACAAAATGTAAGTTTCGCACGCACAGCCACAAAATGTAAGTTTCCTATACACAGCCAGCCACAAAATGTAAGTTTCCCACACACAGCCAGCCACAAAATGTAAGTTGCCCACACACAGCCAGCCACAAAATGTAAGTGTCCCACACACAGCCACAAAATGTAAGTTTCCCACACACAGCCACAAAATGTAAGTTTCCTACACACGGCCACAAAATGTAATTTTCCCCACAAACAGCCACAAAATGCAAGTTTCCCTCACACAGCCACAAAAATGTAAGTTTCCCACACACAGCCACAAAATGTAAGTTTCCCATACACAGCCACAAAATGTAAGTTTCCCACACACAGCCACAAAATGTAAGTTTCCCACACACAGCCACAAAATGTAAGTTTCCCACACACAGCCACAAAATGTAAGTTTCCCACACACAGCCACAAAATGTAAGTTTCCCACACACAGTCACAAAATGTAAGTTTCGCACGCACAGCCACAAAATGTAAGTTTCCTATACACAGCCAGCCACAAAATGTAAGTTTCCCACACACAGCCAGCCACAAAATGTAAGTTGCCCACACACAGCCAGCCACAAAATGTAAGTTTCCCTCACACAGCCACAAAATGTAAGTTTCCCATATACAGCCACAAAATGTAAGTGTCCCACACACAGCCACAAAATGTAAGTGTCCCACACACAGCCACAAAATGTAAGTTTCCCACACACAGCTACAAAATGTAAGTTTCCCACACACAGTCACAAAATGTAAGTTTCGCACGCACAGCCACAAAATGTAAGTTTCCTATACACAGCCAGCCACAAAATGTAAGTTTCCCACACACAGCCAGCCACAAAATGTAAGTTGCCCACACACAGCCAGCCACAAAATGTAAGTGTCCCACACACAGCCACAAAATGTAAGTTTCCCACACACAGCCACAAAATGTAAGTTTCCTACACACGGCCACAAAATGTAATTTTCCCCACAAACAGCCACAAAATGCAAGTTTCCCTCACACAGCCACAAAAATGTAAGTTTCCCACACACAGCCACAAAATGTAAGTTTCCCATACACAGCCACAAAATGTAAGTTTCCCACACACAGCCACAAAATGTAAGTTTCCCACACACAGCCACAAAATGTTAGTTTACCACACACAGCCATAAAATGTAAGTTTTCCACACACAGCCAGCCACAAAATGTAAGTTTCCCACACACACCCAGCCACAAAATGTATGTTTCCCACACACAGCCAGCCACAAAATGTAAGTTTTCCACACACAGCCAGCCACAAAATGTAAGTTTTCCACACACAGCCAGCCACAAAATGTAAGTTTCCCACACACAGCCACAAAATGTGAGTTTCCCACAGACGGCTACAAAATGTAAGTTTTCCCACACACAGCCACAAAATGCAAGTTTCCCACACACAGCCACAAAATGTAAGTTTCCCACACACAGCCACAAAATGTAAGTTTCCTATACACAGCCAGCCACAAAATCTAAGTTTCCCATACACAGCCAGCCACAAAATGTAAGTTTCCCACACACAGCCAGCCACAAAATGCAAGTTTCCCACACACAGCCACAACATGTAAGTTTCCCACACACAACCAGCCACAAAATGTAAGTTTTCCACACAGCCAGCCCCAAAATGTAAGTTTCCCACACACAGCCAGCCACAAAATGTAAGTTTCCCACACACAGCCAGCCACAAAATGTAAGTTTTCCACACACAGCCAGCCACAAAATGTAAGTTTTCCACACACAGCCAGCCACAAAATGTAAGTTTTCCATACACAGCCAGCCACAAAATCTCAGTTTCCCACACTCAGCCACAAAATGTAAGTTTCCCACACTCAGCCACAAAATGTAAGTTTCCCATACACAGCCACAAAATGTAAGTTTCCCACACACAGCCACAAAATGCAAGTTTCCCACACACAGCCACAAAAATGTAAGTTTCCCACACACAGCCACAAAATGTAAGTTTCCCATACACAGCCACAAAATGTAAGTTTCCCACACACAGCCACAAAATGTAAGTTTCCCACACACAGTCACAAAATGTAAGTTTCGCACGCACAGCCACAAAATGTAAGTTTCCTATACACAGCCAGCCACAAAATGTAAGTTTCCCACACACAGCCAGCCACAAAATGTAAGTTGCCCACACACAGCCAGCCACAAAATGTAAGTGTCCCACACACAGCCACAAAATGTAAGTTTCCCACACACAGCCACAAAATGTAAGTTTCCTACACACGGCCACAAAATGTAATTTTCCCCACAAACAGCCACAAAATGCAAGTTTCCCTCACACAGCCACAAAAATGTAAGTTTCCCACACACAGCCACAAAATGTAAGTTTCCCATACACAGCCACAAAATGTAAGTTTCCCACACACAGCCACAAAATGTAAGTTTCCCACACACAGCCACAAAATGTTAGTTTACCACACACAGCCACAAAATGTAAGTTTTCCACACACAGCCAGCCACAAAATGTAAGTTTCCCACACACACCCAGCCACAAAATGTATGTTTCCCACACACAGCCAGCCACAAAATGTAAGTTTTCCACACACAGCCAGCCACAAAATGTAAGTTTTCCACACACAGCCAGCCACAAAATGTAAGTTTCCCACACACAGCCACAAAATGTGAGTTTCCCACACACGGCTACAAAATGTAAGTTTTCCCACACACAGCCACAAAATGCAAGTTTCCCACACACAGCCACAAAATGTAAGTTTCCCACACACAGCCACAAAATGTAAGTTTCCTATACACAGCCAGCCACAAAATCTAAGTTTCCCATACACAGCCAGCCACAAAATGTAAGTTTCCCACACACAGCCAGCCACAAAATGCAAGTTTCCCACACACAGCCACAACATGTAAGTTTCCCACACACAACTAGCCACAAAATGTAAGTTTTCCACACAGCCAGCCCCAAAATGTAAGTTTCCCACACACAGCCAGCCACAAAATGTAAGTTTCCCACACACAGCCAGCCACAAAATGTAAGTTTTCCACACACAGCCAGCCACAAAATGTAAGTTTTCCACACACAGCCAGCCACAAAATGTAAGTTTTCCATACACAGCCAGCCACAAAATCTCAGTTTCCCACACTCAGCCACAAAATGTAAGTTTCCCACACTCAGCCACAAAATGTAAGTTTCCCATACACAGCCACAAAATGTAAGTTTCCCACACACAGCCACAAAATGCAAGTTTCCCACACACAGCCACAAAAATGTAAGTTTCCCACACACAGCCACAAAATGTAAGTTTCCCATACACAGCCACAAAATGTAAGTTTCCCACACACAGCCACAAAATGTAAGTTTCCCAAACACAGCCACAAAATGTTAGTTTACCACACACAGCCACAAAATGTAAGTTTTCCACACACAGCCAGCCACAAAATGTAAGTTTCCCACAGACACCCAGCCACAAAATGTATGTTTCCCACACACAGCCAGCCACAAAATGTAAGTTTTCCACACACAGCCAGCCACAAAATGTAAGTGTCCCACACACAGCCACAAAATGTAAGTTTCCCACACACAGCCACAAAATGTAAGTTTCCTACACACGGCCACAAAATGTAATTTTCCCCACAAACAGCCACAAAATGCAAGTTTCCCTCACACAGCCACAAAAATGTAAGTTTCCCACACACAGCCACAAAATGTAAGTTTCCCATACACAGCCACAAAATGTAAGTTTCCCACACACAGCCACAAAATGTAAGTTTCCCACACACAGCCACAAAATGTTAGTTTACCACACACAGCCACAAAATATAAGTTTTCCACACACAGCCAGCCACAAAATGTAAGTTTCCCACACACACCCAGCCACAAAATGTATGTTTCCCACACACAGCCAGCCACAAAATGTAAGTTTTCCACACACAGCCAGCCACAAAATGTAAGTTTTCCACACACAACCAGCCACAAAATGTAAGTTTCCCACACACAGCCACAAAATGTGAGTTTCCCACACACGGCTACAAAATGTAAGTTTTCCCACACACAGCCACAAAATGCAAGTTTCCCACACACAGCCACAAAATGTAAGTTTCCCACACACAGCCACAAAATGTAAGTTTCCTATACACAGCCAGCCACAAAATCTAAGTTTCCCATACACAGCCAGCCACAAAATGTAAGTTTCCCACACACAGCCACAAAATGTAAGTTTCCCACACACAGCCACAAAATGTTAGTTTACCACACACAGCCACAAAATGTAAGTTTTCCACACACAGCCAGCCACAAAATGTAAGTTTCCCACACACACCCAGCCACAAAATGTATGTTTCCCACACACAGCCAGCCACAAAATGTAAGTTTTCCACACACAGCCAGCCACAAAATGTAAGTTTTCCACACACAACCAGCCACAAAATGTAAGTTTCCCACACACAGCCACAAAATGTGAGTTTCCCACACACGGCTACAAAATGTAAGTTTTCCCACACACAGCCACAAAATGCAAGTTTCCCACACACAGCCACAAAATGTAAGTTTCCCACACACAGCCACAAAATGTAAGTTTCCTATACACAGCCAGCCACAAAATCTAAGTTTCCCATACACAGCCAGCCACAAAATGTAAGTTTCCCACACACAGCCAGCCACAAAATGCAAGTTTCCCACACACAGCCACAACATGTAAGTTTCCCACACACAACCAGCCACAAAATGTAAGTTTTCCACACAGCCAGCCCCAAAATGTAAGTTTCCCACACACAGCCAGCCACAAAATGTAAGTTTCCCACACACAGCCAGCCACAAAATGTAAGTTTTCCACACACAGCCAGCCACAAAATGTAAGTTTTCCACACACAGCCAGCCACAAAATGTAAGTTTCCCATACACAGCCACAAAATGTAAGTTTCCCACACACAGCCACAAAATGTAAGTTTCCCACACACAGCCACAAAATGTAAGTTTCCCACACACAGCCACAAAATGTAAGTTTCCCACACACAGCCACAAAATGTAAGTTTCCCACACACAGTCACAAAATGTAAGTTTCGCACGCACAGCCACAAAATGTAAGTTTCCTATGCACAGCCAGCCACAAAATGTAAGTTTCCCACACACAGCCAGCCACAAAATGTAAGTTGCCCACACACAGCCAGCCACAAAATGTAAGTTTCCCTCACACAGCCACAAAATGTAAGTTTCCCATATACAGCCACAAAATGTAAGTGTCCCACACACAGCCACAAAATGTAAGTGTCCCACACACAGCCACAAAATGTAAGTTTCCCACACACAGCCACAAAATGTAAGTTTCCCACACACAGTCACAAAATGTAAGTTTCGCACGCACAGCCACAAAATGTAAGTTTCCTATACACAGCCAGCCACAAAATGTAAGTTTCCCACACACAGCCAGCCACAAAATGTAAGTTGCCCACACACAGCCAGCCACAAAATGTAAGTGTCCCACACACAGCCACAAAATGTAAGTTTCCCACACACAGCCACAAAATGTAAGTTTCCTACACACGGCCACAAAATGTAATTTTCCCCACAAACAGCCACAAAATGCAAGTTTCCCTCACACAGCCACAAAAATGTAAGTTTCCCACACACAGCCACAAAATGTAAGTTTCCCATACACAGCCACAAAATGTAAGTTTCCCACACACAGCCACAAAATGAAAGTTTCCCACACACAGCCACAAAATGTTAGTTTACCACACACAGCCACAAAATGTAAGTTTTCCACACACAGCCAGCCACAAAATGTAAGTTTCCCACACACACCCAGCCACAAAATGTATGTTTCCCACACACACCCAGCCACAAAATGTAAGTTTTCCACACACAGCCAGCCACAAAATGTAAGTTTTCCACACACAGCCAGCCACAAAATGTAAGTTTCCCACACACAGCCACAAAATGTGAGTTTCCCACACACGGCTACAAAATGTAAGTTTTCCCACACACAGCCACAAAATGCAAGTTTCCCACACACAGCCACAAAATGTAAGTTTCCCACACACAGCCACAAAATGTAAGTTTCCTATACACAGCCAGCCACAAAATCTAAGTTTCCCATACACAGCCAGCCACAAAATGTAAGTTTCCCACACACAGCCAGCCACAAAATGCAAGTTTCCCACACACAGCCACAACATGTAAGTTTCCCACACACAACCAGCCACAAAATGTAAGTTTTCCACACAGCCTGCCCCAAAATGTAAGTTTCCCACACACAGCCAGCCACAAAATGTAAGTTTCCCACACACAGCCAGCCACAAAATGTAAGTTTTCCACACACAGCCAGCCACAAAATGTAAGTTTTCCACACACAGCCAGCCACAAAATGTAAGTTTTCCACACACAGCCAGCCACAAAATGTAAGTTTTCCATACACAGCCAGCCACAAAATCTCAGTTTCCCACACTCAGCCACAAAATGTAAGTTTCCCACACTCAGCCACAAAATGTAAGTTTCCCATACACAGCCACAAAATGTAAGTTTCCCACACACAGCCACAAAATGCAAGTTTCCCACACACAGCCACAAAAATGTAAGTTTCCCACACACAGCCACAAAATGTAAGTTTCCCATACACAGCCACAAAATGTAAGTTTCCCACACACAGCCACAAAATGTAAGTTTCCCACACACAGCCACAAAATGTTAGTTTACCACACACAGCCACAAAATGTAAGTTTTCCACACACAGCCAGCCACAAAATGTAAGTTTCCCACAGACACCCAGCCACAAAATGTATGTTTCCCACACACAGCCAGCCACAAAATGTAAGTTTTCCACACACAGCCAGCCACAAAATGTAAGTGTCCCACACACAGCCACAAAATGTAAGTTTCCCACACACAGCCACAAAATGTAAGTTTCCTACACACGGCCACAAAATGTAATTTTCCCCACAAACAGCCACAAAATGCAAGTTTCCCTCACACAGCCACAAAAATGTAAGTTTCCCACACACAGCCACAAAATGTAAGTTTCCCATACACAGCCACAAAATGTAAGTTTCCCACACACAGCCACAAAATGTAAGTTTCCCACACACAGCCACAAAATGTTAGTTTACCACACACAGCCACAAAATGTAAGTTTTCCACACACAGCCAGCCACAAAATGTAAGTTTCCCACACACACCCAGCCACAAAATGTATGTTTCCCACACACAGCCAGCCACAAAATGTAAGTTTTCCACACACAGCCACAAAATGTGAGTTTCCCACACACGGCTACAAAATGTAAGTTTTCCCACACACAGCCACAAAATGCAAGTTTCCCACACACAGCCACAAAATGTAAGTTTCCCACACACAGCCACAAAATGTAAGTTTCCTATACACAGCCAGCCACAAAATCTAAGTTTCCCATACACAGCCAGCCACAAAATGTAAGTTTCCTATTCACAGCCAGCCACAAAATCTAAGTTTCCCATACACAGCCAGCCACAAAATGTAAGTTTCCCACACACAGCCAGCCACAAAATGCAAGTTTCCCACACACAGCCACAACATGTAAGTTTCCCACACACAACCAGCCACAAAATGTAAGTTTTCCACACAGCCAGCCCCAAAATGTAAGTTTCCCACACACAGCCAGCCACAAAATGTAAGTTTCCCACACACAGCCAGCCACAAAATGTAAGTTTTCCACACACAGCCAGCCACAAAATCTCAGTTTCCCACACTCAGCCACAAAATGTAAGTTTCCCACACTCAGCCACAAAATGTAAGTTTCCCATACACAGCCACAAAATGTAAGTTTCCCACACACAGCCACAAAATGCAAGTTTCCCACACACAGCCACAAAAATGTAAGTTTCCCACACACAGCCACAAAATGTAAGTTTCCCATACACAGCCACAAAATGTAAGTTTCCCACACACAGCCACAAAATGTAAGTTTCCCACACACAGCCACAAAATGTTAGTTTACCACACACAGCCACAAAATGTAAGTTTCCCACACACAGCCACAAAATGTTAGTTTACCACACACAGCCACAAAATGAAAGTTTTCCACACACAGCCAGCCACAAAATGTAAGTTTCCCACAGACACCCAGCCACAAAATGTATGTTTCCCACACACAGCCAGCCACAAAATGTAAGTTTTCCACACACAGCCTGCCACAAAATGTAAGTTTCCCACACACAGCCACAAAATGTGAGTTTCGCACACACGGCTACAAAATGTAAGTTTTCCCACACACAGCCACAAAATGTAAGTTTCCCCACACACGGCCACAAAATGCAAGTTTCCCACGCACAGCCACAAAATGTAAGTTTCCCACACACCGCCACAAAATGTAAGTTTTCCACACAGCCACACAATGTAAGTTCCCACACACAGCCACACAATGTAAGTTCCCACACACAGCCACAAAATGTTAGTATACCACACACAGCCACAAAATGTAAGTTTCCCACACACATCCACAAAATGCATGTTTCCCACACACAACCAGCCACAAAATGTAAGTTTCCCACACACAACCACAAAATGCAAATTTCCCATACACAGCCAGCCACAAAATGTAAGTTTCCCACACACAGCCAGCCACAAAATGTAAGTTGCCCACACACAGCCAGCCACAAAATGTAAGTTTCCTACACACAGCCACAAATATAAGTTTCCCACACGCAGCCAGAAAATGTAAGTTTCCTACCACAGCCACACAATGTAAGTTTCCCCCACACAGCCACAAAATGCAAGTTTCCCACACACAGCCACAAAATGTAAGTTTCCTATACACAGCCAGCCACAAAATGTAAGTTTCCCATACACAGCCAGCCACAAAATGTAAGTTTCCCACAGAGCAAACCACAAAATGTAAGTTTCCCACACACAGCCACAAAATGTAAGTTTCCCACACACAGCCACAAAATGTAAGTTTCCCACACACAGTCACAAAATGTAAGTTTCGCACGCACAGCCACAAAATGTAAGTTTCCTATACACAGCCAGCCACAAAATGTAAGTTTCCCACACACAGCCAGCCACAAAATGTTAGTTTCCCACACACAGCCAGCCACAAAATGTAAGTTTCCCTCACACAGCCACAAAATGTAAGTTTCCCATATACAGCCACAAAATGTAAGTGTCCCACACACAGCCACAAAATGTAAGTTTCCCCACACACAGCCACAAAATGTAAGTTTCCCACACACAGCAACAACATGTAAGTTTCCACACACAGCCACAAAATGTAAGTTTCCACACATAGAGACAAAATGTACGTTTCCCATATTTGATAACTACTAATGTCATGGATTATAATAAAGGTTGAGATATGGATCAAATGTTGTTTGATTTACTGTGGCTATAATTCTGTTGTTTTTGTTGTGACTAGAGGGGAATCTTCACCCTACTTCAATGTATGATATTTGACAATGCAGGTCACAACCTCAAAATTAGGTTTTTGTTTATTCATAAAGTTTTGGCTTTACGCCATTGTAATCTTGATATGCTATGGATGTTTGTAATACAGCTATTTAAATTATGTGCTAATTTATTGACGACATCTTTACGGACAGCGCATATCTACACCTAACCTAAGATATTTACACCTAACTTCCAAACCCTGTTGGCAATTGCCAAGGGACTTTCCTAGACAATCCAGTGACTGTTGCAGACGCAATAAAGTTACATATCCACCCCTATGGTCACAGGTTGATATTTTGAGGGTTCAGTTGAGAGTTTATTTATCCGAAGATATTCATTGTTAATTAAATTTTTAAATACAGTACAGTATTACTTAATGTGGTTATCATTCCACCCAGACAAAACGCAAAGATTGGCGAAAAATTATATTTATAACTGCCACCCTATAATTCACTATGTTCAATTACCTAATTATCAATTAGACTCTGGTCAGTCAAAATGACTATTTTGAACTGTAGGCATTAATCAGCTATTCTGCCAATGACGGAGAGATAAAATCTAGGTCAGGGGAAGCCCCATGACCCCAAGATTGTTTTCCCTTGCATCACAAACCACGAGACCGAGGTAGTGTGGCGATGCCATCTTACCCTGATATTCACTCTTTCTTTATCTCCGCACCGACGGGGATGAAGTCTAACGACTCTGCCTGGAAAGCCTGCCTTTTCCTGTCTGGGTTTCTGTCTTGGATTTCTACCGCGGCAGTAGGATAAGTTTTTCTTATTATTTTTACCCGTGTCAATTCCCCCCTCAGTGTATATAATTTTTCACAGCAAAGAAAATAAAACCCGGCGACACAATTTAACCACATTGTTGGTGTCTTTCCATCACCTTTTCCAACTATATTTCGCTCCCCTCATGCATGTCATGTTCTTTTTTATGTTTTACTTTTTTATTATTTAGAAATGGATAGATGTAATGACAGCACCAGAGGCTCGCCATCGGTTTTGTCTCCTCATTTTTCGAGGCGACTGTGCAGTGGTTATAATCAGAATTTACCAGCATAGAACCCGCATGTGAAATGCTATTTTTGCTGTGACTGCATGCGTAGTTCAGGGTTTTTGCCTTGAATGCATGTTTTTTCACTGGAGTTCTGAGAACTGGGATATTTTCCAGAGCCATGCAAAATCGCTGAGACTGACCACGTCACTTGTATTTTCACAGCAAGGTTGCACGTCCAGTAAAAATCGGTTAAAGCGATTTGCGTATTGGCATGAGTGGGAAGTCCTCGCGCTCGTCTACCGGTACTCTGTGTTCTGAGACCCCGAGTAGGAGGCCAGACGATGGAGGTACCAATATTTTTCGGTCTCCCCCTGCTGAACGGTGGGCAGTCTCACAGTGTGTTGAGTCCGGGCTCCGCTGTGGGCTTTGACACACTTTCACTCACATATTTAAGTTGAAAGGAGGCAGCTCGCGTCAGATACAGCCATTCCCTCAGGCGGCCCCTCAGTCTTCCATCTGTAATGACTTGATGAGCCACGCCGTTTGGGTGATGCGGAGTATCATCGATCCTAGTGATAAGATGTACCTACCCCCACCCTTGATCCTAAGGCAACAATTTACTGTTGCTTATGGGATCACAGGCGCAGGGATGGCACGTCTCCCATGTCCGGCCGAGAGGGGTACAGGGTGTGCAGACAGTGTTGATGGGTGGACGATGGTCAGCCACGGGGCCCCTGGGTGGGGTAAATCTTATGCAACGCTTTCCGCTGAACCAAATGCTACCCAGTCGGTGTGGTTTCGGGATCAGACCCAAAAGTGTGGGATAAGACCGAACCCCCAACCGAATCCCAAGGCTCCTTCCCTAGACCCCGGTACCACGAATTTCTGTTTGGCGTTCTCGACAGCTCAGTCTGAGACGATTTATCACTCCTTGAGGGCAGAGTTCCTGGAGTGCTCCCACATTAGTTTCGGGATCACCATATCACACTTGGTGCTTGGAATACAATGTGGAGCTAACTGCACACCACCTTCCAGAGGTGAGGAACAGTCTGGCAGACACCCTTTCAAGGCGGCTCCATCTCCAGAACACAGAGTGGCAGATACCTCAGTGGGTAGCCTCCAGGGTGTTCTGGCTGTGGGACAGTTTGCCACACCCTGGAACGCCAAGCTCCCGACGTACATAACTCTTCTGTCGACTCCAGGAGCCTGGGCCAGGGATGCCTTGCCGTGTGTACGCCTTTTCTCCCTTCCCGCTAGTCCCTCATATTGACACTGGTTGCACCCAATTGGCCAACCAAGGCCTAGTTTCCACTTCTGTTGGAAATGTTAGTCGAAACACCGGTAGTGCTTCCGGACTTACCAGACATGCTGTTCCAACCGGACGGCGAACTACCAATGAGCCTTGTGGTGTATCTCTTACATGCATAGAGGCTCTCAGTAGACTCGCACAGATGAAAGTCTTGTCTGTGCAGGTTGCCAATGTCCTGGCCAGGGCGAACAGGAATCCCACCAACACTGCCCACAATTCAAGATGGCAAGCATACACTGATTAGTGTAGCAGAAGGGAGATCAATCCATGCCATCCCTCTATTGGCCAGATAGCAGACTCGTTTGTCCACCTGTTTGTGAGTTTGTCCTATGCAGCGACCATTGGCTACAGGTCGGTCTTGTCCCTCATCATTGAGAACGCTTTGGGAACAAGACTAGCCGATTGTCCTATTATTAGGGGACTATTTACTGCTTTCCATAATCAGAGGCCGAGACCCCAAACAAGGGAACCGCGCAACTGGGATTTGTCAGTTGTGTTGTCCACTCTAAGCAGACCGCCCTTTGAGCCTCTTTGACAAAAACAGTCTTCCTACTTCCTTCGGTCAGAACTGGGGGCATTGTCCACACGAGTGTGCCATCCTTATTGACAATCAAGTTGTGCTAAAGACACGAATCAGGTTTCTCGTCAAGAAACAAATCCCAGGACACGATCCCCACCCAAGTTGCAACAAAAAACGTACTTGGGTTTTGAGACGAGGTGCCAAGCACATGTTTTTGTGTTAGAGCCCAGGCAGGCAGGATAGGCTGGCCTCCTAGACTTCCATCGCCAGGTGGATTACTGTATTAGATGTCTATAATACTTTAACTTCCTCGACACAGAGCTTGCAGAGACACCAAGTACGAGCGCATGAGGTCCGTGTGATTGCTAACTCACTAGCGCTAGCGTCAGGCGCTCCCTCGAACATGTACTGAGGGCAGACTTCTGTAGAACTCAAAACGTCTTTATCAACTACTACCTAAGAGACGCCCAATCCATTGAGGAGGGCCTCTTTAGGTTGGGTCCCGTCGTAGCAGGTCAGACTGTAGTTGCTGACCCAGCCCAAACGACCACAAGGGTCCCTGTGCATAGGTTATAAGTCGGTCTCAGCATCTTTGCGGGCAGATTTCTCTACTGTCAGCACTCCTTGGAAATTTCCAGGTCTTGCTTTGCTTCATGCAGAACTGTTTTGGTCTTTACTTCAAAAGCATACTACCCCCTGAATTGGGTTTTGGTCTAGCTTTCTCAGGCACACTAAACCCTGTCACCGTAGCAGCATTTTTGGCTTTTTGCTCTGGGGACAGCACAGGCAAGGTAAGACACCACCCTCTTTTGGGGTCTTAGCTAGGTGATGAGTGGTATTTGTAAAGTGTATCATCCCGAACTGGGACTGTTTGCTTGGAAAACCTGTCACTTATCGGCGTCTGGCTTGTACCGACTTGGCACGTACCATTACCGACATTGTACTTAGCGTACCGACTTGGCACGTACCATTACCGACATTGTACTTAGCGTACTGACTTGTCACCTACCATTACCGACATTGTACTTAGCGTACCGACTTAGCACGTACCATTGCCAACATTGTACTTAGCATACCGACTTGGCACGTACCATTGCCGACATTGTACCTAGGTTACCGACTTGGCACGTACCATACCGACTTGGCAAGTAGCATTACCGACATTGTACTTAGCGTAATGACATGGCACAGACCATTGCTGACATTGTACTTAGCGTGACAACTTGACACGTACCATTACCATCATTGTACTAAGCGTACCGACTTGACACGTACCATTACTAACATTGTACTTAGCGTGACAACTTGACACGTACCATTACCAACATTGTACTTACCGTACCGACTTGGCACGTACCATTACCGACATTGTACTTAGCGTACCGACTTGGCATGTATTATTACTGACATTGTACTTAGCGTACCGACTTGGCACGTATCATTACCGACATTGTACTTCGCTTACCGACTTGACACGTACAATACCGACTTGGCACGTACCATTACCAACATTGTACTTAGCATGACAACTTGACACGTACCATTACCAACATTGTACTTACCGTACCGACTTGGCACGTACCATTACCGACATTGTACTTAGCGTACCGACTTGGCACGTACCATTACTGACATTGTACTTAGCGTACCGACTTGGCATGTACCATTACCGACATTGTACTTAGTGTACCGACTTGGCACGTACCATTACTGACATTGTACTTCGCTTACCGACTTGACACTTACCATACCGACTTGACACGTAGCATTACCGACATTGTACTTAGCGTAACGACTTGGCACATACCATTGCTGACATTGTACTTAGCTTGACAACTTGACACCTACCATTACCAACATTGTACTTCGCTTACCGACTTGACACGTACCATACCGACTTGACACGTAGCATTACCGACATTGTACTTAGCGTAACGACTTGGCACATGCCATTGCTGACATTGTACTTAGCTTGATAACTTGACACGTACCATTACCAACATTGTACTTAGCGTAACGACTTGGCACATACCATTGCTGACATTGTACTTAGCTTGACAACTTGACACGTACCATTACCAACATTGTACTTAGCATAACGACTTGGCACATACCATTGCTGACATTGTACTTAGCTTGACAACTTGACACGTACTATTACCAACATTGTACTTAGCGTACCGACTTGGCATGTATCATTACCGACATTGTACTTAGCTTACCGACTTGGCACGTACCATTACCAACATTGTACTTAGTGTACCGACTTGGCACATACCATTGCTGACATTGTACTTAGCTTACCGACTTGGCACATACCATTACCGACATTGTGCTTAGCATACCGACTTGGCATGTATCATTACCGACATTGTACTTAGCTTACCGACTTGGCACGTACCATTACCAACATTGTACTTAGCGTAACGACTTGGCACATACCATTGCTGACATTGTACTTAGCTTGACAACTTGACACGTACCATTACCAACATTGTACTCAGCGTACCGACTTGGCATGTATCATTACCGACATTGTACTTAGCGTACCGAATTGGCACGTACCATTACCGACATTGTACTTAGCGTACCGACTTGGCACGTACCATTACCGACATTGTACTTAGCGTACCGACTTGGCATGTATCATTACCGACATTGTACTTAGCTTACAGACTTGGCACGTATCATTACCGACATTGTACTTAGCGTACCGACTTGGTACATACCATTATGGACATTGTACTTAGCTTACCGACTTGGCACATACCATTACCGACATTGTGCTTAGCATACCGACTTGGCACGTAACATTTCCGTCTTCTTACGTAACTTTACCAAGTGTTTACCTAACTATGTTTATGTTTTATGTACGAAAATTTACCGACTTTGCATGTACTACTACCCACATTAAACTTAACTTTACCGACTTGGCATGTAACTCTCCTGATCTACTGCGTAATTTTGCCGACTTTGCACGAAACCTTACTGACTTTGCACATTATTTTGCACGTAAATGTACATTACCGACATGGCACGTAGCTTTCCTGACTTTATTTAACTTTACCATATTTGCACATAATTTTACCGACTTCCCATGTAAAATTACTAATTTTGCACATAAGTTTAAAGACTTTGATTTTACCAAATTTAAAGACTTTGTACGTAAATGTGCCAACTTGTCACGCTACTTTAACAACTTTGGTCATAATTTAATGACTTTCCGCGTAACTTTACCGATTTTGTACACATATGTACCGACTTTGCACATACATTTGCAGACTTTTCGTGGAACTTTACAGAGTTTGCACGTTATTTTATCGTCTTTCTACGTAACTTAGCTTTTTTGAGTAACTTTTCTCCGTAGGTTTATTGACTTCATGTGTACCTTTACCGGCTTTGCATGTACCTTTACCGACTTTTTGCGTGTTTTACAGACTTTGCACTAGCTGTATCGACTTCGCACGTGACTTTATTCATTGTATTTTGTTGTGCTTTATTTCTTGTAATTATTTTGAGAGGTATTAAAGCCAGGAGCTTTAACTCTTTATTTTGGTGTATATGTACAGTACAAAACAATCCCGACTTTGCACCTAAATTTACTGACTTAGTACGTAACTTTTCAGACATTGTGCGTAACATTACCTGCTTTACCCGTACCATTAAGACCACATTTCACAGCTTTCATGACGTGTTTTGCCAGAAATTAAATACAGAATTTAACACATACCAAATTGCTTAGAAGTGCAGTTGCTCAATGGTCCCACACAATTGTTCAGATGACCCAGTGAGTCAACCAACTATCCAAATTTGAACAGCAATATTTGAATCATCACGCTCTGAAAAAAGAATTCAAAGCAAAATTGTTTTAAAATCATAAATTTGGGTAATTTAAACATATTTTATTGACCAGAGATTATATGGTTAAAAATAAATATCTCAATACTGTCGCCTTTCGAGAAAGCGATTAGTTGCCGGCTACAAGGTTATCTTATTAAATTATAGCACGTTCCGAAACGCACATTTGAACGATCTGACACGAGCTGGCTCCTTTGCAAATTTTGAATGAGGGCAACATCTGCTCACCATTCCCCGTGCCAAAGGCGCGACCTTACTAGGGGGCAATTCTCTCTTTGAAAATGTCGAAATCTAGACCCTCTGAACGCTATTTTGGGGGGCAAATTTGGTTGACAACCCCCCCCCCCTGCCCGGACCTTCCTCGGCACATAACGATTTATGTCCGTCTGAACGCTCGGATCGATTGTTGATGATTCACAAAAGTATAGTCAGATAGCCTATAAACTTGACAACTATTGTTACGATAAGCAGTAGATTGGTTTTAATTTCGTTCCTAGTGCCGTGAACTAATACAAATATAATAACATTAATCTTCAACTTCATGAATAAACTGCAAGTCGGATAATTACAATTGTTTCATTTTCTGATTAGTATACAAACAAGTCATACATTTATTCACTAAATTGTACACACACAGCCCTGTTTTCTGTTGGATTATATTTAACGTTAAACTATTGAACAGTGCTGTCATATTTGTTAAATTGTAACATTTATGCACGAGTTGAGGCAAATCGCCCATAACTGACATTACTTTATCCGGCAATAATCGAAATCATTGGGATCCCACAAATACAATTCAAAAGCTTCAATACTGCGAAGACTGACTAGACAGTCAGCTGACTCCTCGACAATATAGAGGCGCTGAACATCGTTTAGGACATGGTACGTACCCCACAATTCGTGCTATCAACGTTATAATATAATCGACACTAGAAAAAAACAAAACAATAAATCATCAAATAATTGCAACTTTCAGTTACGATATTGGAAACTCAACAATTGCCAAAAATAATTATGCGACACCGTGGTGACGTTTTTGATTTGAGTTGTCATGCCGACAGGGTTTACTCTTGACATGTTCCACATTAACGATAGTATACAATAATGGCAATTTCAAGAATAAGAAGGACAATTGCATTTGCATTTAATACATGTCTCCATTTCGTTTTCTTGGCGTTTGTTTCTTGTTGCAACTGTCGAATCTGTGCTTCCTTTTCCTCCGTATTATCATCACGGTCGTGAGATACTTTCAGTCCACATATCCAATACATTGTACGTTGCCATTGAGATTGGTCACTTTGTACTGCTCCATCAGTGTCTGGTACTTTGTCATGATTCGTATCCGCTTTGAGGTCGTTCACTGTATATCAGAAGGATAATGTTATGGCTGAAGGAAATCATAGCGTGATAAATGTACTCCCATGTGTCCATTGTCTCACAGAGGTTCTTTTGCGCCCTTTATCTACACTGTTTCAAAATAGTACTAAATTAAACTATTTTTTAAACTGGAATTAATTCACGTAAATAAATGTAAATCATTTATAACAAGAGTTGCTTACATTCCATCTGGTGGCTGTTATTGTTTTCCTTCTTCATATCTGGATGTAGATCCGTAAGTTTGTTTGCAGTAACAGTTACCCCAGTGTCATCCGCCGATGTTACTTCACACTCTTCGTATAATTCATGCCGAGTAAAGAAAGTAGTTCCATGTTTCTGACAATACAAATCAGTGTGGCGAATGAGTGATTTTCTTTCGATTTAAGTATTCAACACATGAGTACAGAAGACAATGCAGTACATGTATTGATTTCCGTTGTTTCGTCACAGGAAGTGTTGTCTTAGTATTTTGTAGAGTGCACGCCAACCTGCAGCGTTAATGATTAAATTCGTAAACACAATTCTTTTGTTTTCATAAAGTCATGTGACACACTCAGTGTAATTTGTGATTATCACGTGTGCAGTCTTGAGAGCAAAAATAATTCACTAATATTATGTCACAGTGCCAATAATGAGAATATTAAACATGTGACAAATTGACGAACATAACTATTTTTTTTATTATAATTCACTGAAATGAGTGTACAACTAACAAATTGTGTGATGCTTTTTTGATGACATAATCTATTGCCGTTGATTCAGAATGGGGGTTTATTTTGTTCATTTCATAGTACAATTTACTTAAACAAATCATTTATATCAACATTAAAAAAAATGTTTCTTCTAATTTTTGAATTCATTGAATTACTTTGAAATCAGGTAGTTGGTTCATGACTAGACTAACGATCTTAATATTCAATACACATACAATACTTCGTTTTAGGGGTCGGCCACCAGAGACACTAGCGGGAGATTGTATATACATACAATACTTGTCGTTACCTTGAATTCAGGCAGTGGGTCCGTACACAAACTAACGGTCACAATAATCAATACACATAGCGTAAAAAGAACCAAGGAGAAATAACTATGATGTAATGATGACACCCATTCTGGTCTTGTGTCTTCTTCACCGCACAGAGGATCGGGAAATATGAACGACAATATCATTCGTACGAGGCCGACCACCATTCCGACAGTTAACCCCCAGAAAGAACCCTGTAAAACAAAATGTTATCAGGCGTTGGAATATCAGATACTCTCCAAACATTTTGTAATAGATTTACAACTTGGAAATGGTTGATTATCATATTTGGTGTGATGCATCATGGAACTACAAACCACGATTGTGCTGACTGGGTGTGCTAATTGAACAATATAAATATGACCGCAAAAATGATAAGCAAAACTCAATTTAGTGCTTGCCTGTTCATTGGCCCTAGGCCAGAATACAGCGACCAAGAAGAGCGATGTGATTGGCGGAGAGAGATATGAAGTGAGAGCCCATACATATTCCATTAGTTGACCGCCCTCTTGCGACATCATAACAGGAATCCAGAGTGCACCAACGCCTGCCAGTAATACCACAAAAATCCTGTAAAATGTGTACATATAATGTTAATATTTTTATGACCACAAACATAAATGTCTACATAAAATGTTAACGTTGTTATGACTCAAGGTTTTAGTATATAAATCCCCATTTCCTTCAGGTCTCGATTACAATTTTTGTAGAAAAGATTGATTTATTATGTCAAAGATGAAATGTTGACATTGTCGATATCTCACGATACTGAGAATTGATATCTCACACTACTTTTAGTCGATATTTCACGATACTGAGAATTGATATCTCACACTACTTTCAGATGATATCTCACGATACTGAGAATTGATATCTCACACTACTTTCAGTCGATATCTCACGATACTGAGAATTGATATCTAACACTACTTTCAGTCGATATCTCACGATACTGAGATTTGATATCTCACACTACTTTCAGTCAATATATCACGATACTGAGAATTGATATCTCACACTACTTTCAGTCGATATCTCACGATACTGAGAATTGATATCTAACACTACTTTCAGTCGATATCTCACGATACTGAGATTTGATATCTCACACTACTTTCAGTCAATATATCACGATACTGAGAATTGATATCTCACACTACTTTTCGTCGATATCCCACGATACTGAGAATTTATATCTCACACTACTTTCAGTCAATATATCACGATACTGAGAATTGATATCTCACACTACTTTTAGTCGATATATCACGATACTGAGAATTTATATCTCACACTACTTTCAGTCAATATCTCACGATACTGAGAATTGATATCTCACACTACTTTTAGTCGATATTTCACGATACTAAGAATTGATATCTAACACTACTTTCAGTCAATATCTCACGATACTGAGAATTGATATCTCACACTACTTTTAGTCGATATTTCACGATACTAAGAATTGATATCTAACACTACTTTCAGTCAATATCTCACGATACTGAGAATTGATATCTAACACTACTTTCTGTCGATATCTCACGATACAGAGATTTGATATCTCACACTACTTTCAGTCAATATATCACGATACTGAGAATTGATATCTCACACTACTTTCAGTCGATATCTCACGATACTGAGAATTGATATCTAACACTACTTTCAGTCGATATCTCACGATACTGAGATTTGATATCTCACACTACTTTCAGTCAATATATCACGATACTGAGAATTGATATCCCACACTACTTTTAGTCGATATTTCACGATACTGAGATTTGATATCTAACACTACTTTCAGTCAATATCTCACGATACTGAGAATTGATAGTTAACACTACTTTCAGTCGATATCTCACGATACTGAGATTTGATATCTCACACTACTTTCAGTCAATATATCACGATACTGAGAATTGATATCTCACACTACTTTCAGTCGATATCTCACGATACTGAGAATTGATATCTAACACTACTTTCAGTCGATATCTCACGATACTGAGATTTGATATCTCACACTACTTTCAGTCAATATATCACGATACTGAGAATTGATATCTCACACTACTTTTAGTCAATATCTCACGATACTGAGAATTGATATCTCACACTACGTTCAGTCGATATCTCACGATACTGAGAATTGATATCTCACACTACTGACAGTCGATATCTCACGATACTGAGAATTGATATCTAACACTACTTTCTGTCGATATCCACGATACTGAGATTTGATATCTCACACTACTTTCAGTCAATATATCACGATACTGAGAATTGATATCTCACACTACTTTCAGTCAATATCTCACGATACTGAGAATTGATATCTAACACTACTTTTAGTCGATATTTCACGATACTAAGAATTGATATCTCACACTACTTTCAGTCGATATCTCACGATACTGAGAATTGATATCTCTCACTACTTTCAGTCAATATATCACGATACTGAGAATTGATATCTCACACTACTTTCAGTCGATATCTCACGATACTGAGATTTGATATCTCACACAACTTTCAGTCAATATATCACGATACTGAGAATTGATATCTCACACTACTTTTAGTCGATATTTCACGATACTGAGATTTGATATCTAACACTACTTTCAGTCAATATCTCATGATACTGAGAATTGATATTTAACACTACTTTCAGTCGATATCTCACGATACTGAGTGTTGATATCTCACACTACTTTCAGTCAATATATCACGATACTGAGAATTGATATCTCACACTACTTTCAGTCGATATCTCACGATACTGAGAATAGATATCTAACACTACTTTCAGTCGATATCTCACGATACTGAGATTTGATATCTCACACTACTTTCAGTCAATATATCACGATACTGAGAATTGATATCTCACACTACTTTTAGTCAATATCTCACGATACTGAGAATTGATATTTCACACTACGTTCAGTCGATATCTCACGATACTGAGAATTGATATATCACACTACTTTCAGTCGATATCTCACGATACTGAGAATTGATATCTCACACTACTGACAGTCGATATCTCACGATACTGAGAATTCATATCTCACACTACTTTTAGTCGATATTTCACGATACTGAGATTTGATATCTAACACTACTTTCAGTCAATATCTCACGATACTGAGAATTGATATCTAACACTACTTTCAGTCGATATCTCACGATACTGAGATTTGATATCTCACACTACTTTCAGTCAATATATCACGATACTGAGAATTGATATCTCATACTACTTTCAGTCGATATCTCACGATACTGAGAATTGATATCTAACACTACTTTCAGTCGATATCTCACGATACTGAGATTTGATATCTCACACTACTTTCAGTCAATATATCACGATACTGAGAATTGATATCTCACACTACTTTTAGTCGATATCTCACGATACTGAGAATTGATATCTCACACTACTTTCAGTCGATATCTCACGATACTGAGAATTGATATCTCACACTACTGACAGTCGATATCTCACGATACTGAGAATTGATATCTCACACTACTTTCAGTCGATATCTCACAATACTGAGAATTGGTATCTCTCACTACTTTCAGTCAATATATCACGATACTGAGAATTGATATCTCACACTACTTTCAGTCAATATCTCACGATACTGAGAATTGATATCTCACACTACTTTTAGTCGATATTTCACGATACTGAGAATTGATATCTCACACTACTTTCAGTCGATATCTCACGATACTGAGAATTGATATCTCACACTACTGACAGTCGATATCTCACGATACTGATTATTTATATCTCACACTACTTTCAGTCAATATATCACGATACTGAGAATTGATATCTCACACTACCTTTAGTCGATATCTCACGATACTGAGAATTGATATCTCACACTACTTTCAGTCGATATCTCACGATACTGAGAATTGATATCTCACACTACTGACAGTCGATATCTCACGATACTGAGAATTGATATCTCACACTACTTTCAGTCGATATCTCACAATACTGAGAATTGATATCTCACACTACTTTCAGTTGATATCTCACGATACTGAGAATTGATATCTCACACTACTTTTAGTCGGTATCTCACGATCCTGAGAATTGATATCTGACACTACTTTCAGTCGATTTCTCGCGATACCGTGAGTCGATGTCGCACAATACTAAGAGTCGATATCTCACACAACTTTCAGTCAATATCTCACGATACTGAGAAATTATATCTCACACTACTTTCAGTCGATATCTCACGATACTGAGAATTGATATCTAACACTACTTTCAGTCAATATCTCACGATATTGAGAATTGATATCTCACACTACTTTTAGTCGATATCTCACGATACTGAGAATTGATATCTCACACTACTGACAGTCGATATCTCACGATACTGAGAATTGATATCTAACACTACTTTCTGTCGATATCTCACGATACTGAGATTTGATATCTCACACTACTTTCAGTCAATATATCACGATACTGAGAATTGATATCTCACACTACTTTCAGTCAATATCTCACGATACTGAGAATTGATATCTAACACTACTTTTAGTCGATATTTCACGATACTAAGAATTGATATCTCACACTACTTTCAGTCGATATCTCACGATACTGAGAATTGATATCTCACACTACTTTCAGTCGATATCTCACGATACTGAGAATTGATATCTCACACTACTTTCAGTCGATATCTCACGATACTGAGAATTGATATCTAACACTACTTTCAGTCAATATCTCACGATACTGAGAATTGATATCTCACACTACTTTCAGTCGATATCTCACGATAATGAGAATTCATATCTCACACTACTTTCAGTCGATATCTCACGATACCGAGAGTCGATATCTCACAATACTGGGAGTCGATATTCCACGATACTAAAAATTTCCGAAAGGTTACCTTCCTACTATGATTAACTCCGCTTCCTTGGCTCGTCTACGGATTCGTTTCCATACATCCAACGTAAACACTGTGCTGGCGCTGTTGAAGATGGAGGTCAATGAACTCATCAATGCTGATAGCATCACAGCCATCATCATCCCACGAAGACCTGAAATCGTGAAGTAGAATGTGGGCGTGATTTCTCTAAATGTGTCATATCAGATGTTAAACAGTTATGTGTGCGATAATTTAAACGGTAAATATTTCAGTTTTTCTTTAGAATATTACCTTCCGGCATGAGTTCCAATATGAGTTTAGGGTATGCAATATTGCTACATCCAGCAGAACTACCACATACTTCATTACAAACATCAGGATCTGCACAGGCAACCTCGTCTGCCAACACAGTACATATAATAAGACCATATTGTTAAGTAATCCAGGAATACAAGTAACACTTTTTGTCAGGTAACAAGTTTCCTAAAATTTTGGAATTAGAATTTACCCAAATCATATAATATGTCCATATTGTTCATTGTGAAATATAAATTGGAAAATAAATGACCTTGAACCTGAATTTTGTCCTCAAAGAGGCATAGTCTGCAATAAGTTTTCAGTGTCGACCTGAATATATTGTTAAATCACTAAATGACTAGTTTGTATGTACTGTTTTAAATAAACCTATTTCGGCGCAGACTTACCATTCAAACTCATGAATGCATAAATTCAAAATGTATTTTTGAGTCTTACATCCAAATAAATTCTATAGTTATGTTTATTTTACTACAAACCACACTTATCATATTTAATTAAATTTAATTTTCGCTGCAGTTACATAGATTTTCGTACATTTTGACTCAGCTAGGTGGTGCTGTTTTTTAAAACGCCTTATGTGATTTGAGATTATATGGTACATACTAAGACATCTTACCCTGGTTATTTTTTAACATAGATTGTACACTTTTTACCTGGCCACAGTGCTCTGCTTATCATGCCTGGGAACATCAGTAAGTACAGTGGTGTTATTTTCAAGTAGCTGGCTAAAACAGTGCCACCCCGAGCATGGGGTAAAGTCTTGGATGCTAAAGCACGCTGTACAATCACCTAAATAAAGAAATACAAAAATATATATACATTTACAGTTTATAAACAGATTATCGCCTCTATTGTGCTCATGCGCAGAAGATATGTTTCTATTTACCTGGTCAGCACACCAGTACCACAGGGAAATGATTGATGATCGGAAGAGCAGCCCTGGAAATGGCCAATCAGAATCGAGTGGATCCCTGACAAGGTGAAAGGCGTCTTCACGTGGGTAGCCACATGACGTGTTGCCGTACAGTGTTGTATTCGGTATGGCTTTCATGTACTCCTCTTCTAAGGCGTCATACCCGCCAATTTCAATGAAGCCTGTTGGAGAACATGAGAACTGACAAATACATATGTACAAACGATTCACACACAAAAATACCCGGAGATGTGTGCATATGTTATTCATGCTTTGTGTACCCTGTGTTCACCCACATTACATCTGTATTGCATTTTAGTCAAAATCCTAATAGAGATACGAACGCAATAAAGATAATTATTATCATTACATCGCACCTAATAGTATGCGACTAACAAAGGAGAAATACTTTTTCAATTTGCAGTTTAGTATATTTGTTTTGTAGGCATACATAACAAACTTGTGAACGAATGTGCTATTTTTTCACGATAGTTTCATCTAAATATATATCGTATAATTGACCTATACAGGCCGTCGCACTGTACGCTCACGTATTATGAGCTTGCGCAGTGAGAGGTTGGCAAGACCCTTGGCACCCGAAAATAGAATAGTGTCTGTTGCCTGATGAAAAACGCAGTAATTTGTGGGTAACGTTGTCGTGCCGGATCACCAGGTAGCGCCGATTAGTGAGCGATAATTGGTTGACAGGTTAAACTTAAATGGCGACAGCCGTCGCGCTGCGCATATGCGACATATGTGACGATAAACCACAGGGAGTTGGTCAAACTTATGTATTTTAATAAATTATTAAATAATAAATTGTTATATAACTTTTCTTTTACCCCCCCTTCCTGGTATCGATTTCAAGTAATCACTGATCCTTGTTTATACCACCCTTTCCTTTATCACAACTTTGTTACGCGGTAATGTTATATGCAAATTTTAGATGTAGACACGCCCTATTGTAGTAAAATATCCCAAGGGTTGAAACGCGCCAGGACTGTAGCATGAAATCACGCATTCGAAACTTTCAAAGTTCGTTTTCTTTACATATATGGCATGTCATATAATGACATGGATTGCATTAGAAAGTGACACAATTGCATTTGCACTTGAATATTTGACAAATTAAAACTCTTTGCGATGAGCGACATGGCAGGAGTACAACCGTAAAGCCGGAAACCGGATGTTGCGATCTTTGACCTCTATCTATTGTTGTCACATGATCAGAAACGAACAATTTCCCAATGAATTGTTGATTATTTTCATTAGAAAGATCTCGAAGAACAACGCGAACGACATTTGAAGTAGAAACCATTTTACAGAAGAGTCACTGATTCATTGAAGTTTACACTCGCCGGATTTAAAAAAAAATCGCGCGCAGCATTTCTTGTTTATTAATGCATCTCATGAATAAATTAAATGCCCACTGGCTTTACGGTTGTGCTCATGCCACAGTCCTGGCGCGTTTCAACCCTTGGGATATTTTACTATAATAGGGCGTGTCTACATCGCGCGTTAAAATTTGCATATAACATTAACGCGTAACAAAGTTGTGTTAAAGGAAAGAGTGGTATAAACAAGGATCAGTGCTTACTTGAAATCGATACCAGGAAGGGGAGAGGTAAAAGAAAAGTTTTATAACAACTTATTATTTAATAATTTATTAAAATACATAAGTTTGTCCAACTCCCTGTGGATAAACATTGATTTACCCATAATCCAATCGCAAGTATGAGGTTTGCCCTGGACGGAACTTGCAGTAATTACCGCCGGTGACTATTTCGATACCCGGGGAGGGAGCAATACATAGAACTTGCCTAATGGGGACGTGTCCCTGAAATGGGTCTCGTTTTTTTGGATTTTAGATGTAAGTATCGGTCTTATTTCTGTTCAAGATAGGTAAGAATATCGGTAATATTTTTCCGATTTGGTAAACTTATGTAATTGATAGATGTGTTTCTATGGTCAAAATACATATTTTAATAAAACAATATACAATGCAACTGTTGGCTTACATGTGCTTCTATTAGGGAGGCTTTGGTATAAATATGGGTATAGATTTTGCCACTATCCAGGTAGTATAATAATGGTTACACTTTTGAGCACTCGGGAGCACCTCCTTACCCAGTTATGTATCAAATGCCCCCGGGCTTCGATACCTTCCAATCACCTAAAAAAAACTTAATTAAAGCTTGGTAACTTCACAGTTTGTACTCGTTGATCTGCGCAAGAGTAAAATCTCGCGCATGCGTGGCGCGACGACTACGCCCTTTAAAATGGTAAACTACTGAATAAATCAACATTATGGGATATCAATATGATGCATACGAAGTGGAAGTATCATAGCATAACCATTTTACACTATGTTGGTTTTCAATAACGTACGCAAATGACATTACCATGTAACGGTCTATACGTAACTATTTATTCACCAACATTTTTTCTCAATATTGATTTTGTCAGCTTAGAATTTTCCTGAATAGATGAATAATGCACATACTGTTCACTATACTATGTTTAACCAATTTGTCACGAATCACCTTAGAGCGGAAGGTCACCTCCTCGACGGGACAGACACCGTTCTAAACAATCGATCGTTTTTATATTATAAGTAAACAACTAACTCGTTCGTAAATTGATTACATTCTTTTACCCACTGGCATTCACAATTTGGTAATTATATTTCTATAATTAGCCAAAATATGCTTTTAAGAACCATATATAATTACTGTTGAAAATAAAACTGCCTCACTGACATTGTTTTCCCTAAATACAATTTACATTAAAACTAAAAGTCTGATACAACCCATTGCAAAATATTGACTGGTGTTATTTGTAATTATTGCGTAATTTGTTATTCATAATAATTTCATATTTATTTATAAAATATTTAAATAAATAAATAAATAAATAAATAAACATTTATTTACAATACTTATTATTCGAAGGATATTATCAAGTAATGCCCCCACATCATTACAACAACGCGATTCATCCTCCATAGTTAATAACGTTCTTATTTGTTCTAAGATTGCAAAATACTACGTTATGGCAGCATATACTATGCCAATAAAGATAACAATAATTGGTATTTATGATAATACAGGTAACAGGTAAAAACTGTTATTATCAGGGAGATTTCTATGAATCACATATTAGTATCGATCAGTGAGCGACATTTGTTATTGCATGTTGCTTGGCAACATTCAACTTACTTAAGACAGACAACGCAATAGAGCCACCAACCATTATGAAACTTTGCAGAGAATCCATGTATATGACAGCGGACAATCCCCCTAGAGAAATAAATGTGTTATTATAAACCTAATATTATGTCTTCACATAAATCAATAAAAAAGAACATCATTGGAATATTTTTCGTCAACAAAGGTGTTGAAAATCTTGGTTCTAACTATTATGTTACAAACTTCTGAAAGTTTTCCGTCATGTTGGAAATTTGTGTCGTTCGTTCGAAATCAATCTAACTCGGTCAAGACGTGCGCCACCACATGACCAACTCACCCGCCACAGTGAATAGTGCAGTGACCCCGAGTATAAAAGCAATGGAAAGATACAAATCCCATCTCAAGGCTTGTTGAATGAATATAGCGCCAGCATATATATCTACCTGAAATTAAAATTGTACCAAAAACAACGGTTTGTTAGTTAAACGCAACACGAAGACCAATAATGTTTACGCAAATTATTTGACAAATACTGTACATTTGTTGTTATTTTAACAAAATGGTAACTATTGTCAGTGGTGTTAGTGATGCAGACAACGGATACCATAAAAAACGGCTGTTGAGTAATATCCACAAAAAGTGACACCATTCAATATCGAACAATGCTTTAACAAAGTATTTTAGTTGGCAGGCTTCTGTCTTGTGTTTTTTTTATTAATAAGTTACTTCGGCCATGAACTACATTCAAAAGTTGCAGTGTTAATACATAAGCTATCGCTCATTGTAGTTGACAACCATAAATCATCTCACTCATTGCTGTATGTACAAAGTGACATGCAAACAATATCTATGTGTATTTAGTATATAACTATAAATCATACTAACTATACATACTATTTGCGTTACTGACCTATGAACCGTCTAACGACCTTTGAAACGTTTCCACTTACCGATACTTTCAAGAAAATATAAATCACTAACGCGTATATCGTCAAGCAAACTCGAAGACGTTGGCGTCCAAACCGCTTCTTTAGATATTCGGGTATCGTATATACCTGAAACGGAACATTATTATGCATGTCAATACATTGTCAGTTTGCATGAAGACGTCACGAAATCGGAACAACATTAATGAAATATTAGGGAAAATCGAATTAGCAATGTACTCACGGCGCTGGAAATGTAGACAGGTAGAAACACCCAGCCTAACATTAACAAACAAAATATTGCCTGCAAACATAGAAATAGAAATCTGTCATTAAGATTAAAACATCGCGTATTAAGATGTCGAATGTAGACTGTTTTGTCTAGCGGTTCTTGTTGTTCGGCTTTTTAGTATATATTCGAATGATATATTTATTTATTTAATTTTTTTACAACACGAAATAATACAGCTATTACGTAACATAGAACCACGCGTGTTCGCATATCTCAAATATCTTTCATTTTGCTCGATATTACATAAATTAAAAACATGTATATTCATTTTAATATTACATAGCAATGCACTATAATTTCACGAGTTCTTACATTTATTTCGAATAGGTAAGAAACAATACCGGAAGCTGCCCCTTTACCAGCCAATCCAATGAAGTGTTCGCTACCAATGTTACTAGCATACAAGGACAAACCCACCTGCAAATAAAAGCATTTTATCATCATCCACCGTGCCCTTTTCACAGTTCGAGATGGTTATCGACATCGATATGTGGTAATTCTGTTACGTATTAATTTCGATGTGAAGTTATGCATAACTGGCGAATCACGTTGACACTAGCTGATCCCGACCACAATAACAACAAAACATGCGACAGAATTGTTTTCGGTATAATATACAATGGCGGTAAGCTATTGCCCAGCGAGCGCAGGTATGCTCGGTACTGCACAGAACATGAAGAAATGAAGATTGTGCACGTCTTGACAACGACTCTAGACTTCGAATCTATAGTGAACGAAAATCCCAAAGTGTACTAAAGATAAACTTTATAGCTGAAAACGAGTTTACAATGACGTTGTGGGCGGTAGAGTTTTTTGTCCCTGGTTGTGACGTTGACGAGTTCCTCGTGAATAGTATATGTTGACTTACAGGCCACCACGACATGTTCCTACCGGCCAAGAAATAACCACCCACATTACCATGACTGGTTCGACACATGGACTGAAATAAACATAATGTGACAAAAAGTTAGTCATCAAAAAATGATTTGGGTGAAAATATATTTTCAGAAAGTTGCCACAAAAAAAGAAAGACGGTATGGCAATAATCTGCTGTATCATTACATACTTAACTACGTTGAGTTGCCATGGTGTCAGACAATGTCACTGAATTACACTACTTTACTGCTCTCCCTCTCTAAATCTACCCACAAGTTAACCACTTACCCATATTCCAACAGCGAAAACAAGAGCAAAATAGCAGCATATTACTACATAATCCCAAGTTTCCAACCGCACGTCACTAGAATACGTCATGCTGGCAACGTTATGTTACACCAATAATAGACTGACTGACTGACAATCGAGTAGTTTATTTTATTGCAAATAAAGATATTTGACAAGTGAGTAAATATTCGATTAAACGTTGAATACGGGTAGTAAATTTGTCATTCTACAAACAGCCCTTTGTCCAGTCATTTTGGTCACGTGACCGTCATATATTTTTTTTTATTCAAGCATCGACTGTTTATTACCGTTAGTGGCATTCATGTTGCTCTGTTCTGATGTTTGATTGATGTCGAGTATAATGTGTCGAGGCAAAACGACATTAATTTAATAGATATGAAGTACAAACAACACATTTTACTGAGTTTACTAAACAAACGACCAGAGAACTAACTAAACTCCTGATATCGTTACAGTTCATACCATTACTCCTAGCACAGAGACAGCTCATAACAATACTCCTAGCATAGTGACAGCTGATACCATTACTTCTAGCATAGTGTCAGCAAAAACCACTACTCCTAGCATAGTGACAGCTCATACCACTACTCCTAGCATGGTGACAGCTCATACCACTACTCCTAGCATGGTGACAGCTCATACCACTACTCCTTGCATAGTGACAGCTCATATCACTACTCATAGCATGGTGACAGCTCATACCACTACTCCTAGCATAGTGACAGCTCATATCACTACTCATAGCATGGTGACAGCTCATACCACTACTCCTAGCATAGTGACAGCTCATACCACTACTCCTAGCATAGTGACAGCTCATACCACTACTCTTAGCATAGTGGCAGCTCATACCACTACTCCTTGCATAGTGACAGCTCATACCACTACTCATAGCATGGTGACAGCTCATACCACTACTCCTAGCATAGTGACAGCTCATACCACTACTCCTAGCATAGTGACAGCTCATACCACTACTCCTAGCACAGTGACAGCTCATACCACTAGTCTTAGCATAGTGACAGCTCATACCACTACTCCTAGCATAGTGACAGTTCATACCATTACTTCTAGCATACTGACAGCTCATACCACTACTCATAGAATAGACACAGTTCATACCACTATTCCTAGCATAGTGAAAGCTCATACCACTACTCCTAGCATGGTGACAACTCATACCACTACTCATAGCATAGTGACAGCTCATACAACTACTCTTAGCATAGTGATAGCTCATACCACTACTTCTAGCATAGTGACAGCTCATACCATTACTTCTAGCATACTGACAGCTCATACCACTACACCTAGTATAGTGATAGCTCATACCACTACTTCTAGCATAGTGACAGCTCATACCACTACTTCTACAATAGTGACAGCTCATACAACTACTCCTAGCATAGTGACAGCTCATACCATTACTTAAAGCATGGTGACAGCTCATACCACTACTCCTAGCATAGTGACAGCTCATACAACTACTCTAAGCAGAGTGACAGCTCATACCATTACTTTTAGCATGGTGACAGCTCATACCACTACTCCTAGCATAGTGATAGCTCATACCACTACTCCCTGCATGGTGACAGCTAATACCACTACTCTTAGCATAGTGACAGCTCATACCACTACTTTCAGCATGGTGACAGCTTATACCACTAATCCTAGCATAGTGACAGCTCATACCACTACTTCTTGCAAGTGACAGCTATATCACTACTCCTAGCATAGTGGTAGCTCATACCACTATTTCGAGCATGGTGACAGCTGATACCACTACTCCTAGCATAGTGACAGCTCATACCACAACTTCTAGCTTGGTGACATCTCTTACTACTACTTTCAGCATAGTGACCGCTCATACCACTACTCCTATCATAGTGACAGCTTATACCATTACTTCTAGCATGGTGACAGCTCATACCACTACTCCTAGCATAGTGACAGCTCATACCACTTCTTCAAGCATAGCGACAGTGCATACCACTACTCATAGCATGGCGACAGCTCTTACCACTAATACTAGCATGTTGACAGCTCATACTAATACTCCTAGTATAGTGACAGCTCATACCACTACTCCTTGCATAGTGACAGCTCATACCACTACTCCTAGCATGGTGACAGCTCATACCACTACTCCTAGCATGGTGACAGCTCATACCACTACTCCTAGCATGGTGACAGCTCATACCACTACTCCTAGCATGGTGACAGCTCATACCACTACTCCAAGCATAGTGACAGCTCATACCACTACTCCTAGCATAGTGACAGCTCATACCACTTCTTCAAGCACAGTGACAGTTCATACCACTACTAATAGCATGGCGACAGCTCTTACCACTAATCCTAGCATGTTGACAGCTCATACCACTACTTCTAGCAAGTTACAGCTATACCACTACTCCTAGCATAGTGGTAGCTCATACCACTACTCCTAGCATAGTGACAGCTCATACCACTATTCCTAGCATAGTGACAGCTGATACCACTACTCCTAGCACAGTGACAGCTCATACCACTATTCCTAGCATAGTGACAGCTCATACCACTACTCATAGCATGGCGACAGCTCTTACCTCTAATACTAGCATGTTGACAGCTCACACCAATACTCCTAGTATAGTGACAGCTCATACCTCTACTTCTAGCATAGCGACAGCTCATAGCACTACCACTTCTCTTAGCAAGATAACAGCTCATACCACTACTTTTAGCATGGTGACAGCTCATACCACTACTCCAAGCATAGTGACAGCTCATACCACCACTCCTGGCATAGTGACAGCTCATACCACAACTTCTAGTTTGGTGACAGCTCCTACTACTACTTCTAGCATAGCGACAGCTCATACCACTAATTCTAGCTTGGTGACAGCTCATTCCACTATTTCTAGAATGGTGACAGCTCATACCACTACTTCTAGCACAGTGACATCTCATACCACAACTCCTAGCATAGTGACAGCTCATACCACTACTTCTAGCATAGTGACAGCTCATAACACTACTCTTAGCATGGTGACAGCTAGTACCACTACTTCTAGCATAGTGACAGCTAGTACCACTACTCCTAGCATGGTGACAGCTCGTACCACTACTTCTAGTACGGTGACAGCTCATATCACTACTTATAGCATGGTAACAGCACATACCACTACTCCTAGCATAGTGACTGCTCATACCACTACTTCGAGCACGGTGACAGCTCATACCACTAATCCTAGCATAGTGACAGCTCAAACCACTACTCCTAGCATGGTGACTGCTCATACCAATACTCCTAGTATAGTGACAGCTCATACCACTACTTCTAGCATAGTGACAGCTCATACCACTACTTCCAGCACAGTGACAGCTCATACCACTAATTCTAGCTTGGCGACAGCTCCTACGACTATTTCTAGCATGGTGACGGCTCATACCACTACCACTACTATTAGCAAGATGACAGCTCATACCACTACTTCTAGCATAGTGACAGCTCATACCACTATTTCTAGCATGGTGACAGCTCATACCAATACTTCCAACATAGTGACAGCTCATACCACTACTCCTAGCATAGTGACAGCTCATACCACTCTTTCTAGCATGGTGACGGCTCATACCACTACCACTACTATTAGCAAGATGACAGCTCATACCACAACCACTACTTCTTGCATGGTGACAGCTCATACCACTACTACAAGCATCGTGACAGCTCATACCACTACTTCTAGTTTGGTGACAGCTCCTACTTCTATTTCTAGCATGGTGACAGCTCATATCACTACTTCAAGCATAGTGACAGCTCATACCACTAATTCTAGCTTGGTGACAGCTCATACCACTATTTCTAGCATGGTGACAGCTCATACCACTACTTCTGGCACAGTGACAGCTCATAACACTACTCTTAGCATGATGACAGCTAGTACCACTACTTTTAGCATGGTGACAACTAGTACCCCTACTGCTAGCATGGTGACAGCACGTACCACTACTCCTAGCATGGTTACAGCTCGTACCACTACTTCTAGTACGGTGACAGCTCATATCACTACTTCTAGAATGGTGGCAGCACATACCACTACTCCTTGCATAGTGACAGCTCATACCACTACTTCGAGCATTGTGACAGCTCATACCACTACTACAAGCATAATGACAGCTCAAACCACTACTCCTAGCATGGTGACTGCTCATTCCAATATTCTAAGCATAGTGACAGCTCATACGACTACTTCCAGCATAGTAACAGCTCACACCACTACTTATAGCTTGGTGACAGCTCATACTACTACCTCAGGCACAGTGACAGCTCATACCACTACTCCTATCATAGTGACAGCTCATACCACTGCTTTTAGCACAGTGACACCTCATACCCCTACCACTACTCTCAGCATTATGACAGCTCATACCACTACTTATAGCATGGTAACATCACATACCACTACTCCTAGCATAGTGACTGCTCATACCACTACTCCTAGTATAGTGACAGCTCATACCACTTCTTCTAGCATAGTGACAGCTCATACCACTATTCCTAGCATAGTGACAGCTCATACCACTACTCCTAGCATGGTGACAGTTCATACCACTACTCCTAGCATGGTGACAGCTCATACCACTACTTCCAGCATAGTGACAGCTCATACCACTACTTACAGCATAGTGACAGCTCATACCACTAGTTCTAGCATAGCGACAGCTCATACCACTAATTCTAGCTTGGTGACAGCTCATACCACTATTTCTAGAATGGTGACAGCTCATACCACTACTTCTAGCATGGTGACAGCTCATACCACTAATTCTAGCATAGTGACAGCTCATACCACTATTTCTAGCATGTTGGCAGCTCATACCACTACTTCTAGCATAGTGACAGCTCATAACACTACTCTTAGCATGGTGACAGCTAGTACCACTGCTTCTAGTATGATGACAGCTAGTACCCCTACTTCTAGCATGGTGACAGCTCGTACCACTACTCCTAGCATGGTAACAGCTCATATCACTACTTATAGCATGGTAACATCACATACCACTATTCCTAGCATGGTGACTGCTCATACCACTACTTCTAGCATGGTGACAGCTCATACCACTACTCCTAGCATAGTGACAGCTCAAACCACTACTCCTAGCATGTGACTCCACATACCAATACTCCTAGTATAGTGACAGCTCATACCACTTCTTCTAGCATAGTGACAGCTCATACCACTACTTCTAGCATAGTGACTGCTCATACCACTCCTTCTAGCATGCTGACAGCTCATACCACTATTTCTAGCATAGTGACAGCTCATACCACTACCACTACTATTAGCAAGATGACAGCTCATACCACTACCACTACTATTAGCAAGATGACAGCTCATACTACTACCACTACTTCTAGCATGGTGACAGCTCATACCACTACTCCAAGCATAGTGACAGCTCATACCACTACTTCTAGTTTAATTTGGTGATAGCACCTACGACTATTTCTAGCATGGTGACGGCTCATACCACTACCACTACTATTAGCAAGATGACAGCTCATACCACTACTTCTAGCATAGTGACAGCTCATACCACTATTTCTAGCATGGTGACAGCTCATACCAATACTTCCAACATAGTGACAGCTCATACCACTACTCCTAGCATAGTGACAGCTCATACCACTCTTTCTAGCATGGTGACGGCTCATACCACTACCACTACTATTAGCAAGATGACAGCTCATACCACAACCACTACTTCTTGCATGGTGACAGCTCATACCACTACTACAAGCATAGTGACAGCTCATACCACTACTTCTAGTTTGGTGACAGCTCCTACTTCTATTTCTAGCATGGTGACAGCTCATATCACTACTTCAAGCATAGTGACAGCTCATACCACTAATTCTAGCTTGGTGACAGCTCATACCACTATTTCTAGCATGGTGACAGCTCATTCCACTACTTCTGGCACAGTGACAGCTCATAACACTACTCTTAGCATGATGACAGCTAGTACCACTACTTTTAGCATGGTGACAACTAGTACCCCTACTGCTAGCATGGTGACAGCACGTACCGCTACTCCTAGCATGGTTACAGCTCGTACCACTACTTCTAGTACGGTGACAGTTCATATCACTACTTCTAGAATGGTGGCAGCACATACCACTACTCCTTGCATAGTGACAGCTCATACCACTACTTCGAGCATTGTGACAGCTCATACCACTACTACAAGCATAATGACAGCTCAAACCACTACTCCTAGCATGGTGACTGCTCATTCCAATATTCTAAGCATAGTGACAGCTCATACGACTACTTCCAGCATAGTAACAGCTCACACCACTACTTATAGCTTGGTGACAGCTCATACTACTACCTCAGGCACAGTGACAGCTCATACCACTACTCCTATCATAGTGACAGCTCATACCACTGCTTTTAGCACAGTGACACCTCATACCCCTACCACTACTCTCAGCATTATGACAGCTCATACCACTACTTATAGCATGGTAACATCACATACCACTACTCCTAGCATAGTGACTGCTCATACCACTACTCCTAGTATAGTGACAGCTCATACCACTTCTTCTAGCATAGTGACAACTCATACCACTATTCCTAGCATAGTGACAGCTCATACCACTACTCCTAGCATGGTGACAGCTCATACCACTACTCCTAGCATGGTGACAGCTCATACCACTACTTCCAGCATAGTGACAGCTCATACCACTACTTACAGCATAGTGACAGCTCATACCACTAGTTCTAGCATAGCGACAGCTCATACCACTAATTCTAGCTTGGTGACAGCTCATACCACTATTTCTAGAATGGTGACAGCTCATACCACTACTTCTAGCATAGTGACAGCTCATACCACTAATTCTAGCATAGTGACAGCTCATACCACTATTTCTAGCATGTTGGCAGCTCATACCACTACTTCTAGCATAGTGACAGCTCATAACACTACTCTTAGCATGGTGACAGCTAGTACCACTACTTCTAGTATGATGACAGCTAGTACCCCTACTTCTAGCATGGTGACAGCTCGTACCACTACTCCTAGCATGGTAACAGCTCATATCACTACTTATAGCATGGTAACATCACATACCACTATTCCTAGCATGGTGACTGCTCATACCACTACTTCTAGCATGGTGACAGCTCATACCACTACTCCTAGCATAGTGACAGCTCAAACCACTACTCCTAGCATGTGACTCCACATACCAATACTCCTAGTATAGTGACAGCTCATACCACTTCTTCTAGCATAGTGACAGCTCATACCACTACTTCTAGCATAGTGACTGCTCATACCACTCCTTCTAGCATGCTGACAGCTCATACCACTATTTCTAGCATAGTGACAGCTCATACCACTACCACTACTATTAGCAAGATAACAGCTCATACCACTACCACTACTATTAGCAAGATGACAGCTCATACTACTACCACTACTTCTAGCATGGTGACAGCTCATACCACTACTCCAAGCATAGTGACAGCTCATACCACTACTTCTAGTTTGGTGATAGCACCTACTTCTATTTCTGGCATGGTGACAGCTCATATCACTACTTCAAGCATAGTGACAGCTCATACCACTAATTCTAGCTTGGTGACAGCTCATACCACAATTTCTAACATGGTGACAGCTCATACCACTACCTACAGCATAGTGACATCTCATACCACTACTCCTAGCATAGTGACAGCTCATACCACTCTTTCTAGCACAGTAACAGCTCATACCACTATTTCTAGCATGGTGACAGCTCATACCACTACTTCTAGCACAATGACAGCTCATAACACTACTCTTAGCATGATGACAGCTAGTATCACTACTTCTAGCATGGTGACAACTAGTACCCCTACTTCTAGCATGGTGACAGCACGTACCACTACTCCTAGCATGGTTACAGCTCGTACCACTACTTCTAGTACGGTGACAGCTCATATCACTACTTCTAGCATGGTCACAGCACATACCACTACTCCTTGCATAGTGACAGCTCATACCACTACTTCGAGCATTGTGACAGCTCATACCACTACTACAAGCATAATGACAGCTCAAACCACTACTCCTAGCATGGTGACTGCTCATTCCAATACTCTAAGCATAGTGACAGCTCATACCACTACTTCCAGCATAGTAACAGCTCATACCACTACTTCTAGCTTGGTGACAGCTCATACTACTTCCTCCAGCACAGTGACAGCTCATACCACTACTCCTATCATAGTGACAGCTTATACCATTACTTCTAGCATGGTGACAGCTCATACCACTACTCCTAGCATAGAGACTGCTCATACCACTACTCCTGGCATGGCGACAGCTCATACCACTAGTCCTAGAATAGTAACAGCTCATACCACTGCTTTTAGCACAGTGACACCTCATACCACTACCACTACTCTTAGCATTATGACAGCTCATACCACTACTTATAGCATGGTAACATCACATGCCACTACTCCGAGCATAGTGACTGCTCATACCACTACTCCTAGTATAGTGACAGCTCATATCACTTCTTCTAGCATAGTGACAGCTCATACCACTACTCCTAGCATCGTGACAGCTCATACCACTACTCCTAGCATGGTGACAGCTCATACCACTACTTCCAGCATAGTGACAGCTCATACCACTACTTCCAGCATAGTGACAGCTCATACCACTAGTTCTAGCATAGCGACAGTTCATACCACTAATTCTAGCTTGGTGACAGCTCATACCACTATTTCTAGAATGGGGACAGCTCATACCACTACTTCTAGCATAGTGACAGCTCATACCACTACTCCTAGCATAGTGACAGCTCATACCAGTAATTCTAGCATAGTGATAGGTCATACCACTATTTCTAGCATGTTGGCAGCTCATACCACTACTTCTAGCATAGTGACAGCTCATAACACTACTCTTAGCATGCTGACAGCTAGTACCACTACTTCTAGCATGATGACAGCTAGTACCCCTACTTCTATCATGGTGACAGCTCGTACCACTACTCCTAGCATAGTGACAGCTCGTACCACTACTTCTAGTACGGTGACAGCTCATATCACTACTTATAGCATTGTAACATCACATACCACTATTCCTAGCATAGTGACTGCTCATACCACTACTTTGTGCATGGTGACTGCTAATACCACTACTCCTAGCATAGTGACAGCTCAAACCACTACTCCTAGCATGTGACTGCACATACCAATACTCCTAGTATAGTGACAGCTCATACCACTTCTTCTAGCATAGTGACAGCTCATACCACTACTTCTAGCATAGTGACTGCTCATACCACTCCTTCTAGCATGCTGACAGCTCATACCACTATTTCTAGCATAGTGACAGCTCATACCACTACCACTACTATTAGCAAGATGACAGCTCATACTACTACCACTACTTCTAGCTTGGTGACAGCTCATACCACTACTCCAAGCATAGTGACAGCTCATACCACTACTTCTAGTTTGGTGATAGCTCCTACTTCTATTTCTAGCATGGTGACAGCTCATACCACTACTTCAAGCATAGTGACAGTTCATACCACTAATTCTAGATTGGTGACAGCTCATACCACTATTTCTAACATGGTGACAGCTCATACCACTACTTCCAGCATAGTGACATCTCATACCACTACTCCTAGCACAGTGACAGCTCATACCACTACTCCTAGCATGGTGACAGCTCATACCACTACTTCTAGCATAGTGACAGCTCATACCACTACTCCTAGCATGGTGACAGCTCCTACTACTACTCTTAGCATGGTGACCGCTCATACCACTACTTCTAGCATAGTGACAGCTCATACCACTACTCCTAGCATGGTGACAGGTCCTACTACTACTCTTAGCACGGTGACAGCTCATACCACTACTTCTAGCATAGTGACAGCTCAGACCACAACTCCTAGCATAGTGACAGCTCATACCACTACTCCTAGCATAGTGACAGCTCATACCACTACTTCTAGCATGGTGACAGCTCATACCACTACTCCATGCATAGTGACAGCTCATACCACTACTTCTAGTTTGGTGATAGCTCCTACTTCTATTTCTAGCATGGTGACAGCTCATATCACTACTTCAAGCATAGTGACAGCTCATACCACTAATTCTAGCGTGGTGACAGCTCATACCACTATTTCTAGCATGGTGACAGCTCATACCACTACTTCCAACATAGTGACATCTCATAACACTACTCCTAGCACAGTGACAGCTCATACCACTCTTTCTAGCATGATGACAGCTAGTACCACTACTGTTAGCATGGTCACAACTAGTACCCCTACTGCTAGCATGGTGACAGCACGTACCACTACTCCTAGCATGGTTACAGCTCGTACCACTACTTCTAGTACGGTGACAGCTCATATCACTACTTCTAGCATGGTGACAGCACATACCACTACTCCTTGCATAGTGACAGCTCATACCACTACTTCGAGCATTGTGACAGTTCATACCACTACTACAAGCATAATGACAGCTCAAATCACTACTCCTAGCATGCTGACTGCTCATTCCAATACTCTAAGCATAGTGACAGCTCATACGACTACTTCCAGCATAGTAACAGCTCATACCACTACTTATAGCTTGGTGACAATTCATACTACTTCCTCAGGCACAGTGACAGCTCATACCACTACTCCTATCATAGTGACAGCTTATACCATTACTTCTAGCATGGTGACAGCTCATACCACTACTCCTAGCATAGAGACTGCTCATACCACTACTCCTGGCATGGCGACAGCTCATACCACTACTCCTAGTATAGTAACAGCTCATACCACTGCTTTTAGCACAGTGACACCTCATACCACTACCACTACTCTTAGCATTATGACAGCTCATACCACTACTTATAGCATGGTAACATCACATACCACTACTCCTAGCATAGTGACTGCTCATACCACTACTCCTAGTATAGTGACAGCTCATACCACTTCTTCTAGCATAGTGACAGCTCATACCACTATTCCTAGCATAGTGACAGCTCATACCACTACTCCTAGCATGGTGACAGCTCATACCACTACTCCTAGCATGGTGACAGCTCATACCACTACTTCCAGCACAGTGACAGCTCATACCACTACTTCCAGCATAGTGACAGCTCATACCACTAGTTCTAGCATAGCGACACCTCATACCACTAATTCTAGCTTGGTGACAGCTCATACCACTATTTCTAGAATGGTGACAGCTCATACCACTACTTCTAGCATAGTGACAGCTCATACCGCTACTCCTAGCATAGTGACAGCTCATACCACTAATTCTAGCATAGTGACAGCTCATACCACTATTTCTAGCATGTTGGCAGCTCATACCACTACTTCTAGCATAGTGACAGCTCATAACACTACTCTTAGCATGGTGACAGCTAGTACCACTACTTCTAGCATGATGACAGTTAGTACCCCTACTTCTAGCATGGTGACAGCTCGTACCACTACTCCTAGCATGGTGACAGCTCATATCACTACTTATAGCATGGTAACATCACATACCACTATTCCTAGCATAGTGACTGCTCATACCACTACTTTGAGCATGCTGACAGCTCATACCACTACTCCTAGCATAGTGACAGCTCAAACCACTACTCCTAGCATGTGACTGCACATACCAATACTCCTAGTATAGTGACAGCTCATACCACTTCTTCTAGCATAGTGACAGCTCATACCACTACTTCTAGCATAGTGACTGCTCATACCACTCCTTCTAGCATGCTGACAGCTCATACCACTATTTCTAGCATAGTGACAGCTCATACCACTACCACTACTATTAGCAAGATGACAGCTCATACTACTACCACTACTTCTAGCATGGTGAAAGCTCATACCACTACTCCAAGCATAGTGACAGCTCACACCACTACTTCTAGTTTGGTGATAGCTCCTACTTCTATTTCTAGCATGGTGACAGCTCATATCACTACTTCAAGCATAGTGACAGCTCATACCACTAATTCTAGCTTGGTGACAGCTCATACCACTATTTCTAACATGGTGACAGCTCATACCACTACTTCCAGCATAGTGACATCTCATACCACTACTCCTAGCATAGTGACAGCTCATACCACTCTTTCTAGCACAGTAACAGCTCATACCACTATTTCTAGCATGGTGACAGCTCATACCACTACTTCTAGCACAATGACAGCTCATAACACTACTCTTAGCATGATGACAGCTAGTATCACTACTTCTAGCATGGTGACAACTAGTACCCCTACTTCTAGCATGGTGACAGCACGTACCACTACTCCTAGCATGGTTACAGCTCGTACCACTACTTCTAGTATGGTGACAGCTCATATCACTACTTCTAGCATGGTGACAGCACATACCACTACTCCTTGCATAGTGACAGCTCATACCACTACTTCGAGCATTGTGACAGCTCATACCACTACTACAAGCATGACAGCTCAAACCACTACTCCTAGCATGGTGACTGCTCATTCCAATACTCTAAGCATAGTGACAGCTCATAGCACTACTTCCAGCATAGTAACAGCTCATACCACTATTTATAGCTTGGTGACAGCTCATACTACTTCCTCAGGCACAGTGACAGCTCATACCACTACTCCTATCATAGTGACAGCTTATACCATTACTTCTAGCATGGTGACAGCTCATACCACTACTCCTAGCATAGAGACTGCTCATACCACTACTCCTGGCATGGCGACAGCTCATACCACTACTCCTAGTATAGTAACAGCTCATACCACTGCTTTTAGCACAGTGACACCTCATACCACTACCACTACTCTTAGCATTATGACAGCTCATACCACTACTTATAGCATGATAACATCACATACCACTACTCCTAGCATAGTGACTGCTCATACCACTACTCCTAGTATAGTGACAGCTCATACCACTTCTTCTAGCATAGTGACAGCTCATACCACTATTCCTAGCATAGTGACAGCTCATACCACTAGTCCGAGCATGGTGACAGCTCATACCACTACTCCTAGCATGGTGACAGCTCATACCACTACTTCCAGCACAGAGACAGCTCATACCACTACTTCCAGCATAGTGACAGCTCATACCACTAGTTCTAGCATAGCGACACCTCATACCACTAATTCTAGCTTGGTGACAGCTCATACCACTATTTCTAGAATGGTGACAGCTCATACCACTACTTCTAGCATAGTGACAGCTCATACCACTACTCCTAGCATAGTGACAGCTCATACCACTAATTCTAGCATAGTGACAGCTCATAACACTACTCTTAGCGTGGTGACAGCTAGTACCACTACTTCTAGCATGATGACAGCTAGTACCCCTACTTCTAGCATGGTGACAGCTCGTACCACTACTCCTAGCATGGTGACAGCTCATATCACTACTTATAGCATGGTAACATCACATACCACTATTCCTAGCATAGTGACTGCTCATACCACTACTTTGAGCATGCTGACAGCTCATACCACTACTCCTAGCATAGTGACAGCTCAAACCACTACTCCTAGCATGTGACTGCACATACCAATACTCCTAGTATAGTGACAGCTCATACCACTTCTTCTAGCATAGTGACAACTCATACCACTACTTCTAGCATAGTGACTGCTAATACCACTCCTTCTAGCATGCTGACAGCTCATACCACTATTTCTAGCATAGCGACAGCTCATACCACTACCACTACTATTAGCAAGATGACAGCTCATACTACTACCACTACTTCTAGCATGGTGACAGCTCATACCACTACTCCAAGCATAGTGACAGCTCATACCACTACTTCTAGTTTGGTGATAGCTCCTACTTCTATTTCTAGCATGGTGACAGCTCATATCACTACTTCAAGCATAGTGACAGCTCATACCACTAATTCTAGCTTGGTGACAGCTCATACCACTATTTCTAACATGGTGACAGCTCATACCACTACTTCCAGCATAGTGACATCTCATACCACTACTCCTAGCATAGTGACAGCTCATACCACTCTTTTTAGCACAGTAACAGCTCATACCACTATTTCTAGCATGGTGACAGCTCATACCACTACTTCTAGCACAATGACAGCTCATAACACTACTCTTAGCATGATGACAGCTAGTATCACTACTTCTAGCATGGTGACAACTAGTACCCCTACTTCTAGCATGGTGACAGCACGTACCACTACTCCTAGCATGGTTACAGCTCGTACCACTACTTCTAGTATGGTGACAGCTCATATCACTACTTCTAGCATGGAGACAGCACATACCACTACTCCTTGCATAGTGACAGCTCATACCACTACTTCGAGCATTGTGACAGCTCATACCACTACTACAAGCATAATGACAGCTCAAACCACTACTCCTAGCATGGTGACTGCTCATTCCAATACTCTAAGCATAGTGACAGCTCATAGTACTACTTCCAGCATAGTAACAGCTCATACCTCTATTTATAGCTTGGTGACAGCTCATACTACTTCCTCCAGCACAGTGACAGCTCATACCACTACTCCTATCATAGTGACAGCTCATACCATTACTTCTTGCATGGTGACAGCTCATACCACTACTCCTAGCATAGAGACTGCTCATACCACTACTCCTGGCATGGCGACAGCTCATACCACTACTCCTAGTATAGTAACAGCTCATACCACTGCTTTTAGCATAGTGACACCTCATACCACTACCACTACTTTTAGCATTATGACAGCTCATACCATTACTTATAGCATGGTAACATCACATACCACTACTCCTAGCATAGTGACTGCTCATACCACTACTCCTAGTATAGTGACAGCTCATACCACTTCTTCTAGCATAGTGACAGCTCATACCACTACTCCTAGCATAGTGACAGCTCATACCACTACTCCTAGCATGGTGACAGCTCATACCTCTACTCCTAGCATGGTGACAGCTCATACCACTACTTCCAGCATAGTGACAGCTCATACCACTACTTCCAGCATAGTGACAGCTCATACCACTAGTTCTAGCATAGTGACAGCTCATACCACTAATTATAGCTTGGTGACAGCTCATACCACTATTTCTAGAATGGTGACAGCTCATACCACTACTTCTAGCATAGTGACAGCTCATACCACTACTCCTAGCATAGTGACAGCTCATACCAGTAATTCTAGCATAGTGACAGCTCATACCACTATTTCTAGCATGTTGGCAGCTCATACCACTACTTCTAGCATAGTGACAGCTCATAACACTACTCTTAGCATGGTGACAGCTAGTACCACTACTTCTAGCATGATGACAGCTAGTACCCCTACTTCTAGCATGGTGACAGCTCGTACCACTACTCCTAGCATGGTGACAGCTCGTACCACTACTTCTAGTACGGTGACAGCTCATATCACTACTTATAGCATGGTAACATCACATACCACTATTCCTAGCATAGTGACTGCCCATACCACTACTTTGAGCATGGTGACTGCTCATACCACTACTCCTAGCATAGTGACAGCTCAAACCACTACTCCTAGCATGTGACTGCACATACCAATACTCCTAGTATAGTGACAGCTCATACCACTTCTTCTAGCATAGTGACAGCTCATACCACTACTTCTAGCATAGTGACTGCTCATACCACTCCTTCTAGCATGCTGACAGCTCATACCACTATTTCTAGCATAGTGACAGCTCATACCACTACCACTACTATTAGCAAGATGACAGCTCATACTACTACCACTACTTCTAGCATGGTGACAGCTCATACCACTACTCCAAGCATAGTGACAGCTCATACCAATACTTCTAGTTTGGTGATAGCTCCTACTTCTATTTCTAGCATGGTGACAGCTCATATCACTACTTCAAGCATAGTGACAGCTCATATCACTAATTCTAGCTTGGTGACAGCTCATACCACTATTTCTAACATGGTGACAGCTCATACCACTACTTCCAGCATAGTGACATCTCATACCACTACTCCTAGCATAGTGACAGCTCATACCACTCTTTCTAGTGCAGTAACAGCTCATACCACTATTTCTAGTATGGTGACAGCTCATACCACTACTTCTAGCACAATGACAGCTCATAACACTACTCTTAGCATGATGACAGCTAGTATCACTACTTCTAGCATGGTGACAACGAGTACCCCTACTTCTAGCATGGTGACAGCACGTACCACTACTCCTAGCATGGTTACAGCTTGTACCACTACTTCTAGTACGGTGACAGCTCATATCACTACTTCTAGAATGGTGACAGCTCATACCACTACTCCTAGCATGGTGACAGCTCATACCACTACTCCAAGCATAGTGACAGCTCATACCACTACTCCTAGCATAGTGACAGCTCATACCACTTCTTCAAGCACAGTGACAGTTCATACCACTACTAATAGCATGGCGACAGCTCTTACCACTAATCCTAGCATGTTGACAGCTCATACCACTACTTCCAGCATAGTGACAGCTCATACCACTACTTCCAGCATAGTGACAGCTCATACCACTAGTTCTAGCATAGTGACAGCTCATACCACTAATTATAGCTTGGTGACAGCTCATACCACTATTTCTAGAATGGTGACAGCTCATACCACTACTTCTAGCATAGTGACAGCTCATACCACTACTCCTAGCATAGTGACAGCTCATACCAGTAATTCTAGCATAGTGACAGCTCATACCACTATTTCTAGCATGTTGGCAGCTCATACCACTACTTCTAGCATAGTGACAGCTCATAACACTACTCTTAGCATGGTGACAGCTAGTACCACTACTTCTAGCATGATGACAGCTAGTACCCCTACTTCTAGCATGGTGACAGCTCGTACCACTACTCCTAGCATGGTGACAGCTCGTACCACTACTTCTAGTACGGTGACAGCTCATATCACTACTTATAGCATGGTAACATCACATACCACTATTCCTAGCATAGTGACTGCCCATACCACTACTTTGAGCATGGTGACTGCTCATACCACTACTCCTAGCATAGTGACAGCTCAAACCACTACTCCTAGCATGTGACTGCACATACCAATACTCCTAGTATAGTGACAGCTCATACCACTTCTTCTAGCATAGTGACAGCTCATACCACTACTTCTAGCATAGTGACTGCTCATACCACTCCTTCTAGCATGCTGACAGCTCATACCACTATTTCTAGCATAGTGACAGCTCATACCACTACCACTACTATTAGCAAGATGACAGCTCATACTACTACCACTACTTCTAGCATGGTGACAGCTCATACCACTACTCCAAGCATAGTGACAGCTCATACCAATACTTCTAGTTTGGTGATAGCTCCTACTTCTATTTCTAGCATGGTGACAGCTCATATCACTACTTCAAGCATAGTGACAGCTCATATCACTAATTCTAGCTTGGTGACAGCTCATACCACTATTTCTAACATGGTGACAGCTCATACCACTACTTCCAGCATAGTGACATCTCATACCACTACTCCTAGCATAGTGACAGCTCATACCACTCTTTCTAGTGCAGTAACAGCTCATACCACTATTTCTAGTATGGTGACAGCTCATACCACTACTTCTAGCACAATGACAGCTCATAACACTACTCTTAGCATGATGACAGCTAGTATCACTACTTCTAGCATGGTGACAACGAGTACCCCTACTTCTAGCATGGTGACAGCACGTACCACTACTCCTAGCATGGTTACAGCTTGTACCACTACTTCTAGTACGGTGACAGCTCATATCACTACTTCTAGCATGGGGACAGCACATACCACTACTCCTTGCATAGTGACAGCTCATACCACTACTTCAAGCATCGTGACAGCTCATACGACTACTCCAAGCATAATGACAGCTCAAACCACTACTCATAGCATGGTGACTGCTCATTCCAATACTCTTAGCATAGTGACAGCTCATACCACTACTTCTAGCATAGTAACAGCTCATACCACAACTTCTAGCTTGGTGACAGCTCATACTACTTCTACCATCACAGTGACAGCTCATACCACTACTCCTATCATAGTGACAACTTATACCATTACTCCTGGCATGGCGACAGCTCGTACCACTTCTTCAAGCATAGTGACAGCACAAACCACGACTCATAGCATGGCGACAGCTCATACCACTAATGCTAGCATGGTGACTGCTCATGCCACTACTACGAGCATGGTGACAGCTCGTACCATTACTTCTAGTATGGTGACAGCTCATATCACTACTTCTAGCTTGGTGACAGCACATACCACTACTCCGAGCATTGTGACAGCTCATACCACTATTTATCGCATGTTGACATCTCATACCACTACTACTAGTATAGTAACAGCTCATACCACTGCTTTTAGCACAGTGACATCTCATACCGCTACCACTACTCTTAGCATGATGACAGCTCATACCACCACTCCAGGCTTAGTGTCAGCTCATACCACTACTTCTAGCATAGTGACATCCTCATACCACCACACCCGGCATAGTGACAGCTCATACCACTACTCCTAGTTTGGTGACAGCTCCTACTACCATTTCTAGCATTGTGACAGCGCATATCACTACTTCTAGCTTGGTGACAGCTCATACCACTTCTCCTGGGACGGTGACAGCTCATACCACTACTCCTAGTACAGTGACAGCTCGTACCACTACTTCAAGCATGGTGGCAGCTTATACCACTACTCCTAGCATAGTGAAAGCTCATAACACTACTCCATGCATAGTGACAGCTCATACCATTACTTCTATCATGGTGACACCTCGTACCACTACTTCTAGCATGGTGACAGCTCGTACCACTACTTCTTGTATGGTGGCAGCTCATACCACTACTCCTAGCATAGTGACAGCTCATACCTCTACTCCTAGCATTGTGACAGATCATACCACTACACCTAGTATAGTGACAGCTCATTCCATTATTTCTAGCATATTGACAGCTCATACCTCTACTCCTAGCACAGTGACAGCTCATACCACTTCTCCTGGGACTGTGACAGCTCATACATCTACTCCTAGTACAGTGACAGCTCGTACCACTGCTTCAAGCATGGTGACAGCTTATACCACTACTCCTAGCATAGTGAAAGCTCATAACACTACTCCATGCATAGTGACAGCTCGTACCACTACTCCTAGCATAGTTACAGCTCATACCACTACTCCTAGCATAGTGACAGCTCATACCACTAATTCAAGCATAGTGACAGCTCATACCATTATTTCTAGCATGTTGGCAGCTCATACCACTACTTCTAGCATAGTGACAGCTCATAACACTACTCTTAGCATGGTGACAGCTAGTACCACTACTTCTAGCATGATGACAGCTAGTACCCCTACTTCTAGCATGGTGACAGCTCGTACCACTACTCCTAGCATGGTGACAGCTCGTACCACTACTTCTAGTACGGTGACAGCTCATATCACTACTTATAGCATGGTAACATCACATACCACTATTCGTAGCATAGTGACTGCTCATACCACTACTTTGAGCATGGTGACAGCTCATACCACTACTCCTAGCATAGTGACAGCTCAAACCATTACTCCTAGCATGTGACAGCTCATACCACTTCTTCTAGCATAGTGACAGCTCATACCACTACTTCTAGCATAGTGACTGCTCATACCACTCCTTCTAGCATGCTGATAGCTCATACCACTATTTCTAGCATAGTGACAGCTCATACCACTACCACTACTATTAGCAAGATTACAGCTCATACTACTACCACTACTTCTAGCATGGTCACAGCTCATACCACTACTCCAAGCATAGTGACAGCTCATACCACTACTTCTAGTTTGGTGATAGCTCCTACTTCTATTTCTAGCATGGTGACAGCTCATATCACTACTTCAAGCATAGTGACAGCTCATACCACTAATTCTAGCTTGGTGACAGCTCATACCACTATTTCTAACATGGTGACAGCTCATACCACTACTTCCAGCATAGTGACATCTCATACCACTACTCCTAGCATAGTGACAGCTCATACCACTCTTTCTAGCATAGTAACAGCTCATACCACTATTTCTAGCATGGTGACAGCTCATACCACTACTTCTAGCACAATGACAGCTCATAACACTACTCTTAGCATGATGACAGCTAGTATCACTACTTCTAGCATGGTGACAACTAGTACCTCTACTTCTAGCATGGTGACAGCACGTACCACTACTCCTAGCATGGTTACAGCTTGTACCACTACTTCTAGTACGGTGACAGCTCATATCACTACTTCTAGCATGGAGACAGCACATACCACCACTCCTTGCATAGTGACAGCTCATACCACTACTTCAAGCATCGTGACAGCTCATACGACTACTCCAAGCATAGTGACAGCTCAAACCACTACTCCTAGCATGGTGACTGCTCATTCCAATACTCTTAGCATAGTGACAGCTCATACCACTACTTCCAGCATAGTAACAGCTCATACCACAACATCTAGCTTGGTGACAGCTCATACTACTTCTACCATCACAGTGACAGCTCATACCACTACTCCTATCATAGTGACAACTTATACCATTACTTCCAGCATGGTGTCATCTCATACCACTACTCCTAGCATAGTGACTGGTCATACCACTACTCCTGGCATGGCGACAGCTCATACCACTTCTTCAAGCATAGTGACAGCTCATACCACGACTCATAGCATGGCGACAGCTCATGCCACTACTACGAGCATGGTGACAGCTCGTATCATTACTTCTAGTACGGTGACAGCTAATATCACTACTTCTAGCTTGGTGACAGCACATACCACTACTCCTAGCATAGTGACAGCTCATACCACTATTTATCGCATGTTGACATCTCATACCACTACTACTAGTATAGTAACAGCTCATACCACTGCTTTTAGCACAGTGACATCTCATACCACTACCACTACTCTTAGCATGATGACAGCTCATACCACCACTCCTGGCTTAGTGTCAGCTCATACCACTACTTCTAGCATAGTGACATCCTCATACCACCACTCCTGGCATAGTGACAGCTCATACCACTACTCCTAGATTGGTGACAGCACCTACTACCAATTCTAGCATGGTGACAGCTCATATCACTACTTCTAGCTTGGTGACAGCTCATACTACTTCTCCTGGGACAGTGACAGCTCATACCACTACTCCTAGTACAGTGACAGCTCGTACCACTACTTCAAGCATGGTGACAGCTTATACCACTACTCCTAGCATAGTGAAAGCTCATAACACTACTCCATGCATAGTGACAGCTCATACCATTACTTCTATCATGGTGACACATCGTACCCCTACTTCTAGCATGGTGACAGCTCGTACCACTACTTCTAGTATGGTGGCAGCTCATACCACTACTCCTAGCATAGTGACAGCTCATACCACTACTCCTAGCATTGTGACAGCTCATACCACTACACCTAGTATAGTGACAGCTCATTCCATTATTTCTAGCATATTGACAGCTCATACCTCTACTCCTAGCACAGTGACAGCTCATACCACTTCTCCTGGGACGGTGACAGCTCATACCTCTACTCCTAGTACAGTGACAGCTCGTACCACTGCTTCAAGCATGGTGACAGCTTGTACCACTACTCCTAGCATAGTGAAAGCTCATAACACTACTCCATGCATAGTGACAGCTCGTACCACTACTCCTAGCATAGTTACAGCTCATACCACTACTCCTAGCATAGTGACAGCTCATACCACTAATTCAAGCATAGTGACAGCTCGTACCACTACTTCTAGTATGGTGACACCTCATATCACTACTTCTAGCATGGTGACAGCTCATACCACTACTCCTAACACAGTGATAGCTCATACCACTACTCCTAGCATGGTGACAGCTCATACCCCTACTCCTAGCACGGTGACAGCTCATACCAATATTCCTAGCATGATGACAGTTCATACCACACTCCTAGCATAGTGACTGCTCATACCACTACTCTCAGCATATTGACAGCTCATACCTCTACTCCTAGGATAGTGACAGCTCATACCACTACTTCCAGCTTGGTGACAGCTGTTACCACTACTTCTAGCATAGTGACAGCTCATACCATTACTCCTACATGGTGACAGCTCATACCATTACTCTTAGGATAGTGACAGCTCATACCACTACTTCCAGCTTGTGGATAGCTCATATCACTACCTCTTGCTGGTGACAGCTCATACCTCTACTCCTAGCACAGTGACAGCTCATACAAATACTCCTAGCATAGTGAGCTGACTGACCATCAAAATGATAGAATACAGCATGCAAAGTTGGTAAAAGTGTACGAAACGTTGGAATGCCAACCCCGCAGTTAAATTTCGAAAACATTAAGTAATTGTCTGGAAAATGCCAGATATATAAGCAGATTATCGCAACTGCAAACCGAAAATCGAAGACAAACTGCTTGCAAAGTTTTGAAAAACGATTACAAAGTTTGTAGATTCGTTTGGGAATGTTACATATGATATTATATGGACGGGTTCCATAGTCAAAAGTTCGAAAACGTAAAACAATATTTCGTAAATTGCCGTTAAAGTAGCGTAATATTATTCGCAGCATGTAGAGATCATAGGTCAATTCAAGAAGTTACTCGTACAAACGCTATCAGGTTTAAAACAGTGTCAAACATGAAATAGTCGCCAGATCGAGTATATTTTAAATTGCGTAACTAGTAGTGTTGGTAGGTGAAGAGACAAAGTTTAAAGTCAAGCTCAATCGGCATGGTTAGTTCTTGCATGGGAGACTGCCTGAGAAAACCTGGCAAGGAATTTTTTTTTTTGGTTTTATCACATACATATCAAACATATGAGACAATGTTCGTGCATCTTTTTTTCACTGTAATGTCAATTATTTTTAGTAGAAAAACATGGAAATTTAGGCATGTTTTCAAGTTCATGAACATTTTTCCAATTTCTCTATTATTGTTGGAGATCAAGTTGGTGATGATGTCGGCACGTAGTGGGGTTTGACCTGTTAACGTACCGTGAAAAGTCGTACAAAGTGAACGCAAAGTTGTGCAAAGTGATTGGAAAGTTTGTAGATATATTTGTATGCTTGACCTAACTTGTTGGCATATAGAAACCCGCAGTTGTAAAGTCAAATAAATGAATAAAAGCTAGATGAAAACAGCCTATATAAGCATAGTATCACATGAGCTGACTGACCGTAAAAATGATAGAAAACAGCATGCAATGTTGGTAAAAGCGTGCGAAACGTTGGCGGAGTTACATGTATATTTAACGTAAGTCATTGGTATGCCAACCCCGCAGTTAAATTTCGAAAAGATTAAGTAAAAGTCAAGAAAATGCCAGATATATATGCAGATTAAGGCAACTGCAAACCGAAAATCGAAGACAAACTGCTTGCAAAGTTTTGAAAAACGATTACAAAGTTTGTAGATTCGTTTGGGAATGTTACATATGATATTATATGGACGGGTTCCATAGTCAAAAGTTCGAAAACGTAAAACAATATTTCGTAAATTGCCGTTAAAGTAGCGTAATATTATTCGCAGCATGTAGAGGTCATAGGTCAATTCAAGAAGTTACTCGTACAAACGCTATCAGGTTTAAAACAGTGTCAAACATGAAATAGTCGCCAGATCGAGTATATTTTAAATTGCGTAACTAGTAGTGTTGGTAGGTGAAGAGACAAAGTTTAAAGTCAAGCTCAATCGGCATGGTTAGTTCTTGCATGGGAGACTGCCTGAGAAAACCTGCCAAGGAATTTTTTTTTTGGTTTTATCACATACATATCAAACATATGAGACAATGTTCGTGCATCTTTTTTTCACTGTAATGTCAATTATTTTTAGTAGAAAAACATGGAAATTTAGGCATGTTTTCAAGTTCATGAACATTTTTCCAATTTCTCTATTATTGTTGGAATTCAAGTTGGTGATGATGTCGGCACATAGTGGGGTTTGACCTGTTAACGTACCGTGAAAAGTCGTACAAAGTGAACGCAAAGTTGTGCAAAGTGATTGGAAAGTTTGTAGATATATTTGTATGCTTGACCTAACTTGTTGGCATATAGAAACCCGCAGTTGTAAAGTCAAATAAATGAATAAAAGCTAGATGAAAACAGCCTATATAAGCATAGTATCACATGAGCTGACTGACCGTAAAAATGATAGAAAACAGCATGCAATGTTGGTAAAAGCGTGCGAAACGTTGGCGGAGTTACATGTATATTTAACGTAAGTCATTGGAATGCCAACCCCGCAGTTAAATTTCGAAAAGATTAAGTAAAAGTCAAGAAAATGCCAGATATATAAGCAGATTAAGGCAACTGCAAACCAAAATCGAAGACAAACTGCTTGCAAAGTTTTGAAAAACGATTACAAAGTTTGTAGATTCGTTTGGGAATGTTACATATGATATTATATGGACGGGTTCCATAGTCAAAAGTTCGAAAACGTAAAACAATATTTCGTAAATTGCCGTTAAAGTAGCGTAATATTATTCGCAGCATGTAGAGGTCATAGGTCAATTCAAGAAGTTACTCGTACAAACGCTATCAGGTTTAAAACAGTGTCAAACATGAAATAGTCGCCAGATCGAGTATATTTTAAATTGCGTAACTAGTAGTGTTGGTAGGTGAAGAGACAAAGTTTAAAGTCAAGCTCAATCGGCATGGTTAGTTCTTGCATGGGAGACTGCCTGAGAAAACCTGCCAAGGAATTTTTTTTCTGGTTTTATCACATACATATCAAACATATGAGACAATGTTCGTGCATCTTTTTTTCACTGTAATGTCAATTATTTTTAGTAGAAAAACATGGAAATTTAGGCATGTTTTCAAGTTCATGAACATTTTTCCAATTTCTCTATTATTGTTGGAGATCAAGTTGGTGATGATGTCGGCACATAGTGGGGTTTGACCTGTTAACGTACCGTGAAAAGTCGTACAAAGTGAACGCAAAGTTGTGCAAAGTGATTGGAAAGTTTGTAGATATATTTGTATGCTTGACCTAACTTGTTGGCATATAGAAACCCGCAGTTGTAAAGTCAAATAAATGAATAACAGCTAGATGAAAACAGCCTATATAAGCATAGTATCACATGAGCTGACTGACCGTAAAAATGATAGAAAACAGCATGCAATGTTGGTAAAAGCGTGCGAAACGTTGGCGGAGTTACATGTATATTTAACGTAAGTCATTGGAATGCCAACCCCGCAGTTAAATTTCGAAAAGATTAAGTAAAAGTCAAGAAAATGCCAGATATATAAGCAGATTAAGGCAACTGCAAACCGAAAATCGAAGACAAACTGCTTGCAAAGTTTTGAAAAACGATTACAAAGTTTGTAGATTCGTTTGGGAATGTTACATATGATATTATATGGACGGGTTCCATAGTCAAAAGTTCGAAAACGTAAAACAATATTTCGTAAATTGCCGTTAAAGTAGCGTAATATTATTCGCAGCATGTAGAGGTCATAGGTCAATTCAAGAAGTTACTCGTACAAACGCTATCAGGTTTAAAACAGTGTCAAACATGAAATAGTCGCCAGATCGAGTATATTTTAAATTGCGTAACTAGTAGTGTTGGTAGGTGAAGAGACAAAGTTTAAAGACAAGCTCAATCGGCATGGTTAGTTCTTGCATGGGAGACTGCCTGAGAAAACCTGCCAAGGAATTTTTTTTTTGGTTTTATCACATACATATCAAACATATGAGACAATGTTCGTGCATCTTTTTTTCACTGTAATGTCAATTATTTTTAGTAGAAAAACATGGAAATTTAGGCATGTTTTCAAGTTCATGAACATTTTTCCAATTTCTCTATTATTGTTGGAGATCAAGTTGGTGATGATGTCGGCACATAGTGGGGTTTGACCTGTTAACGTACCGTGAAAAGTCGTACAAAGTGAACGCAAAGTTGTGCAAAGTGATTGGAAAGTTTGTAGATATATTTGTATGCTTGACCTAACTTGTTGGCATATAGAAACCCGCAGTTGTAAAGTCAAATAAATGAATAAAAGCTAGATGAAAACAGCCTATATAAGCATAGTATCAAATGAGCTGACTGACCGTAAAAATGATAGAAAACAGCATGCAATGTTGGTAAAAGCGTGCGAAACGTTGGCGGAGTTACATGTATATTTAACGTAAGTCATTGGAATGCCAACCCCGCAGTTAAATTTCGAAAAGATTAAGTAAAAGTCAAGAAAATGCCAGATATATAAGCAGATTAAGGCAACTGCAAACCGAAAATCGAAGACAAACTGCTTGCAAAGTTTTGAAAAACGATTACAAAGTTTGTAGATTCGTTTGGGAATGTTACATATGATATTATATGGACGGGTTCCATAGTCAAAAGTTCGAAAACGTAAAACAATATTTCGTAAATTGCCGTTAAAGTAGCGTAATATTATTCGCAGCATGTAGAGGTCATAGGTCAATTCAAGAAGTTACTCGTACAAACGCTATCAGGTTTAAAACAGTGTCAAACATGAAATAGTCGCCAGATCGAGTATATTTTAAATTGCGTAACTAGTAGTGTTGGTAGGTGAAGAGACAAAGTTTAAAGTCAAGCTCAATCGGCATGGTTAGTTCTTGCATGGGAGACTGCCTGAGAAAACCTGCCAAGGAATTTTTTTTTTGGTTTTATCACATACATATCAAACATATGAGACAATGTTCGTGCATCTTTTTTTCACTGTAATGTCAATTATTTTTAGTAGAAAAACATGGAAATTTAGGCATGTTTTCAAGTTCATGAACATTTTTCCAATTTCTCTATTATTGTTGGAGATCAAGTTGGTGATGATGTCGGCACATAGTGGGGTTTGACCTGTTAACGTACCGTGAAAAGTCGTACAAAGTGAACGCAAAGTTGTGCAAAGTGATTGGAAAGTTTGTAGATATATTTGTATGCTTGACCTAACTTGTTGGCATATAGAAACCCGCAGTTGTAAAGTCAAATAAATGAATAAAAGCTAGATGAAAACAGCCTATATAAGCATAGTATCACATGAGCTGACTGACCGTAAAAATGATAGAAAACAGCATGCAATGTTGGTAAAAGCGTGCGAAACGTTGGCGGAGTTACATGTATATTTAACGTAAGTCATTGGAATGCCAACCCCGCAGTTAAATTTCGAAAAGATTAAGTAAAAGTCAAGAAAATGCCAGATATATAAGCAGATTAAGGCAACTGCAAACCGAAAATCGAAGACAAACTGCTTGCAAAGTTTTGAAAAACGATTACAAAGTTTGTAGATTCGTTTGGGAATGTTACATATGATATTATATGGACGGGTTCCATAGTCAAAAGTTCGAAAACGTAAAACAATATTTCGTAAATTGCCGTTAAAGTAGCGTAATATTATTCGCAGCATGTAGAGGTCATAGGTCAATTCAAGAAGTTACTCGTACAAACGCTATCAGGTTTAAAACAGTGTCAAACATGAAATAGTCGCCAGATCGAGTATATTTTAAATTGCGTAACTAGTAGTGTTGGTAGGTGAAGAGACAAAGTTTAAAGACAAGCTCAATCGGCATGGTTAGTTCTTGCATGGGAGACTGCCTGAGAAAACCTGCCAAGGAATTTTTTTTTTGGTTTGATCACATACATATCAAACATATGAGACAATGTTCGTGCATCTTTTTTTCACTGTAATGTCAATTATTTTTAGTAGAAAAACATGGAAATTTAGGCATGTTTTCAAGTTCATGAACATTTTTCCAATTTCTCTATTATTGTTGGAGATCAAGTTGGTGATGATGTCGGCACATAGTGGGGTTTGACCTGTTAACGTACCGTGAAAAGTCGTACAAAGTGAACGCAAAGTTGTGCAAAGTGATTGGAAAGTTTGTAGATATATTTGTATGCTTGACCTAACTTGTTGGCATATAGAAACCCGCAGTTGTAAAGTCAAATAAATGAATAAAAGCTAGATGAAAACAACCTATATAAGCATTGTATCACATGAGCTGACTGACCGTAAAAATGATAGAAAACAGCATGCAATGTTGGTAAAAGCGTGCGAAACGTTGGCGGAGTTACATGTATATTTAACGTAAGTCATTGGAATGCCAACCCCGCTGTTAAATTTCGAAAAGATTAAGTAAAAGTCAAGAAAATGCCAGATATATAAGCAGATTAAGGCAACTGCAAACCGAAAATCGAAGACAAACTGCTTGCAAAGTTTTGAAAAACGATTACAAAGTTTGTAGATTCGTTTGGGAATGTTACATATGATATTATATGGACGGGTTCCATAGTCAAAAGTTCGAAAACGTAAAACAATATTTCGTAAATTGCCGTTAAAGTAGCGTAATATTATTCGCAGCATGTAGAGGTCATAGGTCAATTCAAGAAGTTACTCGTACAAACGCTATCAGCTTTAAAACAGTGTAAAACATGAAATAGTCGCCAGATCGAGTATATTTTAAATTGCGTAACTAGTAGTGTTGGTAGGTGAAGAGACAAAGTTTAAAGTCAAGCTCAATCGGCATGGTTAGTTCTTGCATGGGAGACTGCCTGAGAAAACCTGCCAAGGAATTTTTTTTTGGTTTTATCACATACATATCAAACATATGAGACAATGTTCGTGCATCTTTTTTTCACTGTAATGTCAATTATTTTTAGTAGAAAAACAAGGAAATTTAGGCATGTTTTCAAGTTCATGAACATTTTTCCAATTTCTCTATTATTGTTGGAGATCAAGTTGGTGATGATGTCGGCACATAGTAGGGTTTGACCTGTTAACGTACCGTGAAAAGTCGTACAAAGTGAACGCAAAGTTGTGCAAAGTGATTGGAAAGTTTGTAGATATATTTGTATGCTTGACCTAACTTGTTGGCATATAGAAACCCGCAGTTGTAAAGTCAAATAAATGAATAAAAGCGAGATGAAAACAGCCTATATAAGCAGAGTATCACATGAGCTGACTGACCGTAAAAATGATAGAAAACAGCATGCTATGTTGGTAAAAGCGTGCGAAACGTTGGCGGAGTTACATGTATATTTAACGTAAGTCATTGGAATGCCAACCCCGCAGTTAAATTTCGAAAACATTAAGTAAAAGTCAAGAAAATGCCAGATATATAAGCAGATTATGGCAACTGCAAACCGAAAATCGAAGACAAACTGCTTGCAAAGTTTTGAAAAACGATTACAAAGTTTGTAGATTCGTTTGGGAATGTTACATATGATATTATATGGACGGGTTCCATAGTCAAAAGTTCGAAAACGTAAAACAATATTTCGTAAATTGCCGTTAAAGTAGCGTAATATTATTCGCAGCATGTAGAGGTCATAGGTCAATTCAAGAAGTTACTCGTACAAACGCTATCAGGTTTAAAACAGTGTCAAACATGAAATAGTCGCCAGATCGAGTATATTTTAAATTGCGTAACTAGTAGTGTTGGTAGGTGAAGAGACAAAGTTTAAAGTCAAGCTCAATCGGCATGGTTAGTTCTTGCATGGGAGACTGCCTGAGAAAACCTGCCAAGGAATTTTTTTTTGGTTTTATCACATACATATCAAACATATGAGACAATGTTCGTGCATCTTTTTTTCACTGTAATGACAATTATTTTTAGTAGAAAAACAAGAAAATTTAGGCATGTTTTCAAGTTCATGAACATTTTTCCAATTTCTCTATTATTGTTGGAGATCAAGTTGGTGATGATGTCGGCACGTAGTGGGGTTTGACCTGTTAACGTACCGTGAAAAGTCGTACAAAGTGAACGCAAAGTTGTGCAAAGTGATTGGAAAGTTTGTAGATATATTTGTATGCTTGACCTAACTTGTTGGCATATAGAAACCCGCAGTTGTAAAGTCAAATAAATGAATAAAAGCGAGATGAAAACAGCCTATATAAGCAGAGTATCACATGAGCTGACTGACCGTAAAAATGATAGAAAACAACATGCTATGTTGGTAAAAGCGTGCGAAACGTTGGCGGAGTTACATGTATATTTAACGTAAGTCATTGGAATGCCAACCCCGCAGTTAAATTTCGAAAACATTAAGTAAAAGTCAAGAAAATGCCAGATATATAAGCAGATTAAGGCAACTGCAAACCGAAAATCGAAGACAAACTGCTTGCAAAGTTTTGAAAAACGATTACAAAGTTTGTAGATTCGTTTGGGAATGTTACATATGATATTATATGGACGGGTTCCATAGTCAAAAGTTCGAAAACGTAAAACAATATTTCGTAAATTGCCGTTAAAGTAGCGTAATATTATTCGCAGCATGTAGAGGTCATAGGTCAATTCAAGAAGTTACTCGTACAAACGCTATCAGGTTTAAAACAGTGTCAAACATGAAATAGTCGCCAGATCGAGTATATTTTAAATTGCGTAACTAGTAGTGTTGGTAGGTGAAGAGACAAAGTTTAAAGTCAAGCTCAATCGGCATGGTTAGTTCTTGCATGGGAGACTGCCTGAGAAAACCTGCCAAGGAATTTGTTTTTGGTTTTATCACATACATATCAAACATATGAGACAATGTTCGTGCATCTTTTTTCACTGTAATGACAATTATTTTTAGTAGAAAAACAAGGAAATTTAGGCATGTTTTCAAGTTCATGAACATTTTTCCAATTTCTCTATTATTGTTGGAGATCAAGTTGGTGATGATGTCGGCACGTAGTGGGGTTTGACCTGTTAACGTACCGTGAAAAGTCGTACAAAGTGAACGCAAAGTTGTGCAAAGTGATTGGAAAGTTTGTAGATATATTTGTATGCTTGACCTAACTTGTTGGCATATAGAAACCCGCAGTTGTAAAGTCAAATAAATGAATAAAAGCTAGATGAAAACAACCTATATAAGCATTGTATCACATGAGCTGACTGACCGTAAAAATGATAGAAAACAGCATGCAATGTTGGTAAAAGCGTGCGAAACGTTGGCGGAGTTACATGTATATTTAACGTAAGTCATTGGAATGCCAACCCCGCTGTTAAATTTCGAAAAGATTAAGTAAAAGTCAAGAAAATGCCAGATATATAAGCAGATTAAGGCAACTGCAAACCGAAAATCGAAGACAAACTGCTTGCAAAGTTTTGAAAAACGATTACAAAGTTTGTAGATTCGTTTGGGAATGTTACATATGATATTATATGGACGGGTTCCATAGTCAAAAGTTCGAAAACGTAAAACAATATTTCGTAAATTGCCGTTAAAGTAGCGTAATATTATTCGCAGCATGTAGAGGTCATAGGTCAATTCAAGAAGTTACTCGTACAAACGCTATCAGGTTTAAAACAGTGTCAAACATGAAATAGTCGCCAGATCGAGTATATTTTAAATTGCGTAACTAGTAGTGTTGGTAGGTGAAGAGACAAAGTTTAAAGTCAAGCTCAATCGGCATGGTTAGTTCTTGCATGGGAGACTGCCTGAGAAAACCTGCCAAGGAATTTTTTTTTGGTTTTATCACATACATATCAAACATATGAGACAATGTTCGTGCATCTTTTTTTCACTGTAATGACAATTATTTTTAGTAGAAAAACAAGAAAATTTAGGCATGTTTTCAAGTTCATGAACATTTTTCCAATTTCTCTATTATTGTTGGAGATCAAGTTGGTGATGATGTCGGCACGTAGTGGGGTTTGACCTGTTAACGTACCGTGAAAAGTCGTACAAAGTGAACGCAAAGTTGTGCAAAGTGATTGGAAAGTTTGTAGATATATTTGTATGCTTGACCTAACTTGTTGGCATATAGAAACCCGCAGTTGTAAAGTCAAATAAATGAATAAAAGCGAGATGAAAACAGCCTATATAAGCAGAGTATCACATGAGCTGACTGACCGTAAAAATGATAGAAAACAACATGCTATGTTGGTAAAAGCGTGCGAAACGTTGGCGGAGTTACATGTATATTTAACGTAAGTCATTGGAATGCCAACCCCGCAGTTAAATTTCGAAAACATTAAGTAAAAGTCAAGAAAATGCCAGATATATAAGCAGATTAAGGCAACTGCAAACCGAAAATCGAAGACAAACTGCTTGCAAAGTTTTGAAAAACGATTACAAAGTTTGTAGATTCGTTTGGGAATGTTACATATGATATTATATGGACGGGTTCCATAGTCAAAAGTTCGAAAACGTAAAACAATATTTCGTAAATTGCCGTTAAAGTAGCGTAATATTACTCGCAGCATGTAGAGGTCATAGGTCAATTCAAGAAGTTACTCTACAAACGCTATCAGGTTTAAAACAGTGTCAAACATGAAATAGTCGCCAGATCGAGTATATTTTAAATTGCGTAACTAGTAGTGTTGGTAGGTGAAGAGACAAAGTTTAAAGTCAAGCTCAATCGGCATGGTTAGTTCTTGCATGGGAGACTGCCTGAGAAAACCTGCCAAGGAATTTTTTTTTGGTTTTATCACATACATATCAAACATATGAGACAATGTTCGTGCATCTTTTTTTCACTGTAATGACAATTATTTTTAGTAGAAAAACAAGGAAATTTAGGCATGTTTTCAAGTTCATGAACATTTTTCCAATTTCTCTATTATTGTTGGAGATCAAGTTGGTGATGATGTCGGCACGTAGTGGGGTTTGACCTGTTAACGTACCGTGAAAAGTCGTACAAAGTGAACGCAAAGTTGTGCAAAGTGATTGGAAAGTTTGTAGATATATTTGTATGCTTGACCTAACTTGTTGGCATATAGAAACCCGCAGTTGTAAAGTCAAATAAATGAATAAAAGCGAGATGAAAACAGCCTATATAAGTAGAGTATCACATGAGCTGACTGACCGTAAAAATGATAGAAAACAGCATGCTATGTTGGTAAAAGCGTGCGAAACGTTGGCGGAGTTACATGTATATTTAACGTAAGTCATTGGAATGCCAACCCCGCAGTTAAATTTCGAAAACATTAAGTAAACGTCAAGAAAATGCCAGATATATAAGCAGATTATGGCAACTGCAAACCGAAAATCGAAGACAAACTGCTAGCAAAGTTTTGAAAAACGATTGCAAAGTTTGTAGATTCGTTTGGGAATGTTACATATGATATTATATTGACGGGTTCCATAGTCAAAAGTTCGAAAACGTAAAACAATATTTCGTAAATTGCCGTTAAAGTAGCGTACTATTATTCGCAGCATGTAGAGGTCATAGGTCAATTCAAGAAGTTACTCGTACAAACGCTATCAGGTTTAAAACAGTGTCAAACATGAAATAGTCGCCAGATCGGGCATATTTCAAATTGCGTAACTAGTAGTGTTGGTAAGTGAAGAGACAAAGTTTAAAGTCAAGCTCAATCGGCATGGTTAGTTCTTGCATGGGAGACTGCCTGAGAAAACCAGCTAGGGATTTTTTTTTTGGTTTCATCACATACATATCAAACATATGAGACAATGTTCGTGCATCTTTTTTTCACTGTAATGTCAATTATTTTTAGTAGAAAAACATGGAAATTTAGGCATGTTTTCAAGTTCATGAACATTTTTCCAATTTCTCTATTATTGTTGGAGATCAAGTTGGTGATGATGTCGGCACATAGTGGGGTTTGACCTGTTAACGTACCGTGAAAAGTCGTACAAAGTGACCGCAAAGTTGTGCAAAGTGTTTGTAAAGTTTGTAGATATATTTGTATGCTTGACCTAACTTGTTGGCATATAGAAACCCGCAGTTGTAAAGTCAAATAAATGAATAAAAGCGAGATGAAAACAGCCTATATAAGCAGAGTATCACATGAGCTGACTGACCGTAAAAATGATAGAAAACAACATGCTATGTTGGTAAAAGCGTGCGAAACGTTGGCGGAGTTACATGTATATTTAACGTAAGTCATTGGAATGCCAACCCCGCAGTTAAATTTCGAAAACATTAAGTAAAAGTCAAGAAAATGCCAGATATATAAGCAGATTATGGCAACTGCAAACCGAAAATCGAAGACAAACTGCTTGCAAAGTTTTGAAAAACGATTGCAAAGGTTGTAGATTCGTTTGGGAATGTTACATATGATATTATATTGACGGGTTCCATAGTCAAAAGTTCGAAAACGTAAAACAATATTTCGTAAATTGCCGTTAAAGTAGCGTACTATTATTCGCAGCATGTAGAGGTCATAGGTCAATTCAAGAAGTTACTCGTACAAACGCTATCAGGTTTAAAACAGTGTCAAACATGAAATAGTCGCCAGATCAGACATATTTCAAATTGCGTAACTAGTAGTGTTGGTAAGTGAAGAGACAACGTTTAAAGTCAAGCTCAATCGGCATGGTTAGTTCTTGCATGGGAGACTGCCTGAGAAAACCAGCTATTGATTTTTTTTTTGGTTTCATCACATACATATCAAACATATGAGACAATGTTCGTGCATCTTTTTTTCGCTGTAATGTCAATTATTTTTAGTAGAAAAACATGGAAATTTAGGCATGTTTTCAAGTTCATGAACATTTTTCCAATTTCTCTATTATTGTTGGAGATCAAGTTGGTGATGATGTCGGCACATAGTAGGGTTTGACCTGTTAACGTACCGTGAAAAGTCGTACAAAGTGAACGCAAAGTTGTGCAAAGTGATTGGAAAGTTTGTAGATATATTTGTATGCTTGACCTAACTTGTTGGCATATAGAAACCCGCAGTTGTAAAGTCAAATAAATGAATAAAAGCGAGATGAAAACAGCCTATATAAGCAGAGTATCACATGAGCTGACTGACCGTAAAAATGATAGAAAACAACATGCTATGTTGGTAAAAGCGTGCGAAACGTTGGCGGAGTTACATGTATATTTAACGTAAGTCATTGGAATGCCAACCCCGCAGTTAAATTTCGAAAACATTAAGTAAAAGTCAAGAAAATGCAAGATATATAAGCAGATTATGGCAACTGCAAACCGAAAATCGAAGACAAACTGCTTGCAAAGTTTTGAAAAACGATTGCAAAGTTTGTAGATTCGTTTGGGAATGTTACATATGATATTATATTGACGGGTTCCATAGTCAAAAGTTCGAAAACGTAAAACAATATTTCGTAAATTGCCGTTAAAGTAGCGTACTATTATTCGCAGCATGTAGAGGTCATAGGTCAATTCAAGAAGTTACTCGTACAAACGCTATCAGGTTTAAAACAGTGTCAAACATGAAATAGTCGCCAGATCAGACATATTTCAAATTGCGTAACTAGTAGTGTTGGTAAGTGAAGAGACAACGTTTAAAGTCAAGCTCAATCGGCATGGTTAGTTCTTGCATGGGAGACTGCCTGAGAAAACCAGCTATTGATTTTTTTTTTGGTTTCATCACATACATATCAAACATATGAGACAATGTTCGTGCATCTTTTTTTCGCTGTAATGTCAATTATTTTTAGTAGAAAAACATGGAAATTTAGGCATGTTTTCAAGTTCATGAACATTTTTCCAATTTCTCTATTATTGTTGGAGATCAAGTTGGTGATGATGTCGGCACATAGTAGGGTTTGACCTGTTAACGTACCGTGAAAAGTCGTACAAAGTGAACGCAAAGTTGTGCAAAGTGATTGGAAAGTTTGTAGATATATTTGTATGCTTGACCTAACTTGTTGGCATATAGAAACCCGCAGTTGTAAAGTCAAATAAATGAATAAAAGCGAGATGAAAACAGCCTATATAAGCAGAGTATCACATGAGCTGACTGACCGTAAAAATGATAGAAAACAGCATGCTATGTTGGTAAAAGCGTGCGAAACGTTGGCGGAGTTACATGTATATTTAACGTAAGTCATTGGAATGCCAACCCCGCAGTTAAATTTCGAAAACATTAAGTAAAAGTCAAGAAAATGCCAGATATATAAGCAGATTATGGCAACTGCAAACCGAAAATCGAAGACAAACTGCTTGCAAAGTTTTGAAAAACGATTGCAAAGTTTGTAGATTCGTTTGGGAATGTTACATATGATATTATATTGACGGGTTCCATAGTCAAAAGTTCGAAAACGTAAAACAATATTTCGTAAATTGCCGTTAAAGTAGCGTACTATTATTCGCAGCATGTAGAGGTCATAGGTCAATTCAAGAAGTTACTCGTACAAACGCTATCAGGTTTAAAACAGTGTCAAAAATGAAATAGTCGCCAGATCGGGCATATTTCAAATTGCGTAACTAGTAGTGTTGGTAAGTGAAGAGACAAAGTTTAAAGTCAAGCTCAATCGGCATGGTTAGTTCTTGCATGGAGACTGCCTGAGAAAACCAGCTAGGGAATTTTTTTTTGTTTTCATCACATACATATCAAACATATGAGACAATGTTCGTGCATCTTTTTTTCACTGTAATGTCAATTATTTTTAGTAGAAAAACATGGAAATTTAGGCATGTTTTCAAGTTCATGAACATTTTTCCAATTTCTCTATTATTGTTGGAGATCAAGTTGGTGATGATGTCGGCACATAGTGGGGTTTGACCTGTTAACGTACCGTGAAAAGTCGTACAAAGTGACCGCAAAGTTGTGCAAAGTGTTTGTAAAGTTTGTAGATATATTTGTATGCTTGACCTAACTTGTTGGCATATAGAAACCCGCAGTTGTAAAGTCAAATAAATGAATAAAAGCGAGATGAAAACAGCCTATATAAGCAGAGTATCACATGAGCTGACTGACCGTAAAAATGATAGAAAACAACATGCTATGTTGGTAAAAGCGTGCGAAACGTTGGCGGAGTTACATGTATATTTAACGTAAGTCATTGGAATGCCAACCCCGCAGTTAAATTTCGAAAACATTAAGTAAAAGTCAAGAAAATGCCAGATATATAAGCAGATTATGGCAACTGCAAACCGAAAATCGAAGACAAACTGCTTGCAAAGTTTTGAAAAACGATTGCAAAGGTTGTAGATTCGTTTGGGAATGTTACATATGATATTATATTGACGGGTTCCATAGTCAAAAGTTCGAAAACGTAAAACAATATTTCGTAAATTGCCGTTAAAGTAGCGTACTATTATTCGCAGCATGTAGAGGTCATAGGTCAATTCAAGAAGTTACTCGTACAAACGCTATCAGGTTTAAAACAGTGTCAAACATGAAATAGTCGCCAGATCAGACATATTTCAAATTGCGTAACTAGTAGTGTTGGTAAGTGAAGAGACAACGTTTAAAGTCAAGCTCAATCGGCATGGTTAGTTCTTGCATGGGAGACTGCCTGAGAAAACCAGCTATTGATTTTTTTTTTGGTTTCATCACATACATATCAAACATATGAGACAATGTTCGTGCATCTTTTTTTCGCTGTAATGTCAATTATTTTTAGTAGAAAAACATGGAAATTTAGGCATGTTTTCAAGTTCATGAACATTTTTCCAATTTCTCTATTATTGTTGGAGATCAAGTTGGTGATGATGTCGGCACATAGTAGGGTTTGACCTGTTAACGTACCGTGAAAAGTCGTACAAAGTGAACGCAAAGTTGTGCAAAGTGATTGGAAAGTTTGTAGATATATTTGTATGCTTGACCTAACTTGTTGGCATATAGAAACCCGCAGTTGTAAAGTCAAATAAATGAATAAAAGCGAGATGAAAACAGCCTATATAAGCAGAGTATCACATGAGCTGACTGACCGTAAAAATGATAGAAAACAACATGCTATGTTGGTAAAAGCGTGCGAAACGTTGGCGGAGTTACATGTATATTTAACGTAAGTCATTGGAATGCCAACCCCGCAGTTAAATTTCGAAAACATTAAGTAAAAGTCAAGAAAATGCAAGATATATAAGCAGATTATGGCAACTGCAAACCGAAAATCGAAGACAAACTGCTTGCAAAGTTTTGAAAAACGATTGCAAAGTTTGTAGATTCGTTTGGGAATGTTACATATGATATTATATTGACGGGTTCCATAGTCAAAAGTTCGAAAACGTAAAACAATATTTCGTAAATTGCCGTTAAAGTAGCGTACTATTATTCGCAGCATGTAGAGGTCATAGGTCAATTCAAGAAGTTACTCGTACAAACGCTATCAGGTTTAAAACAGTGTCAAACATGAAATAGTCGCCAGATCAGACATATTTCAAATTGCGTAACTAGTAGTGTTGGTAAGTGAAGAGACAACGTTTAAAGTCAAGCTCAATCGGCATGGTTAGTTCTTGCATGGGAGACTGCCTGAGAAAACCAGCTATTGATTTTTTTTTTGGTTTCATCACATACATATCAAACATATGAGACAATGTTCGTGCATCTTTTTTTCGCTGTAATGTCAATTATTTTTAGTAGAAAAACATGGAAATTTAGGCATGTTTTCAAGTTCATGAACATTTTTCCAATTTCTCTATTATTGTTGGAGATCAAGTTGGTGATGATGTCGGCACATAGTAGGGTTTGACCTGTTAACGTACCGTGAAAAGTCGTACAAAGTGAACGCAAAGTTGTGCAAAGTGATTGGAAAGTTTGTAGATATATTTGTATGCTTGACCTAACTTGTTGGCATATAGAAACCCGCAGTTGTAAAGTCAAATAAATGAATAAAAGCGAGATGAAAACAGCCTATATAAGCAGAGTATCACATGAGCTGACTGACCGTAAAAATGATAGAAAACAGCATGCTATGTTGGTAAAAGCGTGCGAAACGTTGGCGGAGTTACATGTATATTTAACGTAAGTCATTGGAATGCCAACCCCGCAGTTAAATTTCGAAAACATTAAGTAAAAGTCAAGAAAATGCCAGATATATAAGCAGATTATGGCAACTGCAAACCGAAAATCGAAGACAAACTGCTTGCAAAGTTTTGAAAAACGATTGCAAAGTTTGTAGATTCGTTTGGGAATGTTACATATGATATTATATTGACGGGTTCCATAGTCAAAAGTTCGAAAACGTAAAACAATATTTCGTAAATTGCCGTTAAAGTAGCGTACTATTATTCGCAGCATGTAGAGGTCATAGGTCAATTCAAGAAGTTACTCGTACAAACGCTATCAGGTTTAAAACAGTGTCAAAAATGAAATAGTCGCCAGATCGGGCATATTTCAAATTGCGTAACTAGTAGTGTTGGTAAGTGAAGAGACAAAGTTTAAAGTCAAGCTCAATCGGCATGGTTAGTTCTTGCATGGAGACTGCCTGAGAAAACCAGCTAGGGAATTTTTTTTTGTTTTCATCACATACATATCAAACATATGAGACAATGTTCGTGCATCTTTTTTTCACTGTAATGTCAATTATTTTTAGTAGAAAAACATGGAAATTTAGGCATGTTTTCAAGTTCATGAACATTTTTCCAATTTCTCTATTATTGTTGGAGATCAAGTTGGTGATGATGTCGGCACATAGTGGGGTTTGACCTGTTAACGTACCGTGAAAAGTCGTACAAAGTGAACGCAAAGTTGTGCAAAGTGATTGGAAAGTTTGTAGATATATTTGTATGCTTGACCTAACTTGTTGGCATATAGAAACCCGCAGTTGTAAAGTCAAATAAATGAATAAAAGCGAGATGAAAACAGCCTATATAAGCAGAGTATCACATGAGCTGACTGACCGTAAAAATGATAGAAAACAACATGCTATGTTGGTAAAAGCGTGCGAAACGTTGGCGGAGTTACATGTATATTTAACCTAAGTCATTGGAATGCCAACCCCGCAGTTAAATTTCGAAAACATTAAGTAAAAGTCAAGAAAATGCCAGATATATAAGCAGATTATGGCAACTGCAAACCGAAAATCGAAGACAAACTGCTTGCAAAGTTTTGAAAAACGATTGCAAAGTTTGTAGATTCGTTTGGGAATGTTACATATGATATTATATTGACGGGTTCCATAGTCAAAAGTTCGAAAACGTAAAACAATATTTCGTAAATTGCCGTTAAAGTAGCGTACTATTATTCGCAGCATGTAGAGGTCATAGGTCAATTCAAGAAGTTACTCGTACAAACGCTATCAGGTTTAAAACAGTGTCAAACATGAAATAGTCGCCAGATCGGACATATTTCAAATTGCGTAACTAGTAGTGTTGGTAAGTGAAGAGACAAAGTTTAAAGTCAAGCTCAATCGGCATGGTTAGTTCTTGCATGGGAGACTGCCTGAGAAAACCTGCCAAGGAATTTTTTTTTTGGTTTTATCACATACATATCAAACATATGAGACAATGTTCGTGCATCTTTTTTTCACTGTAATGTCAATTATTTTTAGTAGAAAAACATGGAAATTTAGGCATGTTTTCAAGTTCATGAACATTTTTCCAATTTCTCTATTATTGTTGGAGATCAAGTTGGTGATGATGTTGGCACATAGTGGGGTTTGACCTGTTAACGTACCGTGAAAAGTCGTACAAAGTGAACGCAAAGTTGTGCAAAGTGATTGGAAAGTTTGTAGATATATTTGTATGCTTGACCTAACTTGTTGGCATATAGAAACCCGCAGTTGTAAAGTCAAATAAATGAATAAAAGCTAGATGAAAACAGCCTATATAAGCATAGTATCACATGAGCTGACTGACCGTAAACATGATAGAAAACAGCATGCAATGTTGGTAAAAGCGTGCGAAACGTTGGCGGAGTTACATGTATATTTAACGTAAGTCATTGGAATGCCAACCCCGCTGTTAAATTTCGAAAAGATTAAGTAAAAGTCAAGAAAATGCCAGATATATAAGCAGATTAAGGCAACTGCAAACCGAAAATCGAAGACAAACTGCTTGCAAAGTTTTGAAAAACGATTACAAAGTTTGTAGATTCGTTTGGGAATGTTACATATGATATTATATGGACGGGTTCCATAGTCAAAAGTTCGAAAACGTAAAACAATATTTCGTAAATTGCCGTTAAAGTAGCGTAATATTATTCGCAGCATGTAGAGGTCATAGGTCAATTCAAGAAGTTACTCGTACAAACGCTATCAGGTTTAAAACAGTGTCAAACATGAAATAGTCGCCAGATCGGGCATATTTCAAATTGCGTAACTAGTAGTGTTGGTAAGTGAAGAGACAAAGTTTAAAGTCAAGCTCAATCGGCATGGTTAGTTCTTGCATGGGAGACTGCCTGAGAAAACCAGCCAGGGAATTTTTTTTTTTGGTTTCATCACATACATATCAAACATATGAGACAATGTTCGTGCATCTTTTTTTCGCTGTAATGTCAATTATTTTTAGTAGAAAAACATGGAAATTTAGGCATGTTTTCAAGTTCATGAACATTTTTCCAATTTTTCTATTATTGTTGGAGATCAAGTTGGTGATGATGTCGGCACATAGTGGGGTTTGACCTGTTAACGTACCGTGAAATGTCGTACAAAGTGAACGCAAAGTTGTGCAAAGTGATTGGAAAGTTTGTAGATATATTTGTATGCTTGACCTAACTTGTTGGCATATAGAAACCCGCAGTTGTAAAGTCAAATAAATGAATAAAAGCGAGATGAAAACAGCCTATATAAGCAGAGTATCACATGAGCTGACTGACCGTAAAAATGATAGAAAACAGCATGCTATGTTGGTAAAAGCGTGCGAAACGTTGGCGGAGTTACATGTATATTTAACGTAAGTCATTGGAATGCCAACCCCGCAGTTAAATTTCGAAAACATTAAGTAAAAGTCAAGAAAATGCCAGATATATAAGCAGATTATGGCAACTGCAAACCGAAAATCGAAGACAAACTGCTTGCAAAGTTTTGAAAAACGATTGCAAAGTTTGTAGATTCGTTTGGGAATGTTACATATGATATTATATTGACGGGTTCCATAGTCAAAAGTTCGAAAACGTAAAACAATATTTCGTAAATTGCCGTTAAAGTAGCGTACTATTATTCGCAGCATGTAGAGGTCATAGGTCAATTCAAGAAGTTACTCGTACAAACGCTATCAGGTTTAAAACAGTGTCAAAAATGAAATAGTCGCCAGATCGGGCATATTTCAAATTGCGTAACTAGTAGTGTTGGTAAGTGAAGAGACAAAGTTTAAAGTCAAGCTCAATCGGCATGGTTAGTTCTTGCATGGAGACTGCCTGAGAAAACCAGCTAGGGAATTTTTTTTTGTTTTCATCACATACATATCAAACATATGAGACAATGTTCGTGCATCTTTTTTTCACTGTAATGTCAATTATTTTTAGTAGAAAAACATGGAAATTTAGGCATGTTTTCAAGTTCATGAACATTTTTCCAATTTCTCTATTATTGTTGGAGATCAAGTTGGTGATGATGTCGGCACATAGTGGGGTTTGACCTGTTAACGTACCGTGAAAAGTCGTACAAAGTGAACGCAAAGTTGTGCAAAGTGATTGGAAAGTTTGTAGATATATTTGTATGCTTGACCTAACTTGTTGGCATATAGAAACCCGCAGTTGTAAAGTCAAATAAATGAATAAAAGCGAGATGAAAACAGCCTATATAAGCAGAGTATCACATGAGCTGACTGACCGTAAAAATGATAGAAAACAACATGCTATGTTGGTAAAAGCGTGCGAAACGTTGGCGGAGTTACATGTATATTTAACCTAAGTCATTGGAATGCCAACCCCGCAGTTAAATTTCGAAAACATTAAGTAAAAGTCAAGAAAATGCCAGATATATAAGCAGATAATGGCAACTGCAAACCGAAAATCGAAGACAAACTGCTTGCAAAGTTTTGAAAAACGATTGCAAAGTTTGTAGATTCGTTTGGGAATGTTACATATGATATTATATTGACGGGTTCCATAGTCAAAAGTTCGAAAACGTAAAACAATATTTCGTAAATTGCCGTTAAAGTAGCGTACTATTATTCGCAGCATGTAGAGGTCATAGGTCAATTCAAGAAGTTACTCGTACAAACGCTATCAGGTTTAAAACAGTGTCAAACATGAAATAGTCGCCAGATCGGACATATTTCAAATTGCGTAACTAGTAGTGTTGGTAAGTGAAGAGACAAAGTTTAAAGTCAAGCTCAATCGGCATGGTTAGTTCTTGCATGGGAGACTGCCTGAGAAAACCTGCCAAGGAATTTTTTTTTTGGTTTTATCACATACATATCAAACATATGAGACAATGTTCGTGCATCTTTTTTTCACTGTAATGTCAATTATTTTTAGTAGAAAAACATGGAAATTTAGGCATGTTTTCAAGTTCATGAACATTTTTCCAATTTCTCTATTATTGTTGGAGATCAAGTTGGTGATGATGTTGGCACATAGTGGGGTTTGACCTGTTAACGTACCGTGAAAAGTCGTACAAAGTGAACGCAAAGTTGTGCAAAGTGATTGGAAAGTTTGTAGATATATTTGTATGCTTGACCTAACTTGTTGGCATATAGAAACCCGCAGTTGTAAAGTCAAATAAATGAATAAAAGCTAGATGAAAACAGCCTATATAAGCATAGTATCACATGAGCTGACTGACCGTAAAAATGATAGAAAACAGCATGCAATGTTGGTAAAAGCGTGCGAAACGTTGGCGGAGTTACATGTATATTTAACGTAAGTCATTGGAATGCCAACCCCGCTGTTAAATTTCGAAAAGATTAAGTAAAAGTCAAGAAAATGCCAGATATATAAGCAGATTAAGGCAACTGCAAACCGAAAATCGAAGACAAACTGCTTGCAAAGTTTTGAAAAACGATTACAAAGTTTGTAGATTCGTTTGGGAATGTTACATATGATATTATATGGACGGGTTCCATAGTCAAAAGTTCGAAAACGTAAAACAATATTTCGTAAATTGCCGTTAAAGTAGCGTAATATTATTCGCAGCATGTAGAGGTCATAGGTCAATTCAAGAAGTTACTCGTACAAACGCTATCAGGTTTAAAACAGTGTCAAACATGAAATAGTCGCCAGATCGAGTATATTTTAAATTGCGTAACTAGTAGTGTTGGTAGGTGAAGAGACAAAGTTTAAAGTCAAGCTCAATCGGCATGGTTAGTTCTTGCATGGGAGACTGCCTGAGAAAACCTGCCAAGGAATTTTTTTTTTGGTTTTATCACATACATATCAAACATATGAGACAATGTTCGTGCATCTTTTTTTCACTGTAATGTCAATTATTTTTAGTAGAAAAACATGGAAATTTAGGCATGTTTTCAAGTTCATGAACATTTTTCCAATTTCTCTATTATTGTTGGAGATCAAGTTGGTGATGATGTCGGCACATAGTGGGGTTTGACCTGTTAACGTACCGTGAAAAGTCGTACAAAGTGAACGCAAAGTTGTGCAAAGTGATTGGAAAGTTTGTAGATATATTTGTATGCTTGACCTAACTTGTTGGCATATAGAAACCCGCAGTTGTAAAGTCAAATAAATGAATAAAAGCGAGATGAAAACAGCCTATATAAGCAGAGTATCACATGAGCTGACTGACCGTAATAATGATAGAAAACAGCATGCTATGTTGGTAAAAGCGTGCGAAACGTTGGCGGAGTTACATGTATATTTAACCTAAGTCATTGGAATGCCAACCCCGCAGTTAAATTTTGAAAACATTAAGTAAAAGTCAAGAAAATGCCAGATATATAAGCAGATTATGGCAACTGCAAACCGAAAATCGAAGACAAACTGCTTGCAAAGTTTTGAAAAACGATTGCAAAGTTTGTAGATTCGTTTGGGAATGTTACATATGATATTATATTGACGGGTTCCATAGTCAAAAGTTCGAAAACGTAAAACAATATTTCGTAAATTGCCGTTAAAGTAGCGTACTATTATTCGCAGCATGTAGAGGTCATAGGTCAATTCAAGAAGTTACTCGTACAAACGCTATCAGGTTTAAAACAGTGTCAAACATGAAATAGTCGCCAGATCAGACATATTTCAAATTGCGTAACTAGTAGTGTTGGTAAGTGAAGACACCAAGTTTATAGTCAAGTTCAATCGGCATGGTTAGTTCTTGCATGGGAGACTGCCTGAGAAAACCAGCTATTGATTTTTTTTTTGGTTTCATCACATACATATCAAACATATGAGACAATGTTCGTGCATCTTTTTTTCGCTGTAATGTCAATTATTTTTAGTAGAAAAACATGGAAATTTAGGCATGTTTTCAAGTTCATGAACATTTTTCCAATTTCTCTATTATTGTTGGAGATCAAGTTGGTGATGATGTCGGCACATAGTAGGGTTTGACCTGTTAACGTACCGTGAAAAGTCGTACAAAGTGAACGCAAAGTTGTGCAAAGTGATTGGAAAGTTTGTAGATATATTTGTATGCTTGACCTAACTTGTTGGCATATAGAAACCCGCAGTTGTAAAGTCAAATAAATGAATAAAAGCGAGATGAAAACAGCCTATATAAGCAGAGTATCACATGAGCTGACTGACCGTAAAAATGATAGAAAACAGCATGCTATGTTGGTAAAAGCGTGCGAAACGTTGGCGGAGTTACATGTATATTTAACGTAAGTCATTGGAATGCCAACCCCGCAGTTAAATTTCGAAAACATTAAGTAAAAGTCAAGAAAATGCCAGATATATAAGCAGATTATGGCAACTGCAAACCGAAAATCGAAGACAAACTGCTTGCAAAGTTTTGAAAAACGATTACAAAGTTTGTAGATTCGTTTGGGAATGTTACATATGATATTATATGGACGGGTTCCATAGTCAAAAGTTCGAAAACGTAAAACAATATTTCGTAAATTGCCGTTAAAGTAGCGTAATATTATTCGCAGCATGTAGAGGTCATAGGTCAATTCAAGAAGTTACTCGTACAAACGCTATCAGGTTTAAAACAGTGTCAAACATGAAATAGTCGCCAGATCGAGTATATTTTAAATTGCGTAACTAGTAGTGTTGGTAGGTGAAGAGACAAAGTTTAAAGTCAAGCTCAATCGGCATGGTTAGTTCTTGCATGGGAGACTGCCTGAGAAAACCTGCCAAGGAATTTTTTTTTGGTTTTATCACATACATATCAAACATATGAGACAATGTTCGTGCATCTTTTTTTCACTGTAATGTCAATTATTTTTAGTAGAAAAACATGGAAATTTAGGCATGTTTTCAAGTTCATGAAAATTTTTCCAATTTCTCTATTATTGTTGGAGATCAAGTTGGTGATGATGTCGGCACATAGTGGGGTTTGACCTGTTAACGTACCGTGAAAAGTCGTACAAAGTGACCGCAAAGTTGTGCAAAGTGTTTGTAAAGTTTGTAGATATATTTGTATGCTTGACCTAACTTGTTGGCATATAGAAACCCGCAGTTGTAAAGTCAAATAAATGAATAAAAGCGAGATGAAAACAGCCTATATAAGCAGAGTATCACATGAGCTGACTGACCGTAAAAATGATAGAAAACAACATGCTATGTTGGTAAAAGCGTGCGAAACGTTGGCGGAGTTACATGTATATTTAACGTAAGTCATTGGAATGCCAACCCCGCAGTTAAATTTCGAAAACATTAAGTAAAAGTCAAGAAAATGCCAGATATATAAGCAGATTATGGCAACTGCAAACCGAAAATCGAAGACAAACTGCTTGCAAAGTTTTGAAAAACGATTGCAAAGTTTGTAGATTCGTTTGGGAATGTTACATATGATATTATATTGACGGGTTCCATAGTCAAAAGTTCGAAAACGTAAAACAATATTTCGTAAATTGCCGTTAAAGTAGCGTACTATTATTCGCAGCATGTAGAGGTCATAGGTCAATTCAAGAAGTTACTCGTACAAACGCTATCAGGTTTAAAACAGTGTCAAACATGAAATAGTCGCCAGATCAGACATATTTCAAATTGCGTAACTAGTAGTGTTGGTAAGTGAAGAGACAACGTTTAAAGTCAAGCTCAATCGGCATGGTTAGTTCTTGCATGGGAGACTGCCTGAGAAAACCAGCTATTGATTTTTTTTTTGGTTTCATCACATACATATCAAACATATGAGACAATGTTCGTGCATCTTTTTTTCGCTGTAATGTCAATTATTTTTAGTAGAAAAACATGGAAATTTAGGCATGTTTTCAAGTTCATGAACATTTTTCCAATTTCTCTATTATTGTTGGAGATCAAGTTGGTGATGATGTCGGCACATAGTAGGGTTTGACCTGTTAACGTACCGTGAAAAGTCGTACAAAGTGAACGCAAAGTTGTGCAAAGTGATTGGAAAGTTTGTAGATATATTTGTATGCTTGACCTAACTTGTTGGCATATAGAAACCCGCAGTTGTAAAGTCAAATAAATGAATAAAAGCGAGATGAAAACAGCCTATATAAGCAGAGTATCACATGAGCTGACTGACCGTAAAAATGATAGAAAACAACATGCTATGTTGGTAAAAGCGTGCGAAACGTTGGCGGAGTTACATGTATATTTAACGTAAGTCATTGGAATGCCAACCCCGCAGTTAAATTTCGAAAACATTAAGTAAAAGTCAAGAAAATGCCAGATATATAAGCAGATTATGGCAACTGCAAACCGAAAATCGAAGACAAACTGCTTGCAAAGTTTTGAAAAACGATTGCAAAGTTTGTAGATTCGTTTGGGAATGTTACATATGATATTATATTGACGGGTTCCATAGTCAAAAGTTCGAAAACGTAAAACAATATTTCGTAAATTGCCGTTAAAGTAGCGTACTATTATTCGCAGCATGTAGAGGTCATAGGTCAATTCAAGAAGTTACTCGTACAAACGCTATCAGGTTTAAAACAGTGTCAAACATGAAATAGTCGCCAGATCAGACATATTTCAAATTGCGTAACTAGTAGTGTTGGTAAGTGAAGAGACAACGTTTAAAGTCAAGCTCAATCGGCATGGTTAGTTCTTGCATGGGAGACTGCCTGAGAAAACCAGCTATTGATTTTTTTTTTGGTTTCATCACATACATATCAAACATATGAGACAATGTTCGTGCATCTTTTTTTCGCTGTAATGTCAATTATTTTTAGTAGAAAAACATGGAAATTTAGGCATGTTTTCAAGTTCATGAACATTTTTCCAATTTCTCTATTATTGTTGGAGATCAAGTTGGTGATGATGTCGGCACATAGTAGGGTTTGACCTGTTAACGTACCGTGAAAAGTCGTACAAAGTGAACGCAAAGTTGTGCAAAGTGATTGGAAAGTTTGTAGATATATTTGTATGCTTGACCTAACTTGTTGGCGTATAGAAACCCGCAGTTGTAAAGTCAAATAAATGAATAAAAGCGAGATGAAAACAGCCTATATAAGCAGAGTATCACATGAGCTGACTGACCGTAAAAATGATAGAAAACAGCATGCTATGTTGGTAAAAGCGTGCGAAACGTTGGCGGAGTTACATGTATATTTAACGTAAGTCATTGGAATGCCAACCCCGCAGTTAAATTTCGAAAACATTAAGTAAAAGTCAAGAAAATGCCAGATATATAAGCAGATTATGGCAACTGCAAACCGAAAATCGAAGACAAACTGCTTGCAAAGTTTTGAAAAACGATTGCAAAGTTTGTAGATTCGTTTGGGAATGTTACATATGATATTATATTGACGGGTTCCATAGTCAAAAGTTCGAAAACGTAAAACAATATTTCGTAAATTGCCGTTAAAGTAGCGTACTATTATTCGCAGCATGTAGAGGTCATAGGTCAATTCAAGAAGTTACTCGTACAAACGCTATCAGGTTTAAAACAGTGTCAAAAATGAAATAGTCGCCAGATCGGGCATATTTCAAATTGCGTAACTAGTAGTGTTGGTAAGTGAAGAGACAAAGTTTAAAGTCAAGCTCAATCGGCATGGTTAGTTCTTGCATGGAGACTGCCTGAGAAAACCAGCTAGGGAATTTTTTTTTGTTTTCATCACATACATATCAAACATATGAGACAATGTTCGTGCATCTTTTTTTCACTGTAATGTCAATTATTTTTAGTAGAAAAACATGGAAATTTAGGCATGTTTTCAAGTTCATGAACATTTTTCCAATTTCTCTATTATTGTTGGAGATCAAGTTGGTGATGATGTTGGCACATAGTGGGGTTTGACCTGTTAACGTACCGTGAAAAGTCGTACAAAGTGAACGCAAAGTTGTGCAAAGTGATTGGAAAGTTTGTAGATATATTTGTATGCTTGACCTAACTTGTTGGCATATAGAAACCCGCAGTTGTAAAGTCAAATAAATGAATAAAAGCTAGATGAAAACAGCCTATATAAGCATAGTATCACATGAGCTGACTGACCGTAAAAATGATAGAAAACAGCATGCAATGTTGGTAAAAGCGTGCGAAACGTTGGCGGAGTTACATGTATATTTAACGTAAGTCATTGGAATGCCAACCCCGCTGTTAAATTTCGAAAAGATTAAGTAAAAGTCAAGAAAATGCCAGATATATAAGCAGATTAAGGCAACTGCAAACCGAAAATCGAAGACAAACTGCTTGCAAAGTTTTGAAAAACGATTACAAAGTTTGTAGATTCGTTTGGGAATGTTACATATGATATTATATGGACGGGTTCCATAGTCAAAAGTTCGAAAACGTAAAACAATATTTCGTAAATTGCCGTTAAAGTAGCGTAATATTATTCGCAGCATGTAGAGGTCATAGGTCAATTCAAGAAGTTACTCGTACAAACGCTATCAGGTTTAAAACAGTGTCAAACATGAAATAGTCGCCAGATCGAGTATATTTTAAATTGCGTAACTAGTAGTGTTGGTAGGTGAAGAGACAAAGTTTAAAGTCAAGCTCAATCGGCATGGTTAGTTCTTGCATGGGAGACTGCCTGAGAAAACCTGCCAAGGAATTTTTTTTTTGGTTTTATCACATACATATCAAACATATGAGACAATGTTCGTGCATCTTTTTTTCACTGTAATGTCAATTATTTTTAGTAGAAAAACATGGAAATTTAGGCATGTTTTCAAGTTCATGAACATTTTTCCAATTTCTTTATTATTGTTGGAGATCAAGTTGGTGATGATGTCGGCACATAGTGGGGTTTGACCTGTTAACGTGCCGTGAAAAGTCGTACAAAGTGAACGCAAAGTTGTGCAAAGTGATTGGAAAGTTTGTAGATATATTTGTATGCTTGACCTAACTTGTTGGCATATAGAAACCCGCAGTTGTAAAGTCAAATAAATGAATAAAAGCGAGATGAAAACAGCCTATATAAGCAGAGTATCACATGAGCTGACTGACCGTAATAATGATAGAAAACAGCATGCTATGTTGGTAAAAGCGTGCGAAACGTTGGCGGAGTTACATGTATATTTAACGTAAGTCATTGGAATGCCAACCCCGCAGTTAAATTTTGAAAACATTAAGTAAAAGTCAAGAAAATGCCAGATATATAAGCAGATTATGGCAACTGCAAACCGAAAATCGAAGACAAACTGCTTGCAAAGTTTTGAAAAACGATTGCAAAGTTTGTAGATTCGTTTGGGAATGTTACATATGATATTATATTGACGGGTTCCATAGTCAAAAGTTCGAAAACGTAAAACAATATTTCGTAAATTGCCGTTAAAGTAGCGTACTATTATTCGCAGCATGTAGAGGTCATAGGTCAATTCAAGAAGTTACTCGTACAAACGCTATCAGGTTTAAAACAGTGTCAAACATGAAATAGTCGCCAGATCAGACATATTTCAAATTGCGTAACTAGTAGTGTTGGTAAGTGAAGACACCAAGTTTATAGTCAAGTTCAATCGGCATGGTTAGTTCTTGCATGGGAGACTGCCTGAGAAAACCAGCTATTGATTTTTTTTTTGGTTTCATCACATACATATCAAACATATGAGACAATGTTCGTGCATCTTTTTTTCGCTGTAATGTCAATTATTTTTAGTAGAAAAACATGGAAATTTAGGCATGTTTTCAAGTTCATGAACATTTTTCCAATTTCTCTATTATTGTTGGAGATCAAGTTGGTGATGATGTCGGCACATAGTAGGGTTTGACCTGTTAACGTACCGTGAAAAGTCGTACAAAGTGAACGCAAAGTTGTGCAAAGTGATTGGAAAGTTTGTAGATATATTTGTATGCTTGACCTAACTTGTTGGCATATAGAAACCCGCAGTTGTAAAGTCAAATAAATGAATAAAAGCGAGATGAAAACAGCCTATATAAGCAGAGTATCACATGAGCTGACTGACCGTAAAAATGATAGAAAACAGCATGCTATGTTGGTAAAAGCGTGCGAAACGTTGGCGGAGTTACATGTATATTTAACGTAAGTCATTGGAATGCCAACCCCGCAGTTAAATTTCGAAAACATTAAGTAAAAGTCAAGAAAATGCCAGATATATAAGCAGATTATGGCAACTGCAAACCGAAAATCGAAGACAAACTGCTTGCAAAGTTTTGAAAAACGATTGCAAAGTTTGTAGATTCGTTTGGGAATGTTACATATGATATTATATTGACGGGTTCCATAGTCAAAAGTTCGAAAACGTAAAACAATATTTCGTAAATTGCCGTTAAAGTAGCGTACTATTATTCGCAGCATGTAGAGGTCATAGTTCAATTCAAGAAGTTACTCGTACAAACGCTATCAGGTTTAAAACAGTGTCAAACATGAAATAGTCGCCAGATCGGGCATATTTCAAATTGCGTAACTAGTAGTGTTGGTAAGTGAAGAGACAAAGTTTAAAGTCAAGCTCAATCGGCATGGTTAGTTCTTGCATGGGAGACTGCCTGAGAAAACCAGCCAGGGAATTTTTTTTTTTTGGTTTCATCACATACATATCAAACATATGAGACAATGTTCGTGCATCTTTTTTTCGCTGTAATGTCAATTATTTTTAGTAGAAAAACATGGAAATTTAGGCATGTTTTCAAGTTCATGAACATTTTTCCAATTTCTCTATTATTGTTGGAGATCAAGTTGGTGATGATGTCGGCACATAGTAGGGTTTGACCTGTTAACGTACCGTGAAAAGTCGTACAAAGTGAACGCAAAGTTGTGCAAAGTGATTGGAAAGTTTGTAGATATATTTGTATGCTTGACCTAACTTGTTGGCATATAGAAACCCGCAGTTGTAAAGTCAAATAAATGAATAAAAGCGAGATGAAAACAGCCTATATAAGCAGAGTATCACATGAGCTGACTGACCGTAAAAATGATAGAAAACAGCATGCTATGTTGGTAAAAGCGTGCGAAACGTTGGCGGAGTTACATGTATATTTAACGTAAGTCATTGGAATGCCAACCCCGCAGTTAAATTTCGAAAACATTAAGTAAAAGTCAAGAAAATGCCAGATATATAAGCAGATTATGGCAACTGCAAACCGAAAATCGAAGACAAACTGCTTGCAAAGTTTTGAAAAACGATTGCAAAGTTTGTAGATTCGTTTGGGAATGTTACATATGATATTATATTGACGGGTTCCATAGTCAAAAGTTCGAAAACGTAAAACAATATTTCGTAAATTGCCGTTAAAGTAGCGTACTATTATTCGCAGCATGTAGAGGTCATAGTTCAATTCAAGAAGTTACTCGTACAAACGCTATCAGGTTTAAAACAGTGTCAAACATGAAATAGTCGCCAGATCGGGCATATTTCAAATTGCGTAACTAGTAGTGTTGGTAAGTGAAGAGACAAAGTTTAAAGTCAAGCTCAATCGGCATGGTTAGTTCTTGCATGGGAGACTGCCTGAGAAAACCAGCCAGGGAATTTTTTTTTTTTGGTTTCATCACATACATATCAAACATATGAGACAATGTTCGTGCATCTTTTTTTCACTGTAATGTCAATTATTTTTAGTAGAAAAACATGGAAATTTAGGCATGTTTTCAAGTTCATGAACATTTTTCCAATTTCTCTATTATTGTTGGAGATCAAGTTGGTGATGATGTCGGCACATAGTGGGGTTTGACCTGTTAACGTACCGTGAAAAGTCGTACAAAGTGAACGCAAAGTTGTGCAAAGTGATTGGAAAGTTTGTAGATATATTTGTATGCTTGACCTAACTTGTTGGCATATAGAAACCCGCAGTTGTAAAGTCAAATAAATGAATAAAAGCGAGATGAAAACAGCCTATATAAGCAGAGTATCACATGAGCTGACTGACCGTAATAATGATAGAAAACAGCATGCTATGTTGGTAAAAGCGTGCGAAACGTTGGCGGAGTTACATGTATATTTAACGTAAGTCATTGGAATGCCAACCCCGCAGTTAAATTTCGAAAACATTAAGTAAAAGTCAAGAAAATGCCAGATATATAAGCAGATTATGGCAACTGCAAACCGAAAATCGAAGACAAACTGCTTGCAAAGTTTTGAAAAACGATTGCAAAGTTTGTAGATTCGTTTGGGAATGTTACATATGATATTATATTGACGGGTTCCATAGTCAAAAGTTCGAAAACGTAAAACAATATTTCGTAAATTGCCGTTTAAGTAGCGTACTATTATTCGCAGCATGTAGAGGTCATAGTTCAATTCAAGAAGTTACTCGTACAAACGCTATCAGGTTTAAAACAGTGTCAAACATGAAATAGTCGCCAGATCGGGCATATTTCAAATTGCGTAACTAGTAGTGTTGGTAAGTGAAGAGACAAAGTTTAAAGTCAAGCTCAATCGGCATGGTTAGTTCTTGCATGGGAGACTGCCTGAGAAAACCAGCCAGGGAATTTTTTTTTTTGGTTTCATCACATACATATCAAACATATGAGACAATGTTCGTGCATCTTTTTTTCGCTGTAATGTCAATTATTTTTAGTAGAAAAACATGGAAATTTAGGCATGTTTTCAAGTTCATGAACATTTTTCCAATTTTTCTATTATTGTTGGAGATCAAGTTGGTGATGATGTCGGCACATAGTGGGGTTTGACCTGTTAACGTACCGTGAAATGTCGTACAAAGTGAACGCAAAGTTGTGCAAAGTGATTGGAAAGTTTGTAGATATATTTGTATGCTTGACCTAACTTGTTGGCATATAGAAACCCGCAGTTGTAAAGTCAAATAAATGAATAAAAGCGAGATGAAAACAGCCTATATAAGCAGAGTATCACATGAGCTGACTGACCGTAAAAATGATAGAAAACAGCATGCTATGTTGGTAAAAGCGTGCGAAACGTTGGCGGAGTTACATGTATATTTAACGTAAGTCATTGGAATGCCAACCCCGCAGTTAAATTTCGAAAACATTAAGTAAAAGTCAAGAAAATGCCAGATATATAAGCAGATTATGGCAACTGCAAACCGAAAATCGAAGACAAACTGCTTGCAAAGTTTTGAAAAACGATTGCAAAGTTTGTAGATTCGTTTGGGAATGTTACATATGATATTATATTGACGGGTTCCATAGTCAAAAGTTCGAAAACGTAAAACAATATTTCGTAAATTGCCGTTAAAGTAGCGTACTATTATTCGCAGCATGTAGAGGTCATAGTTCAATTCAAGAAGTTACTCGTACAAACGCTATCAGGTTTAAAACAGTGTCAAACATGAAATAGTCGCCAGATCGGGCATATTTCAAATTGCGTAACTAGTAGTGTTGGTAAGTGAAGAGACAAAGTTTAAAGTCAAGCTCAATCGGCATGGTTAGTTCTTGCATGGGAGACTGCCTGAGAAAACCAGCCAGGGAATTTTTTTTTTTGGTTTCATCACATACATATCAAACATATGAGACAATGTTCGTGCATCTTTTTTTCACTGTAATGTCAATTATTTTTAGTAGAAAAACATGGAAATTTAGGCATGTTTTCAAGTTCATGAACATTTTTCCAATTTCTCTATTATTGTTGGAGATCAAGTTGGTGATGATGTCGGCACATAGTGGGGTTTGACCTGTTAACGTACCGTGAAAAGTCGTACAAAGTGAACGCAAAGTTGTGCAAAGTGATTGGAAAGTTTGTAGATATATTTGTATGCTTGACCTAACTTGTTGGCATATAGAAACCCGCAGTTGTAAAGTCAAATAAATGAATAAAAGCGAGATGAAAACAGCCTATATAAGCAGAGTATCACATGAGCTGACTGACCGTAATAATGATAGAAAACAACATGCTATGTTGGTAAAAGCGTGCGAAACGTTGGCGGAGTTACATGTATATTTAACCTAAGTCATTGGAATGCCAACCCCGCAGTTAAATTTCGAAAACATTAAGTAAAAGTCAAGAAAATGCCAGATATATAAGCAGATTATGGCAACTGCAAACCGAAAATCGAAGACAAACTTCTTGCAAAGTTTTGAAAAACGATTGCAAAGTTTGTAGATTCGTTTGGGAATGTTACATATGATATTATATTGACGGGTTCCATAGTCAAAAGTTCGAAAACGTAAAACAATATTTCGTAAATTGCCGTTAAAGTAGCGTACTATTATTCGCAGCATGTAGAGGTCATAGGTCAATTCAAGAAGTTACTCGTACAAACGCTATCAGGTTTAAAACAGTGTCAAACATGAAATAGTCGCCAGATCGGACATATTTCAAATTGCGTAACTAGTAGTGTTGGTAAGTGAAGAGACAAAGTATAAAGTCAAGCTCAATCGGCATGGTTAGTTCTTGCATGGGAGACTGCCTGAGAAAACCAGCTATTGATTTTTTTTTTGGTTTCATCACATACATATCAAACATATGAGACAATGTTCGTGCATCTTTTTTTCGCTGTAATGTCAATTATTTTTAGTAGAAAAACATGGAAATTTAGGCATGTTTTCAAGTTCATGAACATTTTTCCAATTTCTCTATTATTGTTAGAGATCAAGTTGGTGATGATGTCGGCACATAGTAGGGTTTGACCTGTTAACGTACCGTGAAAATTCGTACAAAGTGAACGCAAAGTTGTGCAAAGTGATTGGAAAGTTTGTAGATATATTTGTATGCTTGACCTAACTTGTTGGCATATAGAAACCCGCAGTTGTAAAGTCAAATATATGAATAAAAGCGAGATGTAAACAGCCTATATAAGCAGAGTATCACAAGAGCTGACTGACCGTAAAAATGATAGAAAACAGCATGCTATGTTGGTAAAAGCGTGCGAAACGTTGGCGGAGTTACATGTATATTTAACCTAAGTCATTGGAATGCCAACCCCGCAGTTAAATTTCGAAAACATTAAGTAAAAGTCAAGAAAATGCCAGATATATAAGCAGATTATGGCAACTGCAAACCGAAAATCGAAGACAAACTGCTTGCAAAGTTTTGAAAAACGATTGCAAAGTTTGTAGATTCGTTTGGGAATGTTACATATGATATTATATTGACGGGTTCCATAGTCAAAAGTTCGAAAACGTAAAACAATATTTCGTAAATTGCCGTTAAAGTAGCGTACTATTATTCGCAGCATGTAGAGGTCATAGGTCAATTCAAGAAGTTACTCGTACAAACGCTATCAGGTTTAAAACAGTGTCAAACATGAAATAGTCGCCAGATCGGACATATTTCAAATTGCGTAACTAGTAGTGTTGGTAAGTGAAGAGACAAAGTTTAAAGTCAAGCTCAATCGGCATGGTTAGTTCTTGCATGGGAGACTGCCTGAGAAAACCAGCTATTGAATTTTTTTTTTGGTTTCATCACATACATATCAAACATATGAGACAATGTTCGTGCATCTTTTTTTCGCTGTAATGTCAATTATTTTTAGTAGAAAAACATGGAAATTTAGGCATGTTTTCAAGTTCATGAACATTTTTCCAATTTCTCTATTATTGTTAGAGATCAAGTTGGTGATGATGTCGGCACATAGTAGGGTTTGACCTGTTAACGTACCGTGAAAATTCGTACAAAGTGAACGCAAAGTTGTGCAAAGTGATTGGAAAGTTTGTAGATATATTTGTATGCTTGACCTAACTTGTTGGCATATAGAAACCCGCAGTTGTAAAGTCAAATATATGAATAAAAGCGAGATGTAAACAGCCTATATAAGCAGAGTATCACAAGAGCTGACTGACCGTAAAAATGATAGAAAACAGCATGCTATGTTGGTAAAAGCGTGCGAAACGTTGGCGGAGTTACATGTATATTTAACCTAAGTCATTGGAATGCCAACCCCGCAGTTAAATTTCGAAAACATTAAGTAAAAGTCAAGAAAATGCCAGATATATAAGCAGATTATGGCTACTGCAAACCGAAAATCGAAGACAAACTGCTTGCAAAGTTTTGAAAAACGATTGCAAAGTTTGTAGATTCGTTTGGGAATGTTACATATGATATTATATTGACGGGTTCCATAGTCAAAAGTTCGAAAACGTAAAACAATATTTCGTAAATTGCCGTTAAAGTAGCGTACTATTATTCGCAGCATGTAGAGGTCATAGGTCAATTCAAGAAGTTACTCGTACAAACGCTATCAGGTTTAAAACAGTGTCAAACATGAAATAGTCGCCAGATCGGACATATTTCAAATTGCGTAACTAGTAGTGTTGGTAAGTGAAGAGACAAAGTTTAAAGTCAAGCTCAATCGGCATGGTTAGTTCTTGCATGGGAGACTGCCTGAGAAAACCAGCTATTGAATTTTTTTTTTGGTTTCATCACATACATATCAAACATATGAGACAATGTTCGTGCATCTTTTTTTCGCTGTAATGTCAATTATTTTTAGTAGAAAAACATGGAAATTTAGGCATGTTTTCAAGTTCATGAACATTTTTCCAATTTCTCTATTATTGTTAGAGATCAAGTTGGTGATGATGTCGGCACATAGTAGGGTTTGACCTGTTAACGTACCGTGAAAAGTCGTACAAAGTGAACGCAAAGTTGTGCAAAGTGATTGGAAAGTTTGTAGATATATTTGTATGCTTGACCTAACTTGTTGGCATATAGAAACCCGCAGTTGTAAAGTCAAATATGTGAATAAAAGCGAGATGTAAACAGCCTATATAAGCAGAGTATCACAAGAGCTGACTGACCGTAAAAATGATAGAAAACAGCATGCTATGTTGGTAAAAGCGTGCGAAACGTTGGCGGAGTTACATGTATATTTAACGTAAGTCATTGGAATGCCAACCCCGCAGTTAAATTTCGAAAACATTAAGTAAAAGTCAAGAAAATGCCAGATATATAAGCAGATTATGGCAACTGCAAACCGAAAATCGAAGACAAACTGCTTGCAAAGTTTTGAAAAACGATTGCAAAGTTTGTAGATTCGTTTGGGAATGTTACATATGATATTATATTGACGGGTTCCATAGTCAAAAGTTCGAAAACGTAAAACAATATTTCGTAAATTGCCGTTAAAGTAGCGTACTATTATTCGCAGCATGTAGAGGTCATAGGTCAATTCAAGAAGTTACTCGTACAAACGCTATCAGGTTTAAAACAGTGTCAAACATGAAATAGTCGCCAGATCGGACATATTTCAAATTGCGTAACTAGTAGTGTTGGTAAGTGAAGAGACAAAGTTTAAAGTCAAGCTCAATCGGCATGGTTAGTTCTTGCATGGGAGACTGCCTGAGAAAACCAGCTATTGAATTTTTTTTTTGGTTTCATCACATACATATCAAACATATGAGACAATGTTCGTGCATCTTTTTTTCGCTGTAATGTCAATTATTTTTAGTAGAAAAACATGGAAATTTAGGCATGTTTTCAAGTTCATGAACATTTTTCCAATTTCTCTATTATTGTTAGAGATCAAGTTGGTGATGATGTCGGCACATAGTAGGGTTTGACCTGTTAACGTACCGTGAAAATTCGTACAAAGTGAACGCAAAGTTGTGCAAAGTGATTGGAAAGTTTGTAGATATATTTGTATGCTTGACCTAACTTGTTGGCATATAGAAACCCGCAGTTGTAAAGTCAAATATATGAATAAAAGCGAGATGTAAACAGCCTATATAAGCAGAGTATCACAAGAGCTGACTGACCGTAAAAATGATAGAAAACAGCATGCTATGTTGGTAAAAGCGTGCGAAACGTTGGCGGAGTTACATGTATATTTAACCTAAGTCATTGGAATGCCAACCCCGCAGTTAAATTTCGAAAACATTAAGTAAAAGTCAAGAAAATGCCAGATATATAAGCAGATTATGGCAACTGCAAACCGAAAATCGAAGACAAACTGCTTGCAAAGTTTTGAAAAACGATTGCAAAGTTTGTAGATTCGTTTGGGAATGTTACATATGATATTATATTGACGGGTTCCATAGTCAAAAGTTCGAAAACGTAAAACAATATTTCGTAAATTGCCGTTAAAGTAGCGTACTATTATTCGCAGCATGTAGAGGTCATAGGTCAATTCAAGAAGTTACTCGTACAAACGCTATCAGGTTTAAAACAGTGTCAAACATGAAATAGTCGCCAGATCGGACATATTTCAAATTGCGTAACTAGTAGTGTTGGTAAGTGAAGAGACAAAGTTTAAAGTCAAGCTCAATCGGCATGGTTAGTTCTTGCATGGGAGACTGCCTGAGAAAACCAGCTATTGAATTTTTTTTTTGGTTTCATCACATACATATCAAACATATGAGACAATGTTCGTGCATCTTTTTTTCGCTGTAATGTCAATTATTTTTAGTAGAAAAACATGGAAATTTAGGCATGTTTTCAAGTTCATGAACATTTTTCCAATTTCTCTATTATTGTTAGAGATCAAGTTGGTGATGATGTCGGCACATAGTAGGGTTTGACCTGTTAACGTACCGTGAAAATTCGTACAAAGTGAACGCAAAGTTGTGCAAAGTGATTGGAAAGTTTGTAGATATATTTGTATGCTTGACCTAACTTGTTGGCATATAGAAACCCGCAGTTGTAAAGTCAAATATATGAATAAAAGCGAGATGTAAACAGCCTATATAAGCAGAGTATCACAAGAGCTGACTGACCGTAAAAATGATAGAAAACAGCATGCTATGTTGGTAAAAGCGTGCGAAACGTTGGCGGAGTTACATGTATATTTAACCTAAGTCATTGGAATGCCAACCCCGCAGTTAAATTTCGAAAACATTAAGTAAAAGTCAAGAAAATGCCAGATATATAAGCAGATTATGGCTACTGCAAACCGAAAATCGAAGACAAACTGCTTGCAAAGTTTTGAAAAACGATTGCAAAGTTTGTAGATTCGTTTGGGAATGTTACATATGATATTATATTGACGGGTTCCATAGTCAAAAGTTCGAAAACGTAAAACAATATTTCGTAAATTGCCGTTAAAGTAGCGTACTATTATTCGCAGCATGTAGAGGTCATAGGTCAATTCAAGAAGTTACTCGTACAAACGCTATCAGGTTTAAAACAGTGTCAAACATGAAATAGTCGCCAGATCGGACATATTTCAAATTGCGTAACTAGTAGTGTTGGTAAGTGAAGAGACAAAGTTTAAAGTCAAGCTCAATCGGCATGGTTAGTTCTTGCATGGGAGACTGCCTGAGAAAACCAGCTATTGAATTTTTTTTTTGGTTTCATCACATACATATCAAACATATGAGACAATGTTCGTGCATCTTTTTTTCGCTGTAATGTCAATTATTTTTAGTAGAAAAACATGGAAATTTAGGCATGTTTTCAAGTTCATGAACATTTTTCCAATTTCTCTATTATTGTTAGAGATCAAGTTGGTGATGATGTCGGCACATAGTAGGGTTTGACCTGTTAACGTACCGTGAAAAGTCGTACAAAGTGAACGCAAAGTTGTGCAAAGTGATTGGAAAGTTTGTAGATATATTTGTATGCTTGACCTAACTTGTTGGCATATAGAAACCCGCAGTTGTAAAGTCAAATATATGAATAAAAGCGAGATGTAAACAGCCTATATAAGCAGAGTATCACAAGAGCTGACTGACCGTAAAAATGATAGAAAACAGCATGCTATGTTGGTAAAAGCGTGCGAAACGTTGGCGGAGTTACATGTATATTTAACGTAAGTCATTGGAATGCCAACCCCGCAGTTAAATTTCGAAAACATTAAGTAAAAGTCAAGAAAATGCCAGATATATAAGCAGATTATGGCAACTGCAAACCGAAAATCGAAGACAAACTGCTTGCAAAGTTTTGAAAAACGATTGCAAAGTTTGTAGATTCGTTTGGGAATGTTACATATGATATTATATTGACGGGTTCCATAGTCAAAAGTTCGAAAACGTAAAACAATATTTCGTAAATTGCCGTTAAAGTAGCGTACTATTATTCGCAGCATGTAGAGGTCATAGGTCAATTCAAGAAGTTACTCGTACAAACGCTATCAGGTTTAAAACAGTGTCAAACATGAAATAGTCGCCAGATCGGACATATTTCAAATTGCGTAACTAGTAGTGTTGGTAAGTGAAGAGACAAAGTTTAAAGTCAAGCTCAATCGGCATGGTTAGTTCTTGCATGGGAGACTGCCTGAGAAAACCAGCTATTGAATTTTTTTTTTGGTTTCATCACATACATATCAAACATATGAGACAATGTTCGTGCATCTTTTTTTCGCTGTAATGTCAATTATTTTTAGTAGAAAAACATGGAAATTTAGGCATGTTTTCAAGTTCATGAACATTTTTCCAATTTCTCTATTATTGTTAGAGATCAAGTTGGTGATGATGTCGGCACATAGTAGGGTTTGACCTGTTAACGTACCGTGAAAAGTCGTACAAAGTGAACGCAAAGTTGTGCAAAGTGATTGGAAAGTTTGTAGATATATTTGTATGCTTGACCTAACTTGTTGGCATATAGAAACCCGCAGTTGTAAAGTCAAATATATGAATAAAAGCGAGATGTAAACAGCCTATATAAGCAGAGTATCACAAGAGCTGACTGACCGTAAAAATGATAGAAAACAGCATGCTATGTTGGTAAAAGCGTGCGAAACGTTGGCGGAGTTACATGTATATTTAACGTAAGTCATTGGAATGCCAACCCCGCAGTTAAATTTCGAAAACATTAAGTAAAAGTCAAGAAAATGCCAGATATATAAGCAGATTATGGCAACTGCAAACCGAAAATCGAAGACAAACTGCTTGCAAAGTTTTGAAAAACGATTGCAAAGTTTGTAGATTCGTTTGGGAATGTTACATATGATATTATATTGACGGGTTCCATAGTCAAAAGTTCGAAAACGTAAAACAATATTTCGTAAATTGCCGTTAAAGTAGCGTACTATTATTCGCAGCATGTAGAGGTCATAGGTCAATTCAAGAAGTTACTCGTACAAACGCTATCAGGTTTAAAACAGTGTCAAACATGAAATAGTCGCCAGATCGGACATATTTCAAATTGCGTAACTAGTAGTGTTGGTAAGTGAAGAGACAAAGTTTAAAGTCAAGCTCAATCGGCATGGTTAGTTCTTGCATGGGAGACTGCCTGAGAAAACCAGCTATTGAATTTTTTTTTTGGTTTCATCACATACATATCAAACATATGAGACAATGTTCGTGCATCTTTTTTTCGCTGTAATGTCAATTATTTTTAGTAGAAAAACATGGAAATTTAGGCATGTTTTCAAGTTCATGAACATTTTTCCAATTTCTCTATTATTGTTAGAGATCAAGTTGGTGATGATGTCGGCACATAGTAGGGTTTGACCTGTTAACGTACCGTGAAAATTCGTACAAAGTGAACGCAAAGTTGTGCAAAGTGATTGGAAAGTTTGTAGATATATTTGTATGCTTGACCTAACTTGTTGGCATATAGAAACCCGCAGTTGTAAAGTCAAATATATGAATAAAAGCGAGATGTAAACAGCCTATATAAGCAGAGTATCACAAGAGCTGACTGACCGTAAAAATGATAGAAAACAGCATGCTATGTTGGTAAAAGCGTGCGAAACGTTGGCGGAGTTACATGTATATTTAACCTAAGTCATTGGAATGCCAACCCCGCAGTTAAATTTCGAAAACATTAAGTAAAAGTCAAGAAAATGCCAGATATATAAGCAGATTATGGCAACTGCAAACCGAAAATCGAAGACAAACTGCTTGCAAAGTTTTGAAAAACGATTGCAAAGTTTGTAGATTCGTTTGGGAATGTTACATATGATATTATATTGACGGGTTCCATAGTCAAAAGTTCGAAAACGTAAAACAATATTTCGTAAATTGCCGTTAAAGTAGCGTACTATTATTCGCAGCATGTAGAGGTCATAGGTCAATTCAAGAAGTTACTCGTACAAACGCTATCAGGTTTAAAACAGTGTCAAACATGAAATAGTCGCCAGATCGGACATATTTCAAATTGCGTAACTAGTAGTGTTGGTAAGTGAAGAGACAAAGTTTAAAGTCAAGCTCAATCGGCATGGTTAGTTCTTGCATGGGAGACTGCCTGAGAAAACCAGCTATTGAATTTTTTTTTTGGTTTCATCACATACATATCAAACATATGAGACAATGTTCGTGCATCTTTTTTTCGCTGTAATGTCAATTATTTTTAGTAGAAAAACATGGAAATTTAGGCATGTTTTCAAGTTCATGAACATTTTTCCAATTTCTCTATTATTGTTAGAGATCAAGTTGGTGATGATGTCGGCATATAGTAGGGTTTGACCTGTTAACGTACCGTGAAAAGTCGTACAAAGTGAACGCAAAGTTGTGCAAAGTGATTGGAAAGTTTGTAGATATATTTGTATGCTTGACCTAACTTGTTGGCATATAGAAACCCGCAGTTGTAAAGTCAAATAAATGAATAAAAGCGAGATGTAAACAGCCTATATAAGCAGAGTATCACAAGAGCTGACTGACCGTAAAAATGATAGAAAACAGCATGCTATGTTGGTAAAAGCGTGCGAAACGTTGGCGGAATTACATGTACATTTAACGTAAGTCATTGGAATGCCAACCCCGCAGTTAAATTTCGAAAACATTAAGTACAAGTCAAGAAAATGCCAGATATATAAGCAGATTATGGCAACTGCAAACCGAAAATCGAAGACAAACTGCTTGCAAAGTTTTGAAAAACGATTGCAAAGTTTGTAGATTCGTTTGGGAATGTTACATATGATATTATATTGACGGGTTCCATAGTCAAAAGTTCGAAAACGTAAAACAATACTTCGTAAATTGCCGTTAAAGTAGCGTACTATTATTCGCAGCATGTAGAGGTCATAGGTCAATTCAAGAAGTTACTCGTACAAACGCAATCAGGTTTAAAACAGTGTCAAACATGAAATAGTCGCCAGATCGGACATATTTCAAATTGCGTAACTAGTAGTGTTGGTAAGTGAAGAGACAAAGTTTAAAGTCAAGCTCAATCGGCATGGTTAGTTCTTGCATGGGAGACTGCCTGAGAAAACCAGCTATTGAATTTTTTTTTTGGTTTCATCACATACATATCAAACATATGAGACAATGTTCGTGCATCTTTTTTTCGCTGTAATGTCAATTATTTTTAGTAGAAAAACATGGAAATTTAGGCATGTTTTCAAGTTCATGAACATTTTTCCAATTTCTCTATTATTGTTAGAGATCAAGTTGGTGATGATGTCGGCATATAGTAGGGTTTGACCTGTTAACGTACCGTGAAAAGTCGTACAAAGTGAACGCAAAGTTGTGCAAAGTGATTGGAAAGTTTGTAGATATATTTGTATGCTTGACCTAACTTGTTGGCATATAGAAACCCGCAGTTGTAAAGTCAAATAAATGAATAAAAGCGAGATGTAAACAGCCTATATAAGCAGAGTATCACAAGAGCTGACTGACCGTAAAAATGATAGAAAACAGCATGCTATGTTGGTAAAAGCGTGCGAAACGTTGGCGGAATTACATGTACATTTAACGTAAGTCATTGGAATGCCAACCCCGCAGTTAAATTTCGAAAACATTAAGTACAAGTCAAGAAAATGCCAGATATATAAGCAGATTATGGCAACTGCAAACCGAAAATCGAAGACAAACTGCTTGCAAAGTTTTGAAAAACGATTGCAAAGTTTGTAGATTCGTTTGGGAATGTTACATATGATATTATATTGACGGGTTCCATAGTCAAAAGTTCGAAAACGTAAAACAATATTTCGTAAATTGCCGTTAAAGGAGCGTACTATTATTCGCAGCATGTAGAGGTCATAGGTCAATTCAAGAAGTTACTCGTACAAACGCTATCAGGTTTAAAACAGTGTCAAAGATGAAATAGTCGCCAGATCGGACATATTTCAAATTGCGTAACTAGTAGTGTTGGTAAGTGAAGAGACAAAGTTTAAAGTCAAGCTCAATCGGCATGGTTAGTTCTTGCATGGGAGACTGCCTGAGAAAACCAGCTAGGGAATTTTTTTTTTGGTTTCATCACATACATATCAAACACATGAGACAATGTTCGTGCATCTTTTTTTCACTGTAATGTCAATTATTTTTAGTAGAAAAACATGGAAATTTAGGCATGTTTTCAAGTTCATGAACATTTTTCCAATTTCTCTATTATTGTTGGAGATCAAGTTGGTGATGATGTCGGCACATAGTGGGGTTTGACCTGTTAACGTACCGTGAAAAGTCGTACAAAGTGAACGCAAAGTTGTGCAAAGTGATTGGAAAGTTTGTAGATATATTTGTATGCTTGACCTAACTTGTTGGCATATAGAAACCCGCAGTTGTAAAGTCAAATAAATGAATAAAAGCGAGATGTAAACAGCCTATATAAGCAGAGTATCACAAGAGCTGACTGACCGTAAAAATGATAGAAAACAGCATGCTATGTTGGTAAAAGCGTGCGAAACGTTGGCGGAATTACATGTACATTTAACGTAAGTCATTGGAATGCCAACCCCGCAGTTAAATTTCGAAAACATTAAGTACAAGTCAAGAAAATGCCAGATATATAAGCAGATTATGGCAACTGCAAACCGAAAATCGAAGACAAACTGCTTGCAAAGTTTTGAAAAACGATTGCAAAGTTTGTAGATTCGTTTGGGAATGTTACATATGATATTATATTGACGGGTTCCATAGTCAAAAGTTCGAAAACGTAAAACAATACTTCGTAAATTGCCGTTAAAGTAGCGTACTATTATTCGCAGCATGTAGAGGTCATAGGTCAATTCAAGAAGTTACTCGTACAAACGCTATCAGGTTTAAAACAGTGTCAAACATGAAATAGTCGCCAGATCGGACATATTTCAAATTGCGTAACTAGTAGTGTTGGTAAGTGAAGAGACAAAGTTTAAAGTCAAGCTCAATCGGCATGGTTAGTTCTTGCATGGGAGACTGCCTGAGAAAACCAGCTATTGAATTTTTTTTTTGGTTTCATCACATACATATCAAACATATGAGACAATGTTCGTGCATCTTTTTTTCGCTGTAATGTCAATTATTTTTAGTAGAAAAACATGGAAATTTAGGCATGTTTTCAAGTTCATGAACATTTTTCCAATTTCTCTATTATTGTTAGAGATCAAGTTGGTGATGATGTCGGCATATAGTAGGGTTTGACCTGTTAACGTACCGTGAAAAGTCGTACAAAGTGAACGCAAAGTTGTGCAAAGTGATTGGAAAGTTTGTAGATATATTTGTATGCTTGACCTAACTTGTTGGCATATAGAAACCCGCAGTTGTAAAGTCAAATAAATGAATAAAAGCGAGATGTAAACAGCCTATATAAGCAGAGTATCACAAGAGCTGACTGACCGTAAAAATGATAGAAAACAGCATGCTATGTTGGTAAAAGCGTGCGAAACGTTGGCGGAATTACATGTACATTTAACGTAAGTCATTGGAATGCCAACCCCGCAGTTAAATTTCGAAAACATTAAGTACAAGTCAAGAAAATGCCAGATATATAAGCAGATTATGGCAACTGCAAACCGAAAATCGAAGACAAACTGCTTGCAAAGTTTTGAAAAACGATTGCAAAGTTTGTAGATTCGTTTGGGAATGTTACATATGATATTATATTGACGGGTTCCATAGTCAAAAGTTCGAAAACGTAAAACAATATTTCGTAAATTGCCGTTAAAGGAGCGTACTATTATTCGCAGCATGTAGAGGTCATAGGTCAATTCAAGAAGTTACTCGTACAAACGCTATCAGGTTTAAAACAGTGTCAAAGATGAAATAGTCGCCAGATCGGACATATTTCAAATTGCGTAACTAGTAGTGTTGGTAAGTGAAGAGACAAAGTTTAAAGTCAAGCTCAATCGGCATGGTTAGTTCTTGCATGGGAGACTGCCTGAGAAAACCAGCTAGGGAATTTTTTTTTTGGTTTCATCACATACATATCAAACACATGAGACAATGTTCGTGCATCTTTTTTTCACTGTAATGTCAATTATTTTTAGTAGAAAAACATGGAAATTTAGGCATGTTTTCAAGTTCATGAACATTTTTCCAATTTCTCTATTATTGTTGGAGATCAAGTTGGTGATGATGTCGGCACATAGTGGGGTTTGACCTGTTAACGTACCGTGAAAAGTCGTACAAAGTGAACGCAAAGTTGTGCAAAGTGATTGGAAAGTTTGTAGATATATTTGTATGCTTGACCTAACTTGTTGGCATATAGAAACCCGCAGTTGTAAAGTCAAATATATGAATAAAAGCGAGATGTAAACAGCCTATATAAGCAGAGTATCACAAGAGCTGACTGACCGTAAAAATGATAGAAAACAGCATGCTATGTTGGTAAAAGCGTGCGAAACGTTGGCGGAGTTACATGTATATTTAACCTAAGTCATTGGAATGCCAACCCCGCAGTTAAATTTCGAAAACATTAAGTAAAAGTCAAGAAAATGCCAGATATATAAGCAGATTATGGCAACTGCAAACCGAAAATCGAAGACAAACTGCTTGCAAAGTTTTGAAAAACGATTGCAAAGTTTGTAGATTCGTTTGGGAATGTTACATATGATATTATATTGACGGGTTCCATAGTCAAAAGTTCGAAAACGTAAAACAATATTTCGTAAATTGCCGTTAAAGTAGCGTACTATTATTCGCAGCATGTAGAGGTCATAGGTCAATTCAAGAAGTTACTCGTACAAATGCTATCAGGTTTAAAACAGTGTCAAACATGAAATAGTCGCCAGATCGGACATATTTCAAATTGCGTAACTAGTAGTGTTGGTAAGTGAAGAGACAAAGTTTAAAGTCAAGCTCAATCGGCATGGTTAGTTCTTGCATGGGAGACTGCCTGAGAAAACCAGCTATTGAATTTTTTTTTTGGTTTCATCACATACATATCAAACATATGAGACAATGTTCGTGCATCTTTTTTTCGCTGTAATGTCAATTATTTTTAGTAGAAAAACATGGAAATTTAGGCATGTTTTCAAGTTCATGAACATTTTTCCAATTTCTCTATTATTGTTAGAGATCAAGTTGGTGATGATGTCGGCATATAGTAGGGTTTGACCTGTAAACGTACCGTGAAAAGTCGTACAAAGTGAACGCAAAGTTGTGCAAAGTGATTGGAAAGTTTGTAGATATATTTGTATGCTTGACCTAACTTGTTGGCATATAGAAACCCGCAGTTGTAAAGTCAAATAAATGAATAAAAGCGAGATGTAAACAGCCTATATAAGCAGAGTATCACAAGAGCTGACTGACCGTAAAAATGATAGAAAACAGCATGCTATGTTGGTAAAAGCGTGCGAAACGTTGGCGGAATTACATGTACATTTAACGTAAGTCATTGGAATGCCAACCCCGCAGTTAAATTTCGAAAACATTAAGTACAAGTCAAGAAAATGCCAGATATATAAGCAGATTATGGCAACTGCAAACCGAAAATCGAAGACAAACTGCTTGCAAAGTTTTGAAAAACGATTGCAAAGTTTGTAGATTCGTTTGGGAATGTTACATATGATATTATATTGACGGGTTCCATAGTCAAAAGTTCGAAAACGTAAAACAATACTTCGTAAATTGCCGTTAAAGTAGCGTACTATTATTCGCAGCATGTAGAGGTCATAGGTCAATTCAAGAAGTTACTCGTACAAACGCTATCAGGTTTAAAACAGTGTCAAACATGAAATAGTCGCCAGATCGGACATATTTCAAATTGCGTAACTAGTAGTGTTGGTAAGTGAAGAGACAAAGTTTAAAGTCAAGCTCAATCGGCATGGTTAGTTCTTGCATGGGAGACTGCCTGAGAAAACCAGCTATTGATTTTTTTTTTGGTTTCATCACATACATATCAAACATATGAGACAATGTTCGTGCATCTTTTTTTCGCTGTAATGTCAATTATTTTTAGTAGAAAAACATGGAAATTTAGGCATGTTTTCAAGTTCATGAACATTTTTCCAATTTCTCTATTATTGTTAGAGATCAAGTTGGTGATGATGTCGGCACATAGTAGGGTTTGACCTGTTAACGTACCGTGAAAAGTCGTACAAAGTGAACGCAAAGTTGTGCAAAGTGATTGGAAAGTTTGTAGATATATTTGTATGCTTGACCTAACTTGTTGGCATATAGAAACCCGCAGTTGTAAAGTCAAATAAATGAATAAAAGCGAGATGTAAACAGCCTATATAAGCAGAGTATCACATGAGCTGACTGACCGTAAAAATGATAGAAAACAGCATGCAAAGTTGGTAAAAGTGTTCGAAACGTTGGCGGAGTTACATGTACATTTAACGTAAGTCATTGGAATGCCAACCCCGCAGTTAAATTTCGAAAACATTAAGTAAAAGTCAAGAAAATGCCATATATATAAGCAGATTATGGCAACTGCATACCGAAAATCGAAGACAAACTGCTTGCAAAGTTTTGAAAAACGATTGCAAAGTTTGTAGATTCGTTTGGGAATGTTACATATGATATTATATTGACGGGTTCCATAGTCAAAAGTTCGAAAACGTAAAACAATATTTCGTAAATTGCCGTTAAAGTAGCGTACTATTATTCGCAGCATGTAGAGGTCATAGGTCAATTCAAGAAGTTACTCGTACAAACGCTATCAGGTTTAAAACAGTGTCAAACATGAAATAGTCGCCAGATCGGACATATTTCAAATTGCGTAACTAGTAGTGTTGGTAAGTGAAGAGACAAAGTTTAAAGTCAAGCTCAATCGGCATGGTTAGTTCTTGCATGGGAGACTGCCTGAGAAAACCAGCTATTGATTTTTTTTTTTGGTTTCATCACATACATATCAAACATATGAGACAATGTTCGTGCATCTTTTTTTCGCTGTAATGTCAATTATTTTTAGTAGAAAAACATGGAAATTTAGGCATGTTTTCAAGTTCATGAACATTTTTCCAATTTCTCTATTATTGTTAGAGATCAAGTTGGTGATGATGTCGGCACATAGTAGGGTTTGACCTGTTAACGTACCGTGAAAAGTCGTACAAAGTGAACGCAAAGTTGTGCAAAGTGATTGGAAAGTTTGTAGATATATTTGTATGCTTGACCTAACTTGTTGGCATATAGAAACCCGCAGTTGTAAAGTCAAATAAATGAATAAAAGCGAGATGTAAACAGCCTATATAAGCAGAGTATCACATGAGCTGACTGACCGTAAAAATGATAGAAAACAGCATGCAAAGTTGGTAAAAGTGTTCGAAACGTTGGCGGAGTTACATGTATATTTAACGTAAGTCATTGGAATGCCAACCCCGCAGTTAAATTTCGAAAACATTAAGTAAAAGTCAAGAAAATGCCAGATATATAAGCAGATTATGGCAACTGCAAACCGAAAATCGAAGACAAACTGCTTGCAAAGTTTTGAAAAACGATTGCAAAGTTTGTAGATTCGTTTGGGAATGTTACATATGATATTATATTGACGGGTTCCATAGTCAAAAGTTCGAAAACGTAAAACAATATTTCGTAAATTGCCGTTAAAGTAGCGTACTATTATTCGCAGCATGTAGAGGTCATAGGTCAATTCAAGAAGTTACTCGTACAAACGCTATCAGGTTTAAAACAGTGTCAAACATGAAATAGTCGCCAGATCGGGCATATTTCAAATTGCGTAACTAGTAGTGTTGGTAAGTGAAGAGACAAAGTTTAAAGTCAAGCTCAAACGGCATGGTTAGTTCTTGCATGGGAGACTGCCTGAGAAAACCAGCTAGGGAATTTTTTTTTTTGGTTTCATCACATACATATCAAACATATAAGACAATGTTCGTGCATCTTTTTTTCGCTGTAATGTCAATTATTTTTAGTAGAAAAACATGGAAATTTAGGCATGTTTTCAAGTTCATGAACATTTTTCCAATTTCTCTATTATTGTTAGAGATCAAGTTGGTGATGATGTCGGCACATAGTAGGGTTTGACCTGTTAACGTACCGTGAAAAGTCGTACAAAGTGAACGCAAAGTTGTGCAAAGTGATTGGAAAGTTTGTAGATATATTTGTATGCTTGACCTAACTTGTTGGCATATAGAAACCCGCAGTTGTAAAGTCAAATAAATGAATAAAATCGAGATGTAAACAGCCTATATAAGCAGAGTATCACAAGAGCTGACTGACCGTAAAAATGATAGAAAACAGCATGCTATGTTGGTAAAAGCGTGCGAAACGTTGGCGGAATTACATGTATATTTAACGTAAGTCATTGGAATGCCAACCCCGCAGTTAAATTTCGAAAACATTAAGTACAAGTCAAGAAAATGCCAGATATATAAGCAGATTATGGCAACTGCAAACCGAAAATCGAAGACAAACTGCTTGCAAAGTTTTGAAAAACGATTGCAAAGTTTGTAGATTCGTTTGGGAATGTTACATATGATATTATATTGACGGGTTCCATAGTCAAAAGTTCGAAAACGTAAAACAATATTTCGTAAATTGCCGTTAAAGTTGCGTACTATTATTCGCAGCATGTAGAGGTCATAGGTCAATTCAAGAAGTTACTCGTACAAACGCTATCAGGTTTAAAACAGTGTCAAAGATGAAATAGTCGCCAGATCGGACATATTTCAAATTGCGTAACTAGTAGTGTTGGTAAGTGAAGAGACTAAGTTTAAAGTCAAGCTCAATCGGCATGGTTAGTTCTTGCATGGGAGACTGCCTGAGAAAACCAGCTATTGCATTTTTTTTTTGGTTTCATCACATACATATCAAACATATGAGACAATGTTCGTGCATCTTTTTTTCGCTGTAATGTCAATTATTTTTAGTAGAAAAACATGGAAATTTAGGCATGTTTTCAAGTTCATGAACATTTTTCCAATTTCTCTATTATTGTTGGAGATCAAGTTGGTGATGATGTCGGCACATAGTAGGGTTTGACCTGTTAACGTACCGTGAAAAGTCGTACAAAGTGAACGCAAAGTTGTGCAAAGTGATTGGAAAGTTTGTAGATATATTTGTATGCTTGACCTAACTTGTTGGCATATAGAAACCCGCAGTTGTAAAGTCAAATAAATGAATAAAAGCGAGATGTAAACAGCCTATATAAGCAGAGTATCACAAGAGCTGACTGACCGTAAAAATGATAGAAAACAGCATGCTATGTTGGTAAAAGCGTGCGAAACGTTGGCGGAGTTACATGTATATTTAACGTAAGTCATTGGAATGCCAACCCCGCAGTTAAATTTCGAAAACATTAAGTAAAAGTCAAGAAAATGCCAGATATATAAGCAGATTATGGCAACTGCAAACCGAAAATCGAAGACAAACTGCTTGCAAAGTTTTGAAAAACGATTGCAAAGTTTGTAGATTCGTTTGGGAATGTTACATATGATATTATATTGACGGGTTCCATAGTCAAAAGTTCGAAAACGTAAAACAATATTTCGTAAATTGCCGTTAAAGTAGCGTACTATTATTCGCAGCATGTAGAGGTCATAGGTCAATTCAAGAAGTTACTCGTACAAACGCTATCAGGTTTAAAACAGTGTCAAACATGAAATAGTCGCCAGATCGGGCATATTTCAAATTGCGTAACTAGTAGTGTTGGTAAGTGAAGAGACAAAGTTTAAAGTCAAGCTCAAACGGCATGGTTAGTTCTTGCATGGGAGACTGCCTGAGAAAACCAGCTAGGGAATTTTTTTTTTTGGTTTCATCACATACATATCAAACATATGAGACAATGTTCGTGCATCTTTTTTTCGCTGTAATGTCAATTATTTTTAGTAGAAAAACATGGAAATTTAGGCATGTTTTCAAGTTCATGAACATTTTTCCAATTTCTCTATTATTGTTAGAGATCAAGTTGGTGATGATGTCGGCACATAGTAGGGTTTGACCTGTTAACGTACCGTGAAAAGTCGTACAAAGTGAACGCAAAGTTGTGCAAAGTGATTGGAAAGTTTGTAGATATATTTGTATGCTTGACCTAACTTGTTGGCATATAGAAACCCGCAGTTGTAAAGTCAAATAAATGAATAAAATCGAGATGTAAACAGCCTATATAAGCAGAGTATCACAAGAGCTGACTGACCGTAAAAATGATAGAAAACAGCATGCTATGTTGGTAAAAGCGTGCGAAACGTTGGCGGAATTACATGTATATTTAACGTAAGTCATTGGAATGCCAACCCCGCAGTTAAATTTCGAAAACATTAAGTACAAGTCAAGAAAATGCCAGATATATAAGCAGATTATGGCAACTGCAAACCGAAAATCGAAGACAAACTGCTTGCAAAGTTTTGAAAAACGATTGCAAAGTTTGTAGATTCGTTTGGGAATGTTACATATGATATTATATTGACGGGTTCCATAGTCAAAAGTTCGAAAACGTAAAACAATATTTCGTAAATTGCCGTTAAAGTTGCGTACTATTATTCGCAGCATGTAGAGGTCATAGGTCAATTCAAGAAGTTACTCGTACAAACGCTATCAGGTTTAAAACAGTGTCAAAGATGAAATAGTCGCCAGATCGGACATATTTCAAATTGCGTAACTAGTAGTGTTGGTAAGTGAAGAGACTAAGTTTAAAGTCAAGCTCAATCGGCATGGTTAGTTCTTGCATGGGAGACTGCCTGAGAAAACCAGCTATTGCATTTTTTTTTTGGTTTCATCACATACATATCAAACATATGAGACAATGTTCGTGCATCTTTTTTTCGCTGTAATGTCAATTATTTTTAGTAGAAAAACATGGAAATTTAGGCATGTTTTCAAGTTCATGAACATTTTTCCAATTTCTCTATTATTGTTGGAGATCAAGTTGGTGATGATGTCGGCACATAGTAGGGTTTGACCTGTTAACGTACCGTGAAAAGTCGTACAAAGTGAACGCAAAGTTGTGCAAAGTGATTGGAAAGTTTGTAGATATATTTGTATGCTTGACCTAACTTGTTGGCATATAGAAACCCGCAGTTGTAAAGTCAAATAAATGAATAAAAGCGAGATGTAAACAGCCTATATAAGCAGAGTATCACAAGAGCTGACTGACCGTAAAAATGATAGAAAACAGCATGCTATGTTGGTAAAAGCGTGCGAAACGTTGGCGGAGTTACATGTATATTTAACGTAAGTCATTGGAATGCCAACCCCGCAGTTAAATTTCGAAAACATTAAGTAAAAGTCAAGAAAATGCCAGATATATAAGCAGATTATGGCAACTGCAAACCGAAAATCGAAGACAAACTGCTTGCAAAGTTTTGAAAAACGATTGCAAAGTTTGTAGATTCGTTTGGGAATGTTACATATGATATTATATTGACGGGTTCCATAGTCAAAAGTTCGAAAACGTAAAACAATATTTCGTAAATTGCCGTTAAAGTAGCGTACTATTATTCGCAGCATGTAGAGGTCATAGGTCAATTCAAGAAGTTACTCGTACAAACGCTAGCAGGTTTAAAACAGTGTCAAAGATGAAATAGTCGCCAGATCGGACATATTTCAAATTGCGTAACTAGTAGTGTTGGTAAGTGAAGAGACTAAGTTTAAAGTCAAGCTCAATCGGCATGGTTAGTTCTTGCATGGGAGACTGCCTGAGAAAACCAGCTATTGCATTTTTTTTTGGTTTCATCACATACATATCAAACATATGAGACAATGTTCGTGCATCTTTTTTTCGCTGTAATGTCAATTATTTTTAGTAGAAAAACATGGAAATTTAGGCATGTTTTCATGTTCATGAACATTTTTCCAATTTCTCTATTATTGTTAGAGATCAAGTTGGTGATGATGTCGGCACATAGTAGGGTTTGACCTGTTAACGTACCGTGAAAAGTCGTACAAAGTGAACGCAAAGTTGTGCAAAGTGATTGGAAAATTTGTAGATATATTTGTATGCTTGACCTAACTTGTTGGCATATAGAAACCCGCAGTTGTAAAGTCAAATAAATGAATAAAAGCGAGATGTAAACAGCGTATAAAAGCAGAGTATCACATTAGCTGACTGACCGTAAAAATGATAGAAAACAGCATGCAAAGTTGGTAAAAGTGTTCGAAACGTTGGCGGAGTTACATGTATATTTAACCTAAGTCATTGGAATGCCAACCCCGCAGTTAAATTTCGAAAACATTAAGTAAAAGTCAAGAAAATGCCAGATATATAAGCAGATTATGGCAACTGCAAACCGAAAATCGAAGACAAACTGCTTGCAAAGTTTTGAAAAACGATTGCAAAGTTTGTAGATTCGTTTGGGAATGTTACATATGATATTATATTGACGGGTTCCATAGTCAAAAGTTCGAAAACGTAAAACAATATTTCGTAAATTGCCGTTAAAGTAGCGTACTATTATTCGCAGCATGTAGAGGTCATAGGTCAATTCAAGAAGTTACTCGTACAAACGCTATCAGGTTTAAAACAGTGTCAAACATGAAATAGTCGCCAGATCGGGCATATTTCAAATTGCGTAACTAGTAGTGTTGGTAAGTGAAGAGACAAAGTTTAAAGTCAAGCTCAATCGGCATGCTTAGTTCTTGCATGGGAGACTGCCTGAGAAAACCAGCTAGGGAATTTTTTTTTTTGGTTTCATCACATACATATCAAACATATGAGACAATGTTCGTGCATCTTTTTTTCGCTGTAATGTCAATTATTTTTAGTAGAAAAACATGGAAATTTAGGCATGTTTTCAAGTTCATGAACATTTTTCCAATTTCTCTATTATTGTTGGAGATCAAGTTGGTGATGATGTCGGCACATAGTAGGGTTTGACCTGTTAACGTACCGTGAAAAGTCGTACAAAGTGAACGCAAAGTTGTGCAAAGTGATTGGAAAGTTTGTAGATATATTTGTATGCTTGACCTAACTTGTTGGCATATAGATACCCGCAGTTGTAAAGTCAAATAAATGAATAAAAGCGAGATGAAAACAGCCTATGTAAGCAGAGTATCACATGAGCTGACTGACCGTAAACATGATAGAAAACAGCATGTAATGTTGGTAAAAGCGTGCGAAACGTTGGCTGAGTTACATGTACATTTAACCTAAGTCATTGGAATGCCAACCCCGCGGTTAAATTTCGAAAACATTAAGTAAAAGTCAAGAAAATGCCAGATATATAAGCAGATTATGGCAACTGCAAACCGAAAATCGAAGACAAACTGCTTGCAAAGTTTTGAAAAACGATTGCAAAGTTTGTAGATTCGTTTGGGAATGTTACATATGATATTATATTGACGGGTTCCATAGTCAAAAGTTCGAAAACGTAAAACAATATTTCGTAAATTGCCGTTAAAGTAGCGTACTATTATTCGCAGCATGTAGAGGTCATAGGTCAATTCAAGAAGTTACTCGTACAAACGCTAGCAGGTTTAAAACAGTGTCAAAGATGAAATAGTCGCCAGATCGGACATATTTCAAATTGCGTAACTAGTAGTGTTGGTAAGTGAAGAGACTAAGTTTAAAGTCAAGCTCAATCGGCATGGTTAGTTCTTGCATGGGAGACTGCCTGAGAAAACCAGCTATTGCATTTTTTTTTGGTTTCATCACATACATATCAAACATATGAGACAATGTTCGTGCATCTTTTTTTCGCTGTAATGTCAATTATTTTTAGTAGAAAAACATGGAAATTTAGGCATGTTTTCATGTTCATGAACATTTTTCCAATTTCTCTATTATTGTTAGAGATCAAGTTGGTGATGATGTCGGCACATAGTAGGGTTTGACCTGTTAACGTACCGTGAAAAGTCGTACAAAGTGAACGCAAAGTTGTGCAAAGTGATTGGAAAATTTGTAGATATATTTGTATGCTTGACCTAACTTGTTGGCATATAGAAACCCGCAGTTGTAAAGTCAAATAAATGAATAAAAGCGAGATGTAAACAGCGTATAAAAGCAGAGTATCACATTAGCTGACTGACCGTAAAAATGATAGAAAACAGCATGCAAAGTTGGTAAAAGTGTTCGAAACGTTGGCGGAGTTACATGTATATTTAACCTAAGTCATTGGAATGCCAACCCCGCAGTTAAATTTCGAAAACATTAAGTAAAAGTCAAGAAAATGCCAGATATATAAGCAGATTATGGCAACTGCAAACCGAAAATCGAAGACAAACTGCTTGCAAAGTTTTGAAAAACGATTGCAAAGTTTGTAGATTCGTTTGGGAATGTTACATATGATATTATATTGACGGGTTCCATAGTCAAAAGTTCGAAAACGTAAAACAATATTTCGTAAATTGCCGTTAAAGTAGCGTACTATTATTCGCAGCATGTAGAGGTCATAGGTCAATTCAAGAAGTTACTCGTACAAACGCTATCAGGTTTAAAACAGTGTCAAACATGAAATAGTCGCCAGATCGGGCATATTTCAAATTGCGTAACTAGTAGTGTTGGTAAGTGAAGAGACAAAGTTTAAAGTCAAGCTCAATCGGCATGCTTAGTTCTTGCATGGGAGACTGCCTGAGAAAACCAGCTAGGGAATTTTTTTTTTTGGTTTCATCACATACATATCAAACATATGAGACAATGTTCGTGCATCTTTTTTTCGCTGTAATGTCAATTATTTTTAGTAGAAAAACATGGAAATTTAGGCATGTTTTCAAGTTCATGAACATTTTTCCAATTTCTCTATTATTGTTGGAGATCAAGTTGGTGATGATGTCGGCACATAGTAGGGTTTGACCTGTTAACGTACCGTGAAAAGTCGTACAAAGTGAACGCAAAGTTGTGCAAAGTGATTGGAAAGTTTGTAGATATATTTGTATGCTTGACCTAACTTGTTGGCATATAGATACCCGCAGTTGTAAAGTCAAATAAATGAATAAAAGCGAGATGAAAACAGCCTATGTAAGCAGAGTATCACATGAGCTGACTGACCGTAAACATGATAGAAAACAGCACGCAAAGTTGGTAAAAGTGTTCGAAACGTTGGCGGAGTTTCATGTATATTTAACGTAAGTCATTGGAATGCCAACCCCGCAGTTAAATTTCGAAAACATTAAGTAAAAGTCAAGAAAATGCCAGATATATAAGCAGATTATGGCAACTGCAAACCGAAAATCGAAGACAAACTGCTTGCAAAGTTTTGAAAAACGATTGCAAAGTTTGTAGATTCGTTTGGGAATGTTACATATGATATTATATTGACGGGTTCCATAGTCAAAAGTTCGAAAACGTAAAACAATATTTCGTAAATTGCCGTTAAAGTAGCGTACTATTATTCGCAGCATGTAGAGGTCATAGGTCAATTCAAGAAGCTACTCGTACAAACGCTATCAGGTTTAAAACAGTGTCAAACATGAAATAGTCGCCAGATCGGACACATTTCAAATTGCGTAACTAGTAGTGTTGGTAAGTGAAGAGACAAAGTTTAAAGTCAAGCTCAATCGGCATGGTTAGTTCTTGCATGGGAGACTGCCTGAGAAAACCAGCTATTGAATTTTTTTTTTGGTTTCATCACATACATATCAAACATATGAGACAATGTTCGTGCATCTTTTTTTCGCTGTAATGTCAATTATTTTTAGTAGAAAAACATGGAAATTTAGGCATGTTTTCATGTTCATGAACATTTTTCCAATTTCTCTATTATTGTTAGAGATCAAGTTGGTGATGATGTCGGCACATAGTAGGGTTTGACCTGTTAACGTACCGTGAAAAGTCGTACAAAGTGAACGCAAAGTTGTGCAAAGTGATTGGAAAATTTGTAGATATATTTGTATGCTTGACCTAACTTGTTGGCATATAGAAACCCGCAGTTGTAAAGTCAAATAAATGAATAAAAGCGAGATGTAAACAGCGTATAAAAGCAGAGTATCACATTAGCTGACTGACCGTAAAAATGATAGAAAACAGCATGCAAAGTTGGTAAAAGTGTTCGAAACGTTGGCGGAGTTACATGTATATTTAACCTAAGTCATTGGAATGCCAACCCCGCAGTTAAATTTCGAAAACATTAAGTAAAAGTCAAGAAAATGCCAGATATATAAGCAGATTATGGCAACTGCAAACCGAAAATCGAAGACAAACTGCTTGCAAAGTTTTGAAAAACGATTGCAAAGTTTGTAGATTCGTTTGGGAATGTTACATATGATATTATATTGACGGGTTCCATAGTCAAAAGTTCGAAAACGTAAAACAATATTTCGTAAATTGCCGTTAAAGTAGCGTACTATTATTCGCAGCATGTAGAGGTCATAGGTCAATTCAAGAAGTTACTCGTACAAACGCTATCAGGTTTAAAACAGTGTCAAACATGAAATAGTCGCCAGATCGGGCATATTTCAAATTGCGTAACTAGTAGTGTTGGTAAGTGAAGAGACAAAGTTTAAAGTCAAGCTCAATCGGCATGCTTAGTTCTTGCATGGGAGACTGCCTGAGAAAACCAGCTAGGGAATTTTTTTTTTTGGTTTCATCACATACATATCAAACATATGAGACAATGTTCGTGCATCTTTTTTTCGCTGTAATGTCAATTATTTTTAGTAGAAAAACATGGAAATTTAGGCATGTTTTCAAGTTCATGAACATTTTTCCAATTTCTCTATTATTGTTGGAGATCAAGTTGGTGATGATGTCGGCACATAGTAGGGTTTGACCTGTTAACGTACCGTGAAAAGTCGTACAAAGTGAACGCAAAGTTGTGCAAAGTGATTGGAAAGTTTGTAGATATATTTGTATGCTTGACCTAACTTGTTGGCATATAGATACCCGCAGTTGTAAAGTCAAATAAATGAATAAAAGCGAGATGAAAACAGCCTATGTAAGCAGAGTATCACATGAGCTGACTGACCGTAAACATGATAGAAAACAGCACGCAAAGTTGGTAAAAGTGTTCGAAACGTTGGCGGAGTTTCATGTATATTTAACCTAAGTGATTGGAATGCCAACCCCGCAGTTAAATTTCGAAAACATTAAGTAATTGCCTGGAAAATGCCAGATATATAAGCAGATTATGGCAACTGCAAACCGTAACTCAAAGACAAACTGCTATCATAGTTTTGAAAAACGATTGCAAAGTTTGTAGATTCGTTTGGGAATGTTACATATGATATTATATTGACGGGTTACATAGTCAAAAGTTCGAAAACTTAAAAAAAGATTTCGTAAATTGCCGTTAAAGTAGCGTACTATTATTCGCAGCATGTAGAGGTCATTGGTCAATTCAAGAAGTTACTCGTACAAACGCTATCAGGTTTAAAACAGTGTCAAACATGAAATAGTCGCCAGATCGGGCATATTTCAAATTGCGTAACTAGTAGTGTTGGTAAGTGAAGAGACAAAGTTTAAAGTCAAGCTCAATCGGCATGCTTAGTTCTTGCATGGGAGACTGCCTGAGAGAACCAGCTAGGGAATTTTTTTTTTTGGTTTCATCACATACATATCAAACATATGAGACAATGTTCGTGCATCTTTTTTTCGCTGTAATGTCAATTATTTTTAGTAGAAAAACATGGAAATTTAGGCATGTTTTCAAGTTCATGAACATTTTTCCAATTTCTCTATTATTGTTGGAGATCAAGTTGGTGATGATGTCGGCACATAGTAGGGTTTGACCTGTTAACGTACCGTGAAAAGTCGTACAAAGTGAACGCAAAGTTGTGCAAAGTGATTGGAAAGTTTGTAGATATATTTGTATGCTTGACCTAACTTGTTGGCATATAGATACCCGCAGTTGTAAAGTCAAATAAATGAATAAAAGCGAGATGAAAACAGCCTATGTAAGCAGAGTATCACATGAGCTGACTGACCGTAAACATGATAGAAAACAGCACGCAAAGTTGGTAAAAGTGTTCGAAACGTTGGCGGAGTTTCATGTATATTTAACCTAAGTCATTGGAATGCCAACCCCGCAGTTAAATTTCGAAAACATTAAGTAATTGCCTGGAAAATGCCAGATATATAAGCAGATTATGGCAACTGCAAACCGTAACTCAAAGACAAACTGCTATCATAGTTTTGAAAAACGATTGCAAAGTTTGTAGATTCGTTTGGGAATGTTACATATGATATTATATTGACGGGTTACATAGTCAAAAGTTCGAAAACTTAAAAAAAGATTTCGTAAATTGCCGTTAAAGTAGCGTACTATTATTCGCAGCATGTAGAGGTCATTGGTCAATTCAAGAAGTTACTCGTACAAACGCTATCAGGTTTAAAACAGTGTCAAACATGAAATAGTCGCCAGATCGGGCATATTTCAAATTGCGTAACTAGTAGTGTTGGTAAGTGAAGAGACAAAGTTTAAAGTCAAGCTCAATCGGCATGCTTAGTTCTTGCATGGGAGACTGCCTGAGAGAACCAGCTAGGGAATTTTTTTTTTTGGTTTCATCACATACATATCAAACATATGAGACAATGTTCGTGCATCTTTTTTTCGCTGTAATGTCAATTATTTTTAGTAGAAAAACATGGAAATTTAGGCATGTTTTCAAGTTCATGAACATTTTTCCAATTTCTCTATTATTGTTGGAGATCAAGTTGGTGATGATGTCGGCACATAGTAGGGTTTGACCTGTTAACGTACCGTGAAAAGTCGTACAAAGTGAACGCAAAGTTGTGCAAAGTGATTGGAAAGTTTGTAGATATATTTGTATGCTTGACCTAACTTGTTGGCATATAGATACCCGCAGTTGTAAAGTCAAATAAATGAATAAAAGCGAGATGAAAACAGCCTATGTAAGCAGAGTATCACATGAGCTGACTGACCGTAAACATGATAGAAAACAGCACGCAAAGTTGGTAAAAGTGTTCGAAACGTTGGCGGAGTTTCATGTATATTTAACCTAAGTCATTGGAATGCCAACCCCGCAGTTAAATTTCGAAAACATTAAGTAATTGCCTGGAAAATGCCAGATATATAAGCAGATTATGGCAACTGCAAACCGTAACTCAAAGACAAACTGCTATCAAAGTTTTGAAAAACGATTGCAAAGTTTGTAGATTCGTTTGGGAATGTTACATATGATATTATATTGACGGGTTACATAGTCAAAAGTTCGAAAACTTAAAAAAATATTTCGTAAATTGCCGTTAAAGTAGCGTACTATTATTCGCAGCATGTAGAGGTCATAGGTCAATTCAAGAAGTTACTCGTACAAACGCTATCAGGTTTAAAACAGTGTCAAACATGAAATAGTCGCCAGATCGGGCATATTTCAAATTGCGTACCTAGTAGTGTTGGTAGGTGAGGAGACAAAGTTTAAAGTCAAGCACAATCGGCATGGTTAGTTCTTGCATGGGTGACTGCCTGAGAAAACCAGCTAGGGAATTTTTTTTTTGGTTTCATCACATAAATATCAAACATATGAGACAATGTTCGTGCATCTTTGTTTTTCTGTAATGTGAATTATTTTTAGTAGAAAAACATGGAAATTTAGGCATGATTTCAAGTTCATGAACATTTTTCCAATTTCTCTATTATTGTTGGAGATCAAGTTGGTGATGATGTCGGCACATAGTGGGGTTTGACCTGTTAACGTACCGTGAAAAGTCGTACAAAGTGAACGCAAAGTTGTGCAAAGTGATTGGAAAGTTTGTAGATATATTTGTATGCTTGACCTAACTTGTTGGCATATAGAAACCCGCAGTTGTAAAGTCAAATAAATGAATAAAAGCGAGATGAAAACAGCCTATATAAGCAGAGTATCACATGAGCTGACTGACCGTAAAAATGATAGAAAACAGCATGCAAAGTTGGTAAAAGTGTTCGAAACGTTGGCGGAGTTACATGTATATTTAACCTAAGTCATTGGAATGCCAACCCCGCAGTTAAATTTCGAAAACATTAAGTAATTGTCTGGAAAATGCCAGATATATAAGCAGATTATGGCAACTGCAAACCGTAAATCGAAGACAAACTGCTTTCAAAGTTTTGAAAAACGATTGCAAAGTTTGTAGATTCGTTTGGGAATGTTACATATGATATTATATTGACGGGTTACATAGTCAAAAGTTCGAAAACTTAAAAAAATATTTCGTAAATTGCCGTTAAAGTAGCGTACTATTATTCGCAGCATGTAGAGGTCATAGGTCAATTCAAGAAATTACTTGTACAAACGCTATCAGGTTTATAACAGTGTCAAACATGAAATAGTCGCCAGATCGAGTATATTTTAAATTGCGTAACTAGTAGTGTTGGTAGGTGAAGAGACAAAGTTTAAAGTCAAGCTCAATCGGCATGGTTAGTTCTTGCATGGGAGACTGCCTGAGATAACCTGCCAAGGAGTTTTTTTGGTTTTATCACATACATATCAAACATATGAGACAATGTTCGTGCATCTTTTTTTCACTGTAATGTCAATTATTTTTAGTAGAAAAACATGGAAATTTAGGCATGTTTTCAAGTTCATGAACATTTTTCCAATTTCTCTATTATTGTTGGAGATCAAGTTGGTGATGATGTCGGCTCATAGTGGGGTTTGACCTGTTAACATACCGTGAAAAGTCGTACAAAGTGAACGCAAAGTTGTGCAAAGTGATTGGAAAGTTTGTAGATATATTTGTATGCTTGACCTAACTTGTTGGCATATAGAAACCCGCAGTTGTAAAGTCAAATAAATGAATAAAAGCGAGATGAAAACAGCCTATGTAAGCAGAGTATCACATGAGCTGACTGACTGTAAACATGATAGAAAACAGCACGCAAAGTTGGTAAAAGTGTTCGAAACGTTGGCGGAGTTTCATGTATATTTAACCTAAGTCATTGGAATGCCAACCCCGCAGTTAAATTTCGAAAACATTAAGTAATTGCCTGGAAAATGCCAGATATATAAGCAGATTATGGCAACTGCAAACCGTAAATCAAAGACAAACTGCTATCAAAGTTTTGAAAAACGATTGCAAAGTTTGTAGATTCGTTTGGGAATGTTACATATGATATTATATTGACGGGTTACATAGTCAAAAGTTCGAAAACTTAAAAAAATATTTCGTAAATTGCCGTTAAAGTAGCGTACTATTATTCGCAGCATGTAGAGGTCATAGGTCAATTCAAGAAGTTACTCGTACAAACGCTATCAGGTTTAAAACAGTGCAAACATGAAATAGTCGCCAGATCGGGCATATTTCAAATTGCGTAACTAGTAGTGTTGGTAGGTGAGGAGACAAAGTTTAAAGTCAAGCTCAATCGGCATGGTTAGTTCTTGCATGGGAGACTGCCTGAGAAAACCAGCTAGGGAATTTTTTTTTTGGTTTCATCACATAAATATCAAACATATGAGACAATGTTCGTGCATCTTTGTTTTTGTGTAATGTGAATAATTTTTAGTAGAAAAACATGGAAATTTAGGCATGATTTCAAGTTCATGAACATTTTTCCAATTTCTCTATTATTGTTGGAGATCAAGTTGGTGATGATGTCGGCACATAGTGGGGTTTGACCTGTTGACGTACCGTGAAAAGTCGTACAAAGTGAACGCAAAGTTGTGCAAAGTGATTGGAAAGTTTGTAGATATATTTGTATGCTTGACCTAACTTGTTGGCATATAGAAACCCGCAGTTGTAAAGTCAAATAAATGAATAAAAGCGAGATGAAAACAGCCTATATAAGCAGAGTATCACATGAGCTGACTGACCGTAAAAATGATAGAAAACAGCATGCAAAGTTGGTAAAAGTGTTCGAAACGTTGGCGGAGTTACATGTATATTTAACCTAAGTCATTGGAATGCCAACCCCGCAGTTAAATTTCGAAAACATTAAGTAATTGTCTGGGAAATGCCAGATATATAAGCAGATTATGGCAACAGCAAACCGTAAATCGAAGACAAACTGCTTTCAAAGTTTTGAAAAACGATTGCAAAGTTTGTAGATTCGTTTGGGAATGTTACATATGATATTATATTGACGGGTTACATAGTCAAAAGTTCGAAAACTTAAAATATTTCGTAAATTGCCGTTAAAGTAGCGTACTATTATTCGCAGCATGTAGAGGTCATAGGTCAATTCAAGAAGTTACTCGTACAAACGCTATCATGTTTAAAACAGTGTCAAACATGAAATAGTCGCCAGATCGGGCATATTTCAAACTGCGTAGCTAGTAGTGTTGGTAGGTGAAGAGACAAAGTTTAAAGTCAAGCTCAATCGGGCATGGTTAATTCTTGCATGGGAGACTGCCTGAGAAAACCAGATAGGGAATTTTTATTTTGGTTTCATCACATACATATCAAACATATGAGACAATGTTCGTGCATCTTTTTTTCTCTGTAATGTCAATTATTTTTAGTAGAAAAACATGGAAATTTAGGCATGTTTTCAAGTTCATGAACATTTTTCCAATTTCTCTATTATTGTTGGAGATCAAGTTGGTGATGATGTCGGCACATAGTGGGGTTTGACCTGTTAACGTACCGTGAAAAGTCGTACAAAGTGAACGCAAAGTTGTGCAAAGTGATTGGAAAGTTTGTAAATATATTTCTATGCTTGACCTAACTTGTTGGCATATAGAAACCCGCAGTTGTAAAGTCAAATAAATGAATAAAAGCGAGACGAAAACAGCCTATATAAGCAGAGTATCACATGAGCTGACTGACCGCAAAAATGATAGAAAACAGCATGCAAAGTTGGTAAAAGTGTTCGAAACGTTCGCGGAGTTACATGTATATTTAACCTAAGTCATTGGAATGCCAACCCCACAGTTAAATTTCGAAAACATTAAGTAATTGTCTGGAAAATGCCAGATATATAAGCAGATTATGGCAACTGCAAACCGTAAATCGAAGACAAACTGCTTGCAAAGTTTTGAAAAACGATTGCAAAGTTTGTAGATTCGTTTGGGAATGTTACATATGATATTATATTGACGGGTTACATAGTCAAAAGTTCGAAAACTTAAAAAAATATTTCGTAAATTGCCGTTAAAGTAGCGTACTATTATTCGCAGCATGTAGAGGTCATAGGTCAATTCAAGAAGTTACTCGTACAAACGCTATCATGTTTAAAAGAGTGTCAAACATGAAATAGTCGCCAGATCGGGCATATTTCAAACTGCGTAGCTAGTAGTGTTGGTAGGTGAAGAGACAAAGTTTAAAGTCAAGCTCAATCGGCATGGTTAGTTCTTGCATGGGAGACTGCCTGAGAAAACCAGCTAGGGAATTTTTTTTTTGGTTTCATCACATACATATCAAACATATGAGACAATGTTTGTGCATCTTTTTTTCTCTGTAATGTCAATTATTGTTAGTAGAAAAACATGGAAATTTAGGCATGTTTTCAAGTTCATGAACATTTTTCCAATTTCTCTATTATTGTTGGAGATCAAGTTGGTGATGATGTCGGCACATAGTGGGGTTTGACCTGTTAACGTACCGTGAAAAGTCGTACAAAGTGAACGCAAAGTTGTGCAAAGTGATTGGAAAGTTTGTAGATATATTTGTATGCTTGACCTAACTTGTTGGCATATAGAAACCCGCAGTTGAAAAGTCAAATATATGAATAAAAGCGAGATGAAAACAGCCTATAAAAGCAGAGTATCACATGAGCTGACTGACCGTAAAAATGATAGAAAACAGCATGCTATGTTGGTAAAAGCGTGCGAAACGTTGGCGGAGTTACATGTATATTTAACCTAAGTCATTGGAATGCCAACCCCGCAGTTAAATTTCGAAAACATTAAGTAAAAGTCAAGAAAATGCCAGATATATAAGCAGATATGGCAACTGCAAACCGAAAATCGAAGACAAACTGCTTGCAAAGTTTTGAAAAACGATTGCAAAGTTTGTAGATTCGTTTGGGAATGTTACATATGATATTATATTGACGGGTTCCATAGTCAAAAGTTCGAAAACGTAAAACAATATTTCGTAAATTGCCGTTAAAGTAGCGTAATATTATTCGCAGCATGTAGAGGTCATAGGTCAATTCAAGAAATTACTTGTACAAACGCTATCAGGTTTATAACAGTGTCAAACATGAAATAGTCGCCAGATCGAGTATATTTTAAATTGCGTAACTAGTAGTGTTGGTAGGTGAAGAGACAAAGTTTAAAGTCAAGCTCAATCGGCATGGTTAGTTCTTGCATGGGAGACTGCCTGAGAAAACCTGCCAAGGAGTTTTTTTGGTTTTATCACATACATATCAAACATATGAGACAATGTTCGTGCATCTTTTTTTCACTGTAATGTCAATTATTTTTAGTAGAAAAACATGGAAATTTAGGCATGTTTTCAAGTTCATGAACATTTTTCCAATTTCTCTATTATTGTTGGAGATCAAGTTGGTGATGATGTCGGCTCATAGTGGGGTTTGACCTGTTAACATACCGTGAAAAGTCGTACAAAGTGAACGCAAAGTTGTGCAAAGTGATTGGAAAGTTTGTAGATATATTTGTATGCTTGACGTAACTTGTTGGCATATAGAAACCCGCAGTTGTAAAGTCAAATAAATGAATAAAAGCGAGATGAAAACAGCCTATGTAAGCAGAGTATCACATGAGCTGACTGACTGTAAACATGATAGAAAACAGCACGCAAAGTTGGTAAAAGTGTTCGAATCGTTGGCGGAGTTTCATGTATATTTAACCTAAGTCATTGGAATGCCAACCCCGCAGTTAAATTTCGAAAACATTAAGTAATTGCCTGGAAAATGCCAGATATATAAGCAGATTATGGCAACTGCAAACCGTAAATCAAAGACAAACTGCTATCAAAGTTTTGAAAAACGATTGCAAAGTTTGTAGATTCGTTTGGGAATGTTACATATGATATTATATTGACGGGTTACATAGTCAAAAGTTCGAAAACTTAAAAAAATATTTCGTAAATTGCCGTTAAAGTAGCGTACTATTATTCGCAGCATGTAGAGGTCATAGGTCAATTCAAGAAGTTACTCGTACAAACGCTATCAGGTTTAAAACAGTGTCAAACATGAAATAGTCGCCAGATCGGGCATATTTCAAATTGCGTAACTAGTAGTGTTGGTAGGTGAGGAGACAAAGTTTAAAGTCAAGCACAATCGGCATGGTTAGTTCTTGCATGGGAGACTGCCTGAGAAAACCAGTTAGGGAATTTTTTTTTTGGTTTCATCACATAAATATCAAACATATGAGACAATGTTCGTGCATCTTTGTTTTTCTGTAATGTGAATTATTTTTAGTAGAAAAACATGGAAATTTAGGCATGATTTCAAGTTCATGAACATTTTTCCAATTTCTCTATTATTGTTGGAGATCAAGTTGGTGATGATGTCGGCACATAGTGGGGTTTGACCTGTTAACGTACCGTGAAAAGTCGTACAAAGTGAACGCAAAGTTGTGCAAAGTGATTGGAAAGTTTGTAGATATATTTGTATGCTTGACCTAACTTGTTGGCATATAGAAACCCGCAGTTGTAAAGTCAAATAAATGAATAAAAGCGAGATGAAAACAGCCTATATAAGCAGAGTATCACATGAGCTGACTGACCGTAAAAATGATAGAAAACAGCATGCAAAGTTGGTAAAAGTGTTCGAAACGTTGGCGGAGTTACATGTATATTTAACCTAAGTCATTGGAATGCCAACCCCGCAGTTAAATTTCGAAAACATTAAGTAATTGTCTGGAAAATGCCAGATATATAAGCAGATTATGGCAACTGCAAACCGTAAATCGAAGACAAACTGCTTTCAAAGTTTTGAAAAACGATTGCAAAGTTTGTAGATTCGTTTGGGAATGTTACATATGATATTATATTGACGGGTTACATAGTCAAAAGTTGGAAAACTTAAAAAATATTTCGTAAATTGCCGTTAAAGTAGCGTACTATTATTCGCAGCTTGTAGAGGTCATAGGTCAATTCAAGAAGTTACTCGTACAAACGCTATCAGGTTTAAAACAGTGTCAAACATGAAATAGTCGCCAGGTCGGTCATATTTCAAATTGCGTAACTAGTAGTGTTGGTAGGTGAAGAGACAAAGTTTAAAGTCAAGCTCAATCGGCATGGTTAGTTCTTGCATGGGAGACTGCCTGAGAAAACCAGCCAGGGAATTTTTGTTTTGGTTTCATCACATACATATCAAACATATGAGACAATGTGCGTGCATCTTTTTTTCACTGTAATGTCAATTATTTTTAGTAGAAAAACATGGAAATTTAGGCATGTTTTCAAGTTCATGAACATTTTTCCAATTTCTCTATTATTTTTGGAGATCATATTGGTGATGATGTCGGCACATCGTGGGGTTTGACCTGTTAACGTACCGTGAAAAATCGTACAAAGTGAATGCAAAGTTGTGCAAAGTGATTGGAAAGTTTGTAGATATATTTGTATGCTTGACCTAACTTGTTGGCATATAGAAACCCGCAGTTGTAAAGTCAAATAAATGAATAAAAGCGAGATGAAAACAGCCTGTATAAGCAGAGTATCACATGAGCTGACTGACCGTAAAAATGATAGAAAACAGCATGCAAAGTTGGTAAAAGTGTTCGAAACGTTTGCGGAGTTACATGTATATTTAACCTAAGTCATTGGAATGCCAACCCCGCAGTTAAATTTCGAAAACATTAAGTAATTGTCTGGAAAATGCCAGATATATAAGCAGATTATGGCAACTGCAAACCGTAAATCGAAGACAAACTGCTTTCTAGGTTTTGAAAAACGATTGCAAAGTTTGTAGATTCGTTTGGGAATGTTACATATGATATTATATTGACGGGTTACATAGTCAAAAGTTCGAAAACTTAAAAAAATATTTCGTAAATTGCCGTTAAAGTAGCGTACTATTATTCGCAGCATGTAGAGGTCATAGGTCAATTCAAGAAGTTACTCGTACAAACGCTATCAGGTTTAAAACAGTATCAAACATGAAATAGTCGCCAGATCGGGCATATTTCAAATTGTGTAACTAGTAGTGTTGGTAGGTGAAGAGACAAAGTTTAAAGTCATGCTCAATCGGCATGGTTAGTTCTTGCATGGGAGACTGCCTGAGAAAACCAGCTAGGGAATTTTTGTTTTGGATTCATCACATACATATCAAACATATGAGACAATGTTCGTGCATCTTTTTTTCACTGTAATGTCAATTATTTTTAGTAGAAAAACATGGAAATTTAGGCATGTTTTCAAGTTCATGAACATTTTTCCAATTTCTCTATTATTTTTGGAGATCATATTGGTGATGATGTCGGCACATAGTGGGGTTTGACCTGTTAACGTACCGTGAAAAGTCGTACAAAGTGAACGCAAAGTTGTGCAAAGTGATTGGAAAGTTTGTAGATATATTTGTATGCTTGACTTAACTTGTTGGCATATAGAAACCCGCAGTTGTAAAGTCAAATAAATGAATAAAAGCGAGACGAAAACAGCCTATATAAGCAGAGTATCACATGAGCTGACTGACCGCAAAAATGATAGAAAACAGCATGCAAAGTTGGTAAAAGTGTTCGAAACCTTGGCGGAGTTACATGTATATTTAACCTAAGTCATTGGAATGCCAACCCCGCAGTTAAATTTCGAAAACATTAAGTAATTGTCTGGAAAATGCCAGATATATAAGCAGATTATGGCAACTGCAAACCGTAAATCGAAGACAAACTGCTTTCTAGGTTTTGAAAAACGATTGCAAAGTTTGTAGATTCGTTTGGGAATGTTACATATGATATTATATTGACGGGTTACATAGTCAAAAGTTCGAAAACTTAAAAAAATATTTCGTAAATTGCCGTTAAAGTAGCGTACTATTATTCGCAGCATGTAAAGGTCATAGGTCAATTCAAGAAGTTACTCGTACAAACGCTATCAGGTTTAAAACAGTGTCAATCATGAAATAGTCGCCAGATCGGGCATATTTCAAATTGCGTAACTAGTAGTGTTGGTAGGTGAAGAGACAAAGTTTAAAGTCATGCTCAATCGGCATGGTTAGTTCTTGCATGGGAGACTGCCTGAGAAAACCAGCTAGGGAATTTTTGTTTTGGATTCATCACATACATATCAAACATATGAGACAATGTTCGTGCATCTTTTTTTCACTGTAATGTCAATTATTTTTAGTAGAAAAACATGGAAATTTAGGCATGTTTTCAAGTTCATGAACATTTTTCCAATTTCTCTATTATTTTTGGAGATCATATTGGTGATGATGTCGGCACATAGTGGGGTTTGACCTGTTAACGTACCGTGAAAAATCGTACAAAGTGAATGCAAAGTTGTGCAAAGTGATTGGAAAGTTTGTAGATATATTTGTATGCTTGACCTAACTTGTTGGCATATAGAAACCCGCAGTTGTAAAGTCAAATAAATGAATAAAAGCGAGATGAAAACAGCCTGTATAAGCAGAGTATCACATGAGCTGACTGACCGTAAAAATGATAGAAAACAGCATGCAAAGTTGGTAAAAGTGTTCGAAACGTTTGCGGAGTTACATGTATATTTAACCTAAGTCATTGGAATGCCAACCCCGCAGTTAAATTTCGAAAACATTAAGTAATTGTCTGGAAAATGCCAGATATATAAGCAGATTATGGCAACTGCAAACCGTAAATCGAAGACAAACTGCTTTCTAGGTTTTGAAAAACGATTGCAAAGTTTGTAGATTCGTTTGGGAATGTTACATATGATATTATATTGACGGGTTACATAGTCAAAAGTTCGAAAACTTAAAAAAATATTTCGTAAATTGCCGTTAAAGTAGCGTACTATTATTCGCAGCATGTAGAGGTCATAGGTCAATTCAAGAAGTTACTCGTACAAACGCTATCAGGTTTAAAACAGTATCAAACATGAAATAGTCGCCAGATCGGGCATATTTCAAATTGTGTAACTAGTAGTGTTGGTAGGTGAAGAGACAAAGTTTAAAGTCATGCTCAATCGGCATGGTTAGTTCTTGCATGGGAGACTGCCTGAGAAAACCAGCTAGGGAATTTTTGTTTTGGATTCATCACATACATATCAAACATATGAGACAATGTTCGTGCATCTTTTTTTCACTGTAATGTCAATTATTTTTAGTAGAAAAACATGGAAATTTAGGCATGTTTTCAAGTTCATGAACATTTTTCCAATTTCTCTATTATTTTTGGAGATCATATTGGTGATGATGTCGGCACATAGTGGGGTTTGACCTGTTAACGTACCGTGAAAAGTCGTACAAAGTGAACGCAAAGTTGTGCAAAGTGATTGGAAAGTTTGTAGATATATTTGTATGCTTGACTTAACTTGTTGGCATATAGAAACCCGCAGTTGTAAAGTCAAATAAATGAATAAAAGCGAGACGAAAACAGCCTATATAAGCAGAGTATCACATGAGCTGACTGACCGCAAAAATGATAGAAAACAGCATGCAAAGTTGGTAAAAGTGTTCGAAACCTTGGCGGAGTTACATGTATATTTAACCTAAGTCATTGGAATGCCAACCCCGCAGTTAAATTTCGAAAACATTAAGTAATTGTCTGGAAAATGCCAGATATATAAGCAGATTATGGCAACTGCAAACCGTAAATCGAAGACAAACTGCTTTCTAGGTTTTGAAAAACGATTGCAAAGTTTGTAGATTCGTTTGGGAATGTTACATATGATATTATATTGACGGGTTACATAGTCAAAAGTTCGAAAACTTAAAAAAATATTTCGTAAATTGCCGTTAAAGTAGCGTACTATTATTCGCAGCATGTAAAGGTCATAGGTCAATTCAAGAAGTTACTCGTACAAACGCTATCAGGTTTAAAACAGTGTCAATCATGAAATAGTCGCCAGATCGGGCATATTTCAAATTGCGTAACTAGTAGTGTTGGTAGGTGAAGAGACAAAGTTTAAAGTCATGCTCAATCGGCATGGTTAGTTCTTGCATGGGAGACTGCCTGAGAAAACCAGCTAGGGAATTTTTGTTTTGGATTCATCACATACATATCAAACATATGAGACAATGTTCGTGCATCTTTTTTTCACTGTAATGTCAATTATTTTTAGTAGAAAAACATGGAAATTTAGGCATGTTTTCAAGTTCATGAACATTTTTCCAATTTCTCTATTATTTTTGGAGATCATATTGGTGATGATGTCGGCACATAGTGGGGTTTGACCTGTTAACGTACCGTGAAAAGTCGTACAAAGTGAACGCAAAGTTGTGCAAAGTGATTGGAAAGTTTGTAGATATATTTGTATGCTTGACCTAACTTGTTGGCATATAGAAACCCGCAGTTGTAAAGTCAAATAAATGAATAAAAGCGAGATGAAAACAGCCTATAAAAGCAGAGTATCACATGAGCTGACTGACCGTAAAAATGATAGAAAACAGCATGCTATGTTGGTAAAAGCGTGCGAAACGTTGGCGGAGTTACATGTATATTTAACCTAAGTCATTGGAATGCCAACCCCGCAGTTAAATTTCGAAAACATTAAGTAAAAGTCAAGAAAATGCCAGATATATAAGCAGATTATGGCAACTGCAAACAGAAAATCGAAGACAAACTGCTTGCAAAGTTTTGAAAAACGATTGCAAAGTTTGTAGATTCGTTTGGGAATGTTACATATGATATTATATTGACGGGTTACATAGTCAAAAGTTCGAAAACTTAAAAAAATATTTCGTAAATTGCCGTTAAAGTAGCGTACTATTATTCGCAGCATGTAGAGGTCATAGGTCAATTCAAGAAGTTACTCGTACAAACGCTATCAGGTTTAAAACAGTGTCTAACATGAAATTGTCGCCAGATCGGGCATATTTCAAATTGCGTAACTAGTAGTGTTGGTAGGTGAAGAGACACAGTTTAAAGTCAAGCTCAATCGGCATGGTTAGTTCTTGCATGGAAGACTGCCTGAGAAAACCAGCTAGGGAATTTTTGTTTTGGTTTCATCACATACATATCAAACATATGAGACAATGTTCGTGCATCTTTTTTTCTCTGTAATGTCAATAATTTTTAGTAGAAAAACATGAAAATTTAGGCATGTTTTCAAGTTCATGAACATTTTTCCAATTTCTCTATTATTGTTGGAGATCATATTGGTGATGATGTCGGCACATAGTGGGGTTTGACCTGTTAACGTACCGAGAAAAGTCGTACAAAGTGAACGCAAAGTTGTGCAAAGTGATTGGAAAGTTTGTAGATATATTTGTATGCTTGACCTAACTTGTTGGCATATAGAAACCCGCAGTTGTAAAGTCAAATAAATGAATAAAAGCGAGATGAAAACAGCCTATAAAAGCAGAGTATCACATGAGCTGACTGACCGTAAAAATGATAGAAAACAGCATGCTATGTTGGTAAAAGCGTGCGAAACGTTGGCTGAGTTACATGTATATTTAACCTAAGTCATTGGAATGCCAACCCCGCAGTTAAATTTCGAAAACATTAAGTAAAAGTCAAGAAAATGCCAGATATATAAGCAGATTATGGCAACTGCAAACAGAAAATCGAAGACAAACTGCTTGCAAAGTTTTGAAAAACGATTGCAAAGTTTGTAGATTCGTTTGGGAATGTTACATATGATATTATATTGACGGGTTACATAGTCAAAAGTTCGAAAACTTAAAAAAATATTTCGTAAATTGCCGTTAAATTAGCGTACTATTATTCGCAGCATGTGGAGGTCATAGGTCAATTCAAGAAGTTACTCGTACAAACGCTATCAGGTTTAAAACAGTGTCAAACATGAAATAGTCGCCAGATCGGGCATATTTCAAATTGCGTAACTAGTAGTGTTGGTAGGTGAAGAGACACAGTTTAAAGTCAAGCTCAATCGGCATGGTTAGTTCTTGCATGGGAGACTGCCTGAGAAAACCAGCTAGGGAATTTTTGTTTTGGTTTCATCACATACATATCAAACATATGAGACAATGTTCGTGCATCTTTTTTTCTCTGTAATGTCAATTATTTTTTGTAGAAAAACATGAAAATTTAGGCATGTTTTCAAGTTCATGAACATTTTTCCAATTTCTCTATTATTGTTGGAGATCATATTGGTGATGATGTCGGCACATAGTGGGGTTTGACCTGTTAACGTACCGTGAAAAGTCGTACAAAGTGAACGCAAAGTTGTGCAAAGTGATTGGAAAGTTTGTAGATATATTTGTATGCTTGACCTAACTTGTTGGCATATAGAAACCCGCAGTTGTAAAGTCAAATAAATGAATAAAAGCGAGATGAAAACAGCCTATAAAAGCAGAGTATCACATGAGCTGACTGACCGTAAAAATGATAGAAAACAGCATGCTATGTTGGTAAAAGCGTGCGAAACGTTGGCGGAGTTACATGTCTATTTAACGTAAGTCATTGGAATGCCAACCCCGCAGTTAAATTTCGAAAACATTAAGTAATTGTCTGGAAAATGCCAGATATATAAGCAGATTATGGCAACTGCAAACAGAAAATCGAAGACAAACTGCTTGCAAAGTTTTGAAAAACGATTGCAAAGTTTGTAGATTCGTTTGGGAATGTTACATATGATATTATATTGACGGGTTACATAGTCAAAAGTTCGAAAACTTAAAAAAATATTTCGTAAATTGCCGTTAAAGTAGCGTACTATTATTCGCAGCATGTAGAGGTCAATTCAAGAAGTTACTCGTACAAACGCTATCAGGTTTAAAACAGTGTCAAACATGAAATAGTCGCCAGATCGGGCATATTTCAAATTGCGTAACTAGTAGTGTTGGTAGGTGAAGAGACAAAGTTTAAAGTCAAGCTCAATCGGCATGGTTTGTTCTTGCATGGGAGACTGCCTGAGAAAATCAGCTAGGGAATTTTTGTTTTGGTTTCATCACATACATATCAAACATATGAGACAATGTTCATGCATCTTTTTTTCTCTGTAATGTCAATTATTTTTAGAAGAAAAACATGGAAATTTAGGCATGTTTTCAAGTTCATGAACATATTTTGCAATTTCTCTATTATTGTTGGAGATCATATTGGTGATGATGTCGGCACATAGTGGGGTTTGACCTGTTAACGTACCGTGAAAAGTCGTACAAAGTGAACGCAAAGTTGTGCAAAGTGATTGGAAAGTTTGTAGATATATTTGTATGCTTGACCTAACTTGTTGGCATATAGAAACCCGCAGTTGTAAAGTCAAATAAATGAATAAAAGCGAGATGAAAACAGCCTATAAAAGCAGAGTATCACATGAGCTGACTGACCGTAAAAATGATAGAAAACAGCATGCTATGTTGGTAAAAGCGTGCGAAACGTTGGCGGAGTTACATGTATATTTAACCTAAGTCATTGGAATGCCAACCCCGCAGTTAAATTTCGAAAACATTAAGTAAAAGTCAAGAAAATGCCAGATATATAAGCAGATTATGGCAACTGCAAACAGAAAATCGAAGACAAACTGCTTGCAAAGTTTTGAAAAACGATTGCAAAGTTTGTAGATTCGTTTGGGAATGTTACATATGATATTATATTGACGGGTTACATAGTCAAAAGTTCGAAAACTTAAAAAAATATTTCGTAAATTGCCGTTAAATTAGCGTACTATTATTCGCAGCATGTGGAGGTCATAGGTCAATTCAAGAAGTTACTCGTACAAACGCTATCATGTTTAAAACAGTGTTAAACATGAAATAGTCGCCAGATCGGGCATATTTCAAATTGCGTAACTAGTAGTGTTGGTAGGTGAAGAGACACAGTTTAAAGTCAAGCTCAATCGGCATGGTTAGTTCTTGCATGGGAGACTGCCTGAGAAAACCAGCTAGGGAATTTTTGTTTTGGTTTCATCACATACATATCAAACATATGAGACAATGTTCGTGCATCTTTTTTTCTCTGTAATGTCAATTATTTTTAGTAGAAAAACATGAAAATTTAGGCATGTTTTCAAGTTCATGAACATTTTTCCAATTTCTCTATTATTGTTGGAGATCATATTGGTGATGATGTCGGCACATAGTGGGGTTTGACCTGTTAACGTACCGTGAAAAGTCGTACAAAGTGAACGCAAAGTTGTGCAAAGTGATTGGAAAGTTTGTAGATATATTTGTATGCTTGACCTAACTTGTTGGCATATAGAAACCCGCAGTTGTAAAGTCAAATAAATGAATAAAAGCGAGATGAAAACAGCCTATAAAAGCAGAGTATCACATGAGCTGACTGACCGTAAAAATGATAGAAAACAGCATGCTATGTTGGTAAAAGCGTGCGAAACGTTGGCGGAGTTACATGTATATTTAACCTAAGTCATTGGAATGCCAACCCCGCAGTTAAATTTCGAAAACATTAAGTAAAAGTCAAGAAAATGCCAGATATATAAGCAGATTATGGCAACTGCAAACAGAAAATCGAAGACAAACTGCTTGCAAAGTTTTGAAAAACGATTGCAAAGTTTGTAGATTCGTTTGGGAATGTTACATATGATATTATATTGACGGGTTACATAGTCAAAAGTTCGAAAACTTAAAACAATATTTCGTAAATTGCCGTTAAAGTAGCGTACTATTATTCGCAGCATGTAGAGGTCAATTCAAGAAGTTACTCGTACAAACGCTATCAGGTTTAAAACAGTGTCAAACATGAAATAGTCGCCAGATCGGGCATATTTCAAATTGCGTAACTAGTAGTGTTGGTAGGTGAAGAGACAAAGTTTAAAGTCAAGCTCAATCGGCATGGTTAGTTCTTGCATGGGAGACTGCCTGAGAAAACCAGCTAGGGAAATTTTGTTTTGGTTTCATCACATACATATCAAACATTTGAGACAATGTTCGTGCATCTTTTTTTCTCTGTAATGTCAATTATTTTTAGTAGAAAAACATGAAAATTTAGGCATGTTTTCAAGTTCATGAACATTTTTCCAATTTCTCTATTATTGTTGGAGATCATATTGGTGATGATGTCGGCACATAGTGGGGTTTGACCTGTTAACGTACCGTGAAAAGTCGTACAAAGTGAACGCAAAGTTGTGCAAAGTGATTGGAAAGTTTGTAGATATATTTGTATGCTTGACCTAACTTGTTGGCATATAGAAACCCGCAGTTGTAAAGTCAAATAAATGAATAAAAGCGAGATGAAAACAGCCTATAAAAGCAGAGTATCACATGAGCTGACTGACCGTAAAAATGATAGAAAACAGCATGCTATGTTGTTAAAAGCGTGCGAAACGTTGGCGGAGTTACATGTATATTTAACGTAAGTCATTGGAATGCCAACCCCGCAGTTAAATTTCGAAAACATTAAGTAAAAGTCAAGAAAATGCCAGATATATAAGCAGATTATGGCAACTGCAAACAGAAAATCGAAGACAAACTGCTTGCAAAGTTTTGAAAAACGATTGCAAAGTTTGTAGATTCGTTTGGGAATGTTACATATGATATTATATTGACGGGTTACATAGTCAAAAGTTCGAAAACTTAAAAAAATATTTCGTAAATTGCCGTTAAAGTAGCGTACTATTATTCGCAGCATGTAGAGGTCATAGGTCAATTCAAGAAGTTACTCGTACAAACGCTATCAGGTTTAAAACAGTGTCAAACATGAAATAGTCGCCAGATCGGGCATATTTCAAATTGCGTAACTAGTAGTGTTGGTAGGTGAAGAGACAAAGTTTAAAGTCAAGCTCAATCGGCATGGTTAGTTCTTGCATGGAAGACTGCCTGAGAAAACCAGCTAGGGAATTTTTGTTTTGGTTTCATCACATACATATCAAACATATGAGACAATGTTCGTGCATCTTTTTTTCTCTGTAATGTCAATTATTTTTAGAAGAAAAACATGGAAATTTAGGCATGTTTTCAAGTTCATGAACATATTTTGCAATTTCTCTATTATTGTTGGAGATCATATTGGTGATGATGTCGGCACATAGTGGGGTTTGACCTGTTAACGTACCGTGAAAAGTCGTACAAAGTGAACGCAAAGTTGTGCAAAGTGATTGGAAAGTTTGTAGATATATTTGTATGCTTGACCTAACTTGTTGGCATATAGAAACCCGCAGTTGTAAAGTCAAATAAATGAATAAAAGCGAGACGAAAACAGCCTATATAAGCAGAGTATCACATGAGCTGACTGACTGCAAAAATGATAGAAAACAGCATGCAAAGTTGGTAAAAGTGTTCGAAACGTTCGCGGAGTTACATGTATATTTAACCTAAGTCATTGGAATGCCAACCCCGCAGTTAAATTTCGAAAACATTAAGTAATTGTCTGGAAAATGCCAGATATATAAGCAGATTATGGCAACTGCAAACCGTAAATCGAAGACAAACTGCTTTCTAGGTTTTGAAAAACGATTGCAAAGTTTGTAGATTCGTTTGGGAATGTTACATATGATATTATATTGACGGGTTACATAGTCAAAAGTTCGAAAACTTAAAAAAAATATTTCGTAAATTGCCGTTAAAGTAGCGTACTATTATTCGCAGCATGTAGAGGTCATAGGTCAATTCAAGAAGTTACTCGTACAAACGCTATCAGGTTTAAAACAGTGTCAAACATGAAATAGTCGCCAGATCGGGCATATTTCAAATTGCGTAACTAGTAGTGTTGGTAGGTGAAGAGACAAAGTTTAAAGTCATGCTCAATCGTCATGGTTAGTTCTTGCATGGGAGACTGCCTGAGAAAACCAGCTAGGGAATTTTTGTTTTGGATTCATCACATACATATCAAACATATGAGACAATGTTCGTGCATCTTTTTTTCACTGTAATGTCAATTATTTTTTAGTAGAAAAACATGGAAATTTAGGCATGTTTTCAAGTTCATGAACATTTTTCCAATTTCTCTATTATTTTTGGAGATCATATTGGTGATGATGTCGGCACATAGTGGGGTTTGACCTGTTAACGTACCGTGAAAAGTCGTACAAAGTGAACGCAAAGTTGTGCAAAGTGATTGGAAAGTTTGTAGATATATTTGTATGCTTGACTTAACTTGTTGGCATATAGAAACCCGCAGTTGTAAAGTCAAATAAATGAATAAAAGCGAGACGAAAACAGCCTATATAAGCAGAGTATCACATGAGCTGACTGACCGCAAAAATGATAGAAAACAGCATGCAAAGTTGGTAAAAGTGTTCGAAACGTTCGCGGAGTTACATGTATATTTAACCTAAGTCATTGGAATGCCAACCCCGCAGTTAAATTTCGAAAACATTAAGTAATTGTCTGGAAAATGCCAGATATATAAGCAGATTATGGCAACTGCAAACCGTAAATCGAAGACAAACTGCTTTCTAGGTTTTGAAAAACGATTGCAAAGTTTGTAGATTCGTTTGGGAATGTTACATATGATATTATATTGACGGGTTACATAGTCAAAAGTTCGAAAACTTAAAAAAATATTTCGTAAATTGCCGTTAAAGAAGCGTACTATTATTCGCAGCATGTAGAGGTCATAGGTCAATTCAAGAAGTTACTCGTACAAACGCTATCAGGTTTAAAACAGTGTCAAACATGAAATAGTCGCCAGATCGGGCATATTTCAAATTGCGTAACTAGTAGTGTTGGTAGGTGAAGACACAAAGTTTAAAGTCATGCTCAATCGGCATGGTTAGTTCTTGCATGGGAGACTGCCTGAGAAAACCAGCTAGGGAATTTTTGTTTTGGATTCATCACATACATATCAAACATATGAGACAATGTTCGTGCATCTTTTTTTCACTGTAATGTCAATTATTTTTAGTAGAAAAACATGGAAATTTAGGCATGTTTTCAAGTTCATGAACATTTTTCCAATTTCTCTATTATTTTTGGAGATCATATTGGTGATGATGTCGGCACATAGTGGGGTTTGACCTGTTAACGTACCGTGAAAAGTCGTACAAAGTGAACGCAAAGTTGTGCAAAGTGATTGGAAAGTTTGTAGATATATTTGTATGCTTGACCTAACTTGTTGGCATATAGAAACCCGCAGTTGTAAAGTCAAATAAATGAATAAAAGCGAGATGAAAACAGCCTATAAAAGCAGAGTATCACATGAGCTGACTGACCGTAAAAATGATAGAAAACAGCATGCTATGTTGGTAAAAGCGTGCGAAACGTTGGCGGAGTTACATGTATATTTAACCTAAGTCATTGGAATGCCAACCCCGCAGTTAAATTTCGAAAACATTAAGTAAAAGTCAAGAAAATGCCAGATATATAAGCAGATTATGGCAACTGCAAACAGAAAATCGAAGACAAACTGCTTGCAAAGTTTTGAAAAACGATTGCAAAGTTTGTAGATTCGTTTGGGAATGTTACATATGATATTATATTGACGGGTTACATAGTCAAAAGTTCGAAAACTTAAAAAAATATTTCGTAAATTGCCGTTAAAGTAGCGTACTATTATTCGCAGCATGTGGAGGTCATAGGTCAATTCAAGAAGTTACTCGTACAAACGCTATCAGGTTTAAAACAGTGTCAAACATGAAATAGTCGCCAGATCGGGCATATTTCAAATTGCGTAACTAGTAGTGTTGGTAGGTGAAGAGACAAAGTTTAAAGTCAAGCTCAATCGGCATGGTTAGTTCTTGCATGGGAGACTGCCTGAGAAAACCAGCTAGGGAAATTTTGTTTTGGTTTCATCACATACATATCAAACATTTGAGACAATGTTCGTGCATCTTTTTTTCTCTGTAATGTCAATTATTTTTAGTAGAAAAACATGAAAATTTAGGCATGTTTTCAAGTTCATGAACATTTTTCCAATTTCTCTATTATTGTTGGAGATCATATTGGTGATGATGTCGGCACATAGTGGGGTTTGACCTGTTAACGTACCGTGAAAAGTCGTACAAAGTGAACGCAAAGTTGTGCAAAGTGATTGGAAAGTTTGTAGATATATTTGTATGCTTGACTTAACTTGTTGGCATATAGAAACCCGCAGTTGTAAAGTCAAATAAATGAATAAAAGCGAGACGAAAACAGCCTATATAAGCAGAGTATCACATGAGCTGACTGACCGCAAAAATGATAGAAAACAGCATGCAAAGTTGGTAAAAGTGTTCGAAACGTTCGCGGAGTTACATGTATATTTAACCTAAGTCATTGGAATGCCAACCCCGCAGTTAAATTTCGAAAACATTAAGTAATTGTCTGGAAAATGCCAGATATATAAGCAGATTATGGCAACTGCAAACCGTAAATCGAAGACAAACTGCTTTCTAGGTTTTGAAAAACGATTGCAAAGTTTGTAGATTCGTTTGGGAATGTTACATATGATATTATATTGACGGGTTACATAGTCAAAAGTTCGAAAACTTAAAAAAATATTTCGTAAATTGCCGTTAAAGAAGCGTACTATTATTCGCAGCATGTAGAGGTCATAGGTCAATTCAAGAAGTTACTCGTACAAACGCTATCAGGTTTAAAACAGTGTCAAACATGAAATAGTCGCCAGATCGGGCATATTTCAAATTGCGTAACTAGTAGTGTTGGTAGGTGAAGACACAAAGTTTAAAGTCATGCTCAATCGGCATGGTTAGTTCTTGCATGGGAGACTGCCTGAGAAAACCAGCTAGGGAATTTTTGTTTTGGATTCATCACATACATATCAAACATATGAGACAATGTTCGTGCATCTTTTTTTCACTGTAATGTCAATTATTTTTAGTAGAAAAACATGGAAATTTAGGCATGTTTTCAAGTTCATGAACATTTTTCCAATTTCTCTATTATTTTTGGAGATCATATTGGTGATGATGTCGGCACATAGTGGGGTTTGACCTGTTAACGTACCGTGAAAAGTCGTACAAAGTGAACGCAAAGTTGTGCAAAGTGATTGGAAAGTTTGTAGATATATTTGTATGCTTGACCTAACTTGTTGGCATATAGAAACCCGCAGTTGTAAAGTCAAATAAATGAATAAAAGCGAGATGAAAACAGCCTATAAAAGCAGAGTATCACATGAGCTGACTGACCGTAAAAATGATAGAAAACAGCATGCTATGTTGGTAAAAGCGTGCGAAACGTTGGCGGAGTTACATGTATATTTAACCTAAGTCATTGGAATGCCAACCCCGCAGTTAAATTTCGAAAACATTAAGTAAAAGTCAAGAAAATGCCAGATATATAAGCAGATTATGGCAACTGCAAACAGAAAATCGAAGACAAACTGCTTGCAAAGTTTTGAAAAACGATTGCAAAGTTTGTAGATTCGTTTGGGAATGTTACATATGATATTATATTGACGGGTTACATAGTCAAAAGTTCGAAAACTTAAAAAAATATTTCGTAAATTGCCGTTAAAGTAGCGTACTATTATTCGCAGCATGTGGAGGTCATAGGTCAATTCAAGAAGTTACTCGTACAAACGCTATCAGGTTTAAAACAGTGTCAAACATGAAATAGTCGCCAGATCGGGCATATTTCAAATTGCGTAACTAGTAGTGTTGGTAGGTGAAGAGACAAAGTTTAAAGTCAAGCTCAATCGGCATGGTTAGTTCTTGCATGGGAGACTGCCTGAGAAAACCAGCTAGGGAAATTTTGTTTTGGTTTCATCACATACATATCAAACATTTGAGACAATGTTCGTGCATCTTTTTTTCTCTGTAATGTCAATTATTTTTAGTAGAAAAACATGAAAATTTAGGCATGTTTTCAAGTTCATGAACATTTTTCCAATTTCTCTATTATTGTTGGAGATCATATTGGTGATGATGTCGGCACATAGTGGGGTTTGACCTGTTAACGTACCGTGAAAAGTCGTACAAAGTGAACGCAAAGTTGTGCAAAGTGATTGGAAAGTTTGTAGATATATTTGTATGCTTGACCTAACTTGTTGGCATATAGAAACCCGCAGTTGTAAAGTCAAATAAATGAATAAAAGCGAGATGAAAACAGCCTATAAAAGCAGAGTATCACATGAGCTGACTGACCGTAAAAATGATAGAAAACAGCATGCTATGTTGTTAAAAGCGTGCGAAACGTTGGCGGAGTTACATGTATATTTAACGTAAGTCATTGGAATGCCAACCCCGCAGTTAAATTTCGAAAACATTAAGTAAAAGTCAAGAAAATGCCAGATATATAAGCAGATTATGGCAACTGCAAACAGAAAATCGAAGACAAACTGCTTGCAAAGTTTTGAAAAACGATTGCAAAGTTTGTAGATTCGTTTGGGAATGTTACATATGATATTATATTGACGGGTTACATAGTCAAAAGTTCGAAAACTTAAAAAAATATTTCGTAAATTGCCGTTAAAGTAGCGTACTATTATTCGCAGCATGTAGAGGTCATAGGTCAATTCAAGAAGTTACTCGTACAAACGCTATCAGGTTTAAAACAGTGTCAAACATGAAATAGTCGCCAGATCGGGCATATTTCAAATTGCGTAACTAGTAGTGTTGGTAGGTGAAGAGACAAAGTTTAAAGTCAAGCTCAATCGGCATGGTTAGTTCTTGCATGGAAGACTGCCTGAGAAAACCAGCTAGGGAATTTTTGTTTTGGTTTCATCACATACATATCAAACATATGAGACAATGTTCGTGCATTTTTTTTCTCTGTTATGTCAATTATTTTTAGTAGAAAAACATGAAAATTTAGGCATGTTTTCAAGTTCATGAACATTTTTCCAATTTCTCTATTATTGTTGGAGATCATATTGGTGATGATGTCGGCACATAGTGGGGTTTGACCTGTTAACGTACCGAGAAAAGTCGTACAAAGTGAACGCAAAGTTGTGCAAAGTGATTGGAAAGTTTGTAGATATATTTGTATGCTTGACCTAACTTGTTGGCATATAGAAACCCGCAGTTGTAAAGTCAAATAAATGAATAAAAGCGAGATGAAAACAGCCTATAAAAGCAGAGTATCACATGAGCTGACTGACCGTAAAAATGATAGAAAACAGCATGCTATGTTGGTAAAAGCGTGCGAAACGTTGGCGGAGTTACATGTATATTTAACCTAAGTCATTGGAATGCCAACCCCGCAGTTAAATTTCGAAAACATTAAGTAAAAGTCAAGAAAATGCCAGATATATAAGCAGATTATGGCAACTGCAAACAGAAAATCGAAGACAAACTGCTTGCAAAGTTTTGAAAAACGATTGCAAAGTTTGTAGATTCGTTTGGGAATGTTACATATGATATTATATTGACGGGTTACATAGTCAAAAGTTCGAAAACTTAAAAAAATATTTCGTAAATTGCCGTTAAAGTAGCGTACTATTATTCGCAGCATGTGGAGGTCATAGGTCAATTCAAGAAGTTACTCGTACAAACGCTATCAGGTTTAAAACAGTGTCAAACATGAAATAGTCGCCAGATCGGGCATATTTCAAATTGCGTAACTAGTAGTGTTGGTAGGTGAAGAGACACAGTTTAAAGTCAAGCTCAATCGGCATGGTTAGTTCTTGCATGGGAGACTGCCTGAGAAAACCAGCTAGGGAATTTTTGTTTTGGTTTCATCACATACATATCAAACATATGAGACAATGTTCGTGCATCTTTTTTTCTCTGTAATGTCAATTATTTTTAGTAGAAAAACATGAAAATTTAGGCATGTTTTCAAGTTCATGAACATTTTTCCAATTTCTCTATTATTGTTGGAGATCATATTGGTGATGATGTCGGCACATAGTGGGGTTTGACCTGTTAACGTACCGTGAAAAGTCGTACAAAGTGAACGCAAAGTTGTGCAAAGTGATTGGAAAGTTTGTAGATATATTTGTATGCTTGACCTAACTTGTTGGCATATAGAAACCCGCAGTTGTAATGTCAAATAAATGAATAAAAGCGAGATGAAAACAGCCTATAAAAGCAGAGTATCACATGAGCTGACTGACCGTAAAAATGATAGAAAACATCATGCTATGTTGGTAAAAGCGTGCGAAACGTTGGCGGAGTTACATGTATATTTAACGTAAGTCATTGGAATGCCAACCCCGCAGTTAAATTTCGAAAACATTAAGTAAAAGTCAAGAAAATGCCAGATATATAAGCAGATTATGGCAACTGCAAACAGAAAATCGAAGACAAACTGCTTGCAAAGTTTTGAAAAACGATTGCAAAGTTTGTAGATTCGTTTGGGAATGTTACATATGATATTATATTGACGGGTTACATAGTCAAAAGTTCGAAAACTTAAAAAAATATTTCGTAAATTGCCGTTAAAGTAGCGTACTATTATTCGCAGCATGTAGAGGTCATAGCTCAATTCAAGAAGTTACTCGTACAAACGCTATCAGGTTTAAAACAGTGTCAAACATGAAATAGTCGCCAGATCGGGCATATTTCAAATTGCGTAACTAGTAGTGTTGGTAGGTGAAGAGACAAAGTTTAAAGACAAGCTCAATCGGCATGGTTAGTTCTTGCATGGGAGACTGCCTGAGAAAACCAGCTAGGGAATTTTTGTTTTGGTTTCATCACATACATATCAAACATATGAGACAATGTTCGTGCATCTTTTTTTCACTGTAATGTCAATTATTTTTAGTAGAAAAACATGGAAATTTAGGCATGTTTTCAAGTTCATGAACATTTTTCCAATTTCTCTATTATTTTTGGAGATCATATTGGTGATGATGTCGGCACATAGTGGGGTTTGACCTGTTAACGTACCGTGAAAAGTCGTATAAAGTGAACGCAAAGTTGTGCAAAGTGATTGGAAAGTTTGTAGATATATTTGTATGCTTGACCTAACTTGTTGGCATATAGAAACCCGCAGTTGTAAAGTCAAATAAATGAATAAAAGCGAGATGAAAACAGCCTATAAAAGCAGAGTATCACATGAGCTGACTGATCGTAAAAATGATAGAAAACAGCATGCTATGTTGGTAAAAGCGTGCGAAACGTTGGCGGAGTTACATGTATATTTAACCTAAGTCATTGGAATGCCAACCCCGCAGTTAAATTTCGAAAACATTAAGTAAAAGTCAAGAAAATGCCAGATATATAAGCAGATTATGGCAACTGCAAACCGAAAATCGAAGACAAACTGCTTGCAAAGTTTTGAAAAACGATTGCAAAGTTTGTAGATTCGTTTGGGAATGTTACATATGATATTATATTGACGGGTTACATAGTCAAAAGTTCGAAAACTTAAAAAAATATTTCGTAAATTGCCGTTAAAGTAGCGTACTATTATTCGCAGCATGTAGAGGTCATAGCTCAATTCAAGAAGTTACTCGTACAAACGCTATCAGGTTTAAAACAGTGTCAAACATGAAATAGTCGCCAGATCGGGCATATTTCAAATTGCGTAACTAGTAGTGTTGGTAGGTGAAGAGACAAAGTTTAAAGTCAAGCTCAATCGGCATGGTTAGTTCTTGCATGGGAGACTGCCTGAGAAAACCAGCTAGGGAATTTTTGTTTTGGTTTCATCACATACATATCAAACATATGAGACAATGTTCGTGCATCTTTTTTTCACTGTAATGTCAATTATTTTTAGTAGAAAAACATGGAAATTTAGGCATGTTTTCAAGTTCATGAACATTTTTCCAATTTCTCTATTATTTTTGGAGATCATATTGGTGATGATGTCGGCACATAGTGGGGTTTGACCTGTTAACGTACCGTGAAAAGTCGTACAAAGTGAACGCAAAGTTGTGCAAAGTGATTGGAAAGTTTGTAGATATATTTGTATGCTTGACCTAACTTGTTGGCATATAGAAACCCGCAGTTGTAAAGTCAAATAAATGAATAAAAGCGAGATGAAAACAGCCTATAAAAGCAGAGTATCACATGAGCTGACTGATCGTAAAAATGATAGAAAACAGCATGCTATGTTGGTAAAAGCGTGCGAAACGTTGGCGGAGTTACATGTATATTTAACCTAAGTCATTGGAATGCCAACCCCGCAGTTAAATTTCGAAAACATTAAGTAAAAGTCAAGAAAATGCCAGATATATAAGCAGATTATGGCAACTGCAAACCGAAAATCGAAGACAAACTGCTTGCAAAGTTTTGAAAAACGATTGCAAAGTTTGTAGATTCGTTTGGGAATGTTACATATGATATTATATTGACGGGTTACATAGTCAAAAGTTCGAAAACTTAAAAAAATATTTCGTAAATTGCCGTTAAAATAGCGTACTATTATTCGCAGCATGTAGAGGTCATAGGTCAATTCAAGAAGTTACTCGTACAAACGCTATCAGGTTTAAAACAGTGTCAAACATGAAATAGTCGCCAGATCGGGCATATTTCAAATTGCGTAACTAGTAGTGTTGGTAGGTGAAGAGACAAAGTTTAAAGTCAAGCTCAATCGGCATGGTTAGTTCTTGCATGGGAGACTGCCTGAGAAAACCAGCTAGGGAATTTTTGTTTTGGTTTCATCACATACATATCAAACATATGAGACAATGTTCGTGCATCTTTTTTTCACTGTAATGTCAATTATTTTTAGTAGAAAAACATGGAAATTTAGGCATGTTTTCAAGTTCATGAACATTTTTCCAATTTCTCTATTATTTTTGGAGATCATATTGGTGACGATGTCGGCACATAGTGGGGTTTGATCGACCTGTTAACGTACCGTGAAAAGTCGTACAAAGTGAACGCAAAGTTGTGCAAAGTGATTGGAAAGTTTGTAGATATATTTGTATGCTTGACCTAACTTGTTGGCATATAGAAACCCGCAGTTGTAAAGTCAAATAAATGAATAAAAGCGAGATGAAAACAGCCTATAAAAGCAGAGTATCACATGAGCTGACTGACCGTAAAAATGATAGAAAACAGCATGCAAAGTTGGTAAAAGTGTTCGAAACGTTGGCGGAGTTACATGTATATTTAACCTAAGTCATTGGAATGCCAACCCCGCAGTTAAATTTCGAAAACATTAAGTAAAAGTCAAGAAAATGCCAGATATATAAGCAGATCATGGCAACTGCAAACAGAAAATCGAAGACAAACTGCTTGCAAAGTTTTGAAAAACGATTGCAAAGTTTGTAGATTCGTTTGGGAATGTTACATATGATATTATATTGACGGGTTACATAGTCAAAAGTTCGAAAACTTAAAAAAATATTTCGTAAATTGCCGTTAAAGTAGCGTACTATTATTCGCAGCATGTAGAGGTCATAGGTCAATTCAAGAAGTTACTCGTACAAACGCTATCAGGTTTAAAACAGTGTCAAACATGAAATAGTCGCCAGATCGGGCATATTTCAAATTGCGTAACTAGTAGTGTTGGTAGGTGAAGAGACAAAGTTTAAAGTCAAGCTCAATCGGCATGGTTAGTTCTTGCATGGGAGACTGCCTGAGAAAACCAGCTAGGGAATTTTTGTTTTGGTTTCATCACATACATATCAAACATATGAGACAAGTTCGTGCATCTTTTTTTCACTGTAATGTCAATTATTTTTAGTAGAAAAACATGGAAATTTAGGCATGTTTTCAAGTTCATGAACATTTTTCCAATTTCTCTATTATTTTTGGAGATCATATTGGTGATGATGTCGGCACATAGTGGGGTTTGACCTGTTAACGTACCGTGAAAAGTCGTACAAAGTGAACGCAAAGTTGTGCAAAGTGATTGGAAAGTTTGTAGATATATTTGTATACTTGACCTAACTTGTTGGCATATAGAAACCCGCAGTTGTAAAGTCAAATAAATGAATAAAAGCGAGATGAAAACAGCCTATAAAAGCAGAGTATCACATGAGCTGACTGACCGTAAAAATGATAGAAAACAGCATGCTATGTTGGTAAAAGCGTGCGAAACGTTGGCGGAGTTACATGTATATTTAAGCTAAGTCATTGGAATGCCAACCCCGCAGTTAAATTTCGAAAACATTAAGTAAAAGTCAAGAAAATGCCAGATATATAAGCAGATTATGGCAACTGCAAACAGAAAATCGAAGACAAACTGCTTGCAAAGTTTTGAAAAACGATTGCAAAGTTTGTAGATTCGTTTGGGAATGTTACATATGATATTATATTGACGGGTTACATAGTCAAAAGTTCGAAAACTTAAAAAAATATTTCGTAAATTGCCGTTAAAGTAGCGTACTATTATTCGCAGCATGTAGAGGTCATAGGTCAATTCAAGAAGTTACTCGTACAAACGCTATCAGGTTTAAAACAGTGTCAAACATGAAATAGTCGCCAGATCGGGCATATTTCAAATTGCGTAACTAGTAGTGTTGGTAGGTGAAGAGACAAAGTTTAAAGTCAAGCTCAATCGGCATGGTTAGTTCTTGCATGGGAGACTGCCTGAGAAAACCAGCTAGGGAATTTTTGTTTTGGTTTCATCACATACATATCAAACATATGAGACAATGTTCGTGCATCTTTTTTTCACTGTAATGTCAATTATTTTTAGTAGAAAAACATGGAAATTTAGGCATGTTTTCAAGTTCATGAACATTTTTCCAATTTCTCTATTATTTTTGGAGATCATATTGGTGATGATGTCGGCACATAGTGGGGTTTGACCTGTTAACGTATCGTGAAAAGTCGTACAAAGTGAACGCAAAGTTGTGCAAAGTGATTGGAAAGTTTGTAGATATATTTGTATGCTTGACCTAACTTGTTGGCATATAGAAACCCGCAGTTGTAAAGTCAAATAAATGAATAAAAGCGAGATGAAAACAGCCTATAAAAGCAGAGTATCACATGGCTGACTGACCGTAAAAATGATAGAAAACAGCATGCTATGTTGGTAAAAGCGTGCGAAACGTTGGCGGAGTTACATGTATATTTAACGTAAGTCATTGGAATGCCAACCCCGCAGTTAAATTTCGAAAACATTAAGTAAAAGTCAAGAAAATGCCAGATATATAAGCAGATTATGGCAACTGCAAACAGAAAATCGAAGACAAACTGCTTGCAAAGTTTTGAAAAACGATTGCAAAGTTTGTAGATTCGTTTGGGAATGTTACATATGATATTATATTGACGGGTTACATAGTCAAAAGTTCGAAAACTTAAAAAAATATTTCGTAAATTGCCGTTAAAGTAACGTACTATTATTCGCAGCATGTAGAGGTCATAGGTCAATTCAAGAAGTTACTCGTACAAACGCTATCAGGTTTAAAACAGTGTCAAACATGAAATAGTCGCCAGATCGGGCATATTTCAAATTGCGTAACTAGTAGTGTTGGTAGGTGAAGAGGCAAAGTTTAAAGTCAAGCTCAATCGGCATGGTTAGTTCTTGCATGGGAGACTGCCTGAGAAAACCAGCTAGGGAATTTTTGTTTTGGTTTCATCACATACATATCAAACATATGAGACAATGTTCGTGCAACTTTTTTTCACTGTAATGTCAATTATTTTTAGTAGAAAAACATGGAAATTTAGGCATGTTTTCAAGTTCATGAACATTTTTCCAATTTCTCTATTATTTTTGGAGATCATATTGGTGATGATGCCGGCACATAGTGGGGTTTGACCTGTTAACGTACCGTGAAAAGTCGTACAAAGTGAACGCAAAGTTGTGCAAAGTGATTGGAAAGTTTGTAGATATATTTGTATGCTTGACCTAACTTGTTGGCATATAGAAACCCGCAGTTGTAAAGTCAAATAAATGAATAAAAGCGAGATGAAAACAGCCTATAAAAGCAGAGTATCACATGAGCTGACTGACCGTAAAAATGATAGAAAACAGCATGCTATGTTGGTAAAAGCGTGTGAAACGTTGGCGGAGTTACATGTATATTTAACCTAAGTCATTGGAATGCCAACCCCGCAGTTAAATTTCGAAAACATTAAGTAAAAGTCAAGAAAATGCCAGATATATAAGCAGATTATGGCAACTGCAAACAGAAAATCGAAGACAAACTGCTTGCAAAGTTTTGAAAAACGATTGCAAAGTTTGTAGATTCGTTTGGGAATGTTACATATGATATTATATTGACGGGTTACATAGTCAAAAGTTCGAAAACTTAAAAAAATATTTCGTAAATTGCCGTTAAAGTAGCGTACTATTATTCGCAGCATGTAGAGGTCATAGGTCAATTCAAGAAGTTACTCGTACAAACGCTATCAGGTTTAAAACAGTGTCAAACATGAAATAGTCGCCAGATCGGGCATATTTCAAATTGCGTAACTAGTAGTGTTGGTAGGTGAAGAGACAAAGTTTAAAGTCAAGCTCAATCGGCATGGTTAGTTCTTGCATGGGAGACTGCCTGAGAAAACCAGCTAGGGAATTTTTGTTTTGGTTTCATCACATACATATCAAACATATGAGACAATGTTCGTGCATCTTTTTTTCACTGTAATGTCAATTATTTTTAGTAGAAAAACATGGAAATTTAGGCATGTTTTCAAGTTCATGAACATTTTTCCAATTTCTCTATTATTTTTGGAGATCATATTGGTGATGATGTCGGCACATAGTGGGGTTTGACCTGTTAACGTACCGTGAAAAGTCGTACAAAGTGAACGCAAAGTTGTGCAAAGTGATTGGAAAGTTTGTAGATATATTTGTATGCTTGACCTAACTTGTTGGCATATAGAAACCCGCAGTTGTAAAGTCAAATAAATGAATAAAAGCGAGATGAAAACAGCCTATAAAAGCAGAGTATCACATGAGCTGACTGACCGTAAAAATGATAGAAAACAGCATGCTATGTTGGTAAAAGCGTGCGAAACTTTGGCGGAGTTACATGTATATTTAACCTAAGTCATTGGAATGCCAACCCCGCAGTTAAATTTCGAAAACATTAAGTAAAAGTCAAGAAAATGCCAGATATATAAGCAGATTATGGCAACTGCAAACAGAAAATCGAAGACAAACTGCTTGCAAAGTTTTGAAAAACGATTGCAAAGTTTGTAGATTCGTTTGGGAATGTTACATATGATATTATATTGACGGGTTACATAGTCAAAAGTTCGAAAACTTAAAAAAATATTTCGTAAATTGCCGTTAAAGTAGCGTACTATTATTCGCAGCATGTAGAGGTCATAGGTCAATTCAAGAAGTTACTCGTACAAACGCTATCAGGTTTAAAACAGTGTCAAACATGAAATAGTCGCCAGATCGGGCATATTTCAAATTGCGTAACTAGTAGTGTTGGTAGGTGAAGAGACAAAGTTTAAAGTCAAGCTCAATCGGCATGGTTAGTTCTTGCATGGAAGACTGCCTGAGAAAACCAGCTAGGGAATTTTTGTTTTGGTTTCATCACATACATATCAAACATATGAGACAATGTTCGTGCATCTTTTTTTCACTGTAATGTCAATTATTTTTAGTAGAAAAACATGAAAATTTAGGCGTGTTTTCAAGTTCATGAACATTTTTCCAATTTCTCTATTATTGTTGGAGATCATATTGGTGATGATGTCGGCACATAGTGGGGTTTGACCTGTTAACGTACCGTGAAAAGTCGTACAAAGTGAACGCAAAGTTGTGCAAAGTGATTGGAAAGTTTGTAGATATATTTGTATGCTTGACCTAACTTGTTGGCATATAGAAACCCGCAGTTGTAAAGTCAAATAAATGAATAAAAGCGAGATGAAAACAGCCTATAAAAGCAGAGTATCACATGAGCTGACTGACCGTAAAAATGATAGAAAACAGTATGCTATGTTGGTAAAAGCGTGCGAAACGTTGGCGGAGTTACATGTATATTTAACCTAAGTCATTGGAATGCCAACCCCGCAGTTAAATTTCGAAAACATTAAGTAAAAGGCAAGAAAATGCCAGATATATAAGCAGATTATGGCAACTGCAAACAGAAAATCGAAGACAAACTGCTTGCAAAGTTTTGAAAAACGATTGCAAAGTTTGTAGATTCGTTTGGGAATGTTACATATGATATTATATTGACGGGTTACATAGTCAAAAGTTCGAAAACTTAAAAAAATATTTCGTAAATTGCCGTTAAAGTAGCGTACTATTATTCGCAGCATGTAGAGGTCATAGGTCAATTCAAGAAGTTACTCGTACAAACGTTATCAGGTTTAAAACAGTGTCAAACATGAAATAGTCGCCAGATCGGGCATATTTCAAATTGCGTAACTAGTAGTGTTGGTAGGTGAAGAGACAAAGTTTAAAGTCAAGCTCAATCGGCATGGTTAGTTCTTGCATGGGAGACTGCCTGAGAAAACCAGCTAGGGAATTTTTGTTTTGGTTTCATCACATACATATCAAACATATGAAACAATGTTCGTGCATCTTTTTTTCACTGTAATGTCAATTATTTTTAGTAGAAAAACATGGAAATTTAGGCATGTTTTCAAGTTCATGAACATTTTTCCAATTTCTCTATTATTTTTGGAGATCATATTGGTGATGATGTCGGCACATAGTGGGGTTTGACCTGTTAACGTACCGTGAAAAATCGTACAAAGTGAATGCAAAGTTGTGCAAAGTGATTGGAAAGTTTGTAGATATATTTGTATGCTTGACCTAACTTGTTGGCATATAGAAACCCGCAGTTGTAAAGTCAAATAAATGAATAAAAGCGAGACGACAACAGCCTATATAAGCAGAGTATCACATGAGCTGACTGACCGCAAAAATGATAGAAAACAGCATGCAAAGTTGGTAAAAGTGTTCGAAACGTTCGCGGAGTTACATGTATATTTAACCTAAATCATTGGAATGCCAACCCCGCAGTTAAACTTCGAAAACATTAAGTAATTGTCTGGAAAATGCCAGATATATAAGCAGATTATGGCAACTGCAAACCGTAAATCGAAGACAAACTGCTTTCTAGGTTTTGAAAAACGATTGCAAAGTTTGTAGATTCGTTTGGGAATGTTACATATGATATTATATTGACGGGTTACATAGTCAAAAGTTCGAAAACTTAAAAAAATATTTCGTAAATTGCCGTTAAAGTAGCGTACTATTATTCGCAGCATGTAGAGGTCATAGGTCAATTCAAGAAGTTACTCGTACAAACGCTATCAGGTTTAAAACAGTGTCAAACATGAAATAGTCGCCAGATCGGGCATATTTCAAATTGCGTAACTAGTAGTGTTGGTAGGTGAAGTGACAAAGTTTAAAGTCAAGCTCAATCGGCATGGTTAGTTCTTGCATGGGAGACTGCCTGAGAAAACCAGCTAGGGAATTTTTGTTTTGGTTTCATCACATACATATCAAACATATGAGACAATGTTCGTGCATCTTTTTTTCACTGTAATGTCAATTATTTTTAGTAGAAAAACATGGAAATTTAGGCATGTTTTCAAGTTCATGAACATTTTTCCAATTTCTCTATTATTTTTGGAGATCATATTGGTGATGATGTCGGCACATAGTGGGGTTTGACCTGTTAACGTACCGTGAAAAGTCGTACAAAGTGAACGCAAAGTTGTGCAAAGTGATTGGAAAGTGTGTAGATATATTTGTATGCTTGACCTAACTTGTTGGCATATAGAAACCCGCAGTTGTAAAGTCAAATAAATGAATAAAAGCGAGATGAAAACAGCCTATAAAAGCAGAGTATCACATGAGCTGACTGACCGTAAAAATGATAGAAAACAGCATGCTATGTTGGTAAAAGCGTGCGAAACGTTGGCGGAGTTACATGTATATTTAACCTAAGTCATTGGAATGCCAACCCCGCAGTTAAACTTCGAAAACATTAAGTAATTGTCTGGAAAATGCCAGATATATAAGCAGATTATGGCAATTGCAAACCGTAAATCGAAGACAAACTGCTTTCTAGGTTTTGAAAAACGATTGCAAAGTTTGTAGATTCGTTTGGGAATGTTACATATGATATTATATTGACGGGTTACATAGTCAAAAGTTCGAAAACTTAAAAAAATATTTCGTAAATTGCCGTTAAAGTAGCGTACTATTATTCGCAGCATGTAGAGGTCATAGGTCAATTCAAGAAGTTACTCGTACAAACGCTATCAGGTTTAAAACAGTGTCAAACATGAAATAGTCGCCAGATCGGGCATATTTCAAATTGCGTAACTAGTAGTGTTGGTAGGTGAAGTGACAAAGTTTAAAGTCAAGCTCAATCGGCATGGTTAGTTCTTGCATGGGAGACTGCCTGAGAAAACCAGCTAGGGAATTTTTGTTTTGGTTTCATCACATACATATCAAACATATGAGACAATGTTCGTGCATCTTTTTTTCACTGTAATGTCAATTATTTTTAGTAGAAAAACATGGAAATTTAGGCATGTTTTCAAGTTCATGAACATTTTTCCAATTTCTCTATTATTTTTGGAGATCATATTGGTGATGATGTCGGCACATAGTGGGGTTTGACCTGTTAACGTACCGTGAAAAGTCGTACAAAGTGAACGCAAAGTTGTGCAAAGTGATTGGAAAGTGTGTAGATATATTTGTATGCTTGACCTAACTTGTTGGCATATAGAAACCCGCAGTTGTAAAGTCAAATAAATGAATAAAAGCGAGATGAAAACAGCCTATAAAAGCAGAGTATCACATGAGCTGACTGACCGTAAAAATGATAGAAAACAGCATGCTATGTTGGTAAAAGCGTGCGAAACGTTGGCGGAGTTACATGTATATTTAACCTAAGTCATTGGAATGCCAACCCCGCAGTTAAATTTCGAAAACATTAAGTAAAAGTCAAGAAAATGCCAGATATATAAGCAGATTATGGCAACTGCAAACAGAAAATCGAAGACAAACTGCTTGCAAAGTTTTGAAAAACGATTGCAAAGTTTGTAGATTCGTTTGGGAATGTTACATATGATATTATATTGACGGGTTACATAGTCAAAAGTTCGAAAACTTAAAAAAATATTTCGTAAATTGCCGTTAAAGTAGCGTACTATTATTCGCAGCATGTAGAGGTCATAGGTCAATTCAAGAAGTTACTCGTACAAACGCTATCAGGTTTAAAACAGTGTCAAACATGAAATAGTCGCCAGATCGGGCATATTTCAAATTGCGTAACTAGTAGTGTTGGTAGGTGAAGAGACAAAGTTTAAAGTCAAGCTCAATCGGCATGGTTAGTTCTTGCATGGAAGACTGCCTGAGAAAACCAGCTAGGGAATTTTCGTTTTGGTTTCATCACATACATATCAAACATATGAGACAATGTTCGTGCATCTTTTTTTCACTGTAATGTCAATTATTTTTAGTAGAAAAACATGAAAATTTAGGCATGTTTTCAAGTTCATGAACATTTTTCCAATTTCTCTATTATTGTTGGAGATCATATTGGTGATGATGTCGGCACATAGTGGGGTTTGACCTGTTAACGTACCGTGAAAAGTCGTACAAAGTGAACGCAAAGTTGTGCAAAGTGATTGGAAAGTTTGTAGATATATTTGTATGCTTGACCTAACTTGTTGGCATATAGAAACCCGCAGTTGTAAAGTCAAATAAATGAATAAAAGCGAGATGAAAACAGCCTATAAAAGCAGAGTATCACATGAGCTGACTGACCGTAAAAATGATAGAAAACAGCATGCTATGTTGGTAAAAGCGTGCGAAACGTTGGCGGAGTTACATGTATATTTAACCTAAGTCATTGGAATGCCAACCCCGCAGTTAAATTTCGAAAACATTAAGTAAAAGTCAAGAAAATGCCAGATATATAAGCAGATTATGGCAACTGCAAACAGAAAATCGAAGACAAACTGCTTGCAAAGTTTTGAAAAACGATTGCAAAGTTTGTAGATTCGTTTGGGAATGTTACATATGATATTATATTGACGGGTTACATAGTCAAAAGTTCGAAAACTTAAAAAAATATTTCGTAAATTGCCGTTAAAGTAACGTACTATTATTCGCAGCATGTAGAGGTCATAGGTCAATTCAAGAAGTTACTCGTACAAACGCTATCAGGTTTAAAACAGTGTCAAACATGAAATAGTCGCCAGATCGGGCATATTTCAAATTGCGTAACTAGTAGTGTTGGTAGGTGAAGAGACAAAGTTTAAAGTCAAGCTCAATCGGCATGGTTAGTTCTTGCATGGAAGACTGCCTGAGAAAACCAGCTAGGGAATTTTTGTTTTGGTTTCATCACATACATATCAAACATATGAGACAATGTTCGTGCATCTTTTTTTCACTGTAATGTCAATTATTTTTAGTAGAAAAACATGAAAATTTAGGCATGTTTTCAAGTTCATGAACATTTTTCCAATTTCTCTATTATTGTTGGAGATCATATTGGTGATGATGTCGGCACATAGTGGGGTTTGACCTGTTAACGTACCGTGAAAAGTCGTACAAAGTGAACGCAAAGTTGTGCAAAGTGATTGGAAAGTTTGTAGATATATTTGTATGCTTGACCTAACTTGTTGGCATATAGAAACCCGCAGTTGTAAAGTCAAATAAATGAATAAAAGCGAGATGAAAACAGCCTATAAAAGCAGAGTATCACATGAGCTGACTGACCGTAAAAATCATAGAAAACAGCTTGCTATGTTGGTAAAAGCGTGCGAAACGTTGGCGGAGTTACATGTATATTTAACCTAAGTCATTGGAATGCCAACCCCGCAGTTAAATTTCGAAAACATTAAGGAAAAGTCAAGAAAATGCCAGATATATAAGCAGATTATGGCAACTGCAAACAGAAAATCGAAGACAAACTGCTTGCAAAGTTTTGAAAAACGATTGCAAAGTTTGTAGATTCGTTTGGGAATGTTACATATGATATTATATTGACGGGTTACATAGTCAAAAGTTCGAAAACTTAAAAAAATATTTCGTAAATTGCCGTTAAAGTAGCGTACTATTATTCGCAGCATGTAGAGGTCATAGGTCAATTCAAGAAGTTACTCGTACAAACGCTATCAGGTTTAAAACAGTGTCAAACATGAAATAGTCGCCAGATCGGGCATATTTCAAATTGCGTAACTAGTAGTGTTGGTAGGTGAAGAGACAAAGTTTAAAGTCAAGCTCAATCGGCATGGTTAGTTCTTGCATGGAAGACTGCCTGAGAAAACCAGCTAGGGAATTTTTGTTTTGGTTTCATCACATACATATCAAACATATGAGACAATGTTCGTGCATCTTTTTTTCACTGTAATGTCAATTATTTTTAGTAGAAAAACATGAAAATTTAGGCATGTTTTCAAGTTCATGAACATTTTTCCAATTTCTCTATTATTGTTGGAGATCATATTGGTGATGATGTCGGCACATAGTGGGGTTTGACCTGTTAACGTACCGTGAAAAGTCGTACAAAGTGAACGCAAAGTTGTGCAAAGTGATTGGAAAGTTTGTAGATATATTTGTATGCTTGACCTAACTTGTTGGCATATAGAAACCCGCAGTTGTAAAGTCAAATAAATGAATAAAAGCGAGATGAAAACAGCCTATAAAAGCAGAGTATCACATGAGCTGACTGACCGTAAAAATGATAGAAAACAGCATGCTATGTTGGTAAAAGCGTGCGAAACGTTGGCGGAGTTACATGTATATTTAACATAAGTCATTGGAATGCCAACCCCGCAGATAAATTTCGAAAACATTAAGTAAAAGTCAAGAAAATGCCAGATATATAAGCAGATTATGGCAACTGCAAACAGAAAATCGAAGACAAACTGCTTGCAAAGTTTTGAAAAACGATTGCAAAGTTTGTAGATTCGTTTGGGAATGTTACATATGATATTATATTGACGGGTTACATAGTCAAAAGTTCGAAAACTTAAAAAAATATTTCGTAAATTGCCGTTAAAGTAGCGTACTATTATTCGCAGCATGTAGAGGTCATAGGTCAATTCAAGAAGTTACTCGTACAAACGCTATCAGGTTTAAAACAGTGTCAAACATGAAATAGTCGCCAGATCGGGCATATTTCAAATTGCGTAACTAGTATTGTTGGTAGGTGAAGAGACAAAGTTTAAAGTCAAGCTCAATCGGCATGGTTAGTTCTTGCATGGGAGACTGCCTGAGAAAACCAGCTAGGGAATTTTTGTTTTGGTTTCATCACATACATATCAAACATATGAGACAATGTTCGTGCATCTTTTTTTCACTGTAATGTCAATTATTTTTAGTAGAAAAACATGAAAATTTAGGCATGTTTTCAAGTTCATGAACATTTTTCCAATTTCTCTATTATTGTTGGAGATCATATTGGTGATGATGTCGGCACATAGTGGGGTTTGACCTGTTAACGTACCGTGAAAAGTCGTACAAAGTGAACGCAAAGTTGTGCAAAGTGATTGGAAAGTTTGTAGATATATTTGTATGCTTGACCTAACTTGTTGGCATATAGAAACCCGCAGTTGTAAAGTCAAATAAATGAATAAAAGCGAGATGAAAACAGCCTATAAAAGCAGAGTATCACATGAGCTGACTGACCGTAAAAATGATAGAAAACAGCATGCTATGTTGGTAAAAGCGTGCGAAACGTTGGCGGAGTTACATGTATATTTAACATAAGTCATTGGAATGCCAACCCCGCAGTTAAATTTCGAAAACATTAAGTAAAAGTCAAGAAAATGCCAGATATATAAGCAGATTATGGCAACTGCAAACAGAAAATCGAAGACAAACTGCTTGCAAAGTTTTGAAAAACGATTGCAAAGTTTGTAGATTCGTTTGGGAATGTTACATATGATATTATATTGACGGGTTACATAGTCAAAAGTTCGAAAACTTAAAAAAATATTTCGTAAATTGCCGTTAAAGTAGCGTACTATTATTCGCAGCATGTAGAGGTCATAGGTCAATTCAAGAAGTTACTCGTACAAACGCTATCAGGTTTAAAACAGTGTCAAACATGAAATAGTCGCCAGATCGGGCATATTTCAAATTGCGTAACTAGTATTGTTGGTAGGTGAAGAGACAAAGTTTAAAGTCAAGCTCAATCGGCATGGTTAGTTCTTGCATGGGAGACTGCCTGAGAAAACCAGCTAGGGAATTTTTGTTTTGGTTTCATCACATACATATCAAACATATGAGACAATGTTCGTGCATCTTTTTTTCACTGTAATGTCAATTATTTTTAGTAGAAAAACATGGAAATTTAGGCATGTTTTCAAGTTCATGAACATTTTTCCAATTTCTCTATTATTTTTGGAGATCATATTGGTGATGATGTCGGCACATAGTGGGGTTTGACCTGTTAACGTACCGTGAAAAGTCGTTCAAAGTGAACGCAAAGTTGTGCAAAGTGATTGGAAAGTTTGTAGATATATTTGTATGCTTGACCTAACTTGTTGGCATATAGAAACCCGCAGTTGTCAAGTCAAATAAATGAATAAAAGCGAGATGAAAACAGCCTATAAAAGCAGAGTATCACATGAGCTGACTGACCGTAAAAATCATAGAAAACAGCTTGCTATGTTGGTAAAAGCGTGCGAAACGTTGGCGGAGTTACATGTATATTTAACCTAAGTCATTGGAATGCCAACCCCGCAGTTAAATTTCGAAAACATTAAGGAAAAGTCAAGAAAATGCCAGATATATAAGCAGATTATGGCAACTGCAAACAGAAAATCGAAGACAAACTGCTTGCAAAGTTTTGAAAAACGATTGCAAAGTTTGTAGATTCGTTTGGGAATGTTACATATGATATTATATTGACGGGTTACATAGTCAAAAGTTCGAAAACTTAAAAAAATATTTCGTAAATTGCCGTTAAAGTAGCGTACTATTATTCGCAGCATGTAGAGGTCATAGGTCAATTCAAGAAGTTACTCGTACAAACGCTATCAGGTTTAAAACAGTGTCAAACATGAAATAGTCGCCAGATCGGGCATATTTCAAATTGCGTAACTAGTAGTGTTGGTAGGTGAAGAGACAAAGTTTAAAGTCAAGCTCAATCGGCATGGTTAGTTCTTGCATGGAAGACTGCCTGAGAAAACCAGCTAGGGAATTTTTGTTTTGGTTTCATCACATACATATCAAACATATGAGACAATGTTCGTGCATCTTTTTTTCACTGTAATGTCAATTATTTTTAGTAGAAAAACATGGAAATTTAGGCATGTTTTCAAGTTCATGAACATTTTTCCAATTTCTCTATTATTTTTGGAGATCATATTGGTGATGATGTCGGCACATAGTGGGGTTTGACCTGTTAACGTACCGTGAAAAGTCGTTCAAAGTGAACGCAAAGTTGTGCAAAGTGATTTGAAAGTTTGTAGATATATTTGTATGCTTGACCTAACTTGTTGGCATATAGAAACCCGCAGTTGTCAAGTCAAATAAATGAATAAAAGCGAGATGAAAACAGCCTATAAAAGCAGAGTATCACATGAGCTGACTGACCGTAAAAATTATAGAAAACAGCTTGCTATGTTGGTAAAAGCGTGCGAAACGTTGGCGGAGTTACATGTATATTTAACCTAAGTCATTGGAATGCCAACCCCGCAGTTAAATTTCGAAAACATTAAGGAAAAGTCAAGAAAATGCCAGATATATAAGCAGATTATGGCAACTGCAAACAGAAAATCGAAGACAAACTGCTTGCAAAGTTTTGAAAAACGATTGCAAAGTTTGTAGATTCGTTTGGGAATGTTACATATGATATTATATTGACGGGTTACATAGTCAAAAGTACGAAAACTTAAAAAAATATTTCGTAAATTGCCGTTAAAGTAGCGTACTATTATTCGCAGCATGTAGAGGTCATAGGTCAATTCAAGAAGTTACTCGTACAAACGCTATCAGGTTTAAAACAGTGTCAAACATGAAATAGTCGCCAGATCGGGCATATTTCAAATTGCGTAACTAGTAGTGTTGGTAGGTGAAGAGACAAAGTTTAAAGTCAAGCTCAATCGGCATGGTTAGTTCTTGCATGGAAGACTGCCTGAGAAAACCAGCTAGGGAATTTTTGTTTTGGTTTCATCACATACATATCAAACATATGAGACAATGTTCGTGCATCTTTTTTTCACTGTAATGTCAATTATTTTTAGTAGAAAAACATGAAAATTTAGGCATGTTTTCAAGTTCATGAACATTTTTCCAATTTCTCTATTATTGTTGGAGATCATATTGGTGATGATGTCGGCACATAGTGGGGTTTGACCTGTTAACGTACCGTGAAAAGTCGTACAAAGTGAACGCAAAGTTGTGCAAAGTGATTGGAAAGTTTGTAGATATATTTGTATGCTTGACCTAACTTGTTGGCATATAGAAACCCGCAGTTGTAAAGTCAAATAAATGAATAAAAGCGAGATGAAAACAGCCTATAAAAGCAGAGTATCACATGAGCTGACTGACCGTAAAAATGATAGAAAACAGCATGCTATGTTGGTAAAAGCGTGCGAAACTTTGGCGGAGTTACATGTATATTTAACCTAAGTCATTGGAATGCCAACCCCGCAGTTAAATTTCGAAAACATTAAGTAAAAGTCAAGAAAATGCCAGATATATAAGCAGATTATGGCAACTGCAAACAGAAAATCGAAGACAAACTGCTTGCAAAGTTTTGAAAAACGATTGCAAAGTTTGTAGATTCGTTTGGGAATGTTACATATGATATTATATTGACGGGTTACATAGTCAAAAGTTCGAAAACTTAAAAAAATATTTCGTAAATTGCCGTTAAAGTAGCGTACTATTATTCGCAGCATGTAGAGGTCATAGGTCAATTCAAGAAGTTACTCGTACAAACGCTATCAGGTTTAAAACAGTGTCAAACATGAAATAGTCGCCAGATCGGGCATATTTCAAATTGCGTAACTAGTAGTGTTGGTAGGTGAAGAGACAAAGTTTAAAGTCAAGCTCAATCGGCATGGTTAGTTCTTGCATGGGAGACTGCCTGAGAAAACCAGCTAGGGAATTTTTGTTTTGGTTTCATCACATACATATCAAACATATGAGACAATGTTCGTGCATCTTTTTTTCACTGTAATGTCAATTATTTTTAGTAGAAAAACATGGAAATTTAGGCATGTTTTCAAGTTCATGAACATTTTTCCAATTTCTCTATTATTTTTGGAGATCATATTGGTGATGATGTCGGCACATAGTGGGGTTTGACCTGTTAACGTACCGTGAAAAATCGTACAAAGTGAATGCAAAGTTGTGCAAAGTGATTGGAAAGTTTGTAGATATATTTGTATGCTTGACCTAACTTGTTGGCATATAGAAACCCGCAGTTGTAAAGTCAAATAAATGAATAAAAGCGAGACGACAACAGCCTATATAAGCAGAGTATCACATGAGCTGACTGACCACAAAAATGATAGAAAACAGCATGCAAAGTTGGTAAAAGTGTTCGAAACGTTCGCGGAGTTACATGTATATTTAACCTAAGTCATTGGAATGCCAACCCCGCAGTTAAATTTCGAAAACATTAAGTAATTATCTGGAAAATGCCAGATATATAAGCAGATTATGGCAACTGCAAACCGTAAATCGAAGACAAACTGCTTTCTAGGTTTTGAAAAACGATAGCAAAGTTTGTAGATTCGTTTGGGAATGTTACATATGATATTATATTGACGGGTTACATAGTCAAAAGTTCGAAAACTTAAAAAAATATTTCGTAAATTGCCGTTAAAGTAGCGTACTATTATTCGCAGCATGTAGAGGTCATAGGTCAATTCAAGAAGTTACTCGTACAAACGCTATCAGGTTTAAAACAGTGTCAAACATGAAATAGTCGCCAGATCGGGCATATTTCACATTGCGTAACTAGTAGTGTTGGTAGGTGAAGAGACAAAGTTTAAAGTCAAGCTCAATTGGCATGGTTAGTTCTTGCATGGGAGACTGCCTGAGAAAACCAGCTAGGGAATTTTTGTTTTGGTTTCATCACATACATATCAAACATATGAGACAATGTTCGTGCATCTTTTTTTCACTGTAATGTCAATTATTTTTAGTAGAAAAACATGGAAATTTAGGCATGTTTTCAAGTTCATGAACATTTTTCCAATTTCTCTATTATTTTTGGAGATCATATTGGTGATGATGTCGGCACATAGTGGGGTTTGACCTGTTAACGTACCGTGAAAAATCGTACAAAGTGAATGCAAAGTTGTGCAAAGTGATTGGAAAGTTTGTAGATATATTTGTATGCTTGACCTAACTTGTTGGCATATAGAAACCCGCAGTTGTAAAGTCAAATAAATGAATAAAAGCGAGACGACAACAGCCTATATAAGCAGAGTATCACATGAGCTGACTGACCGCAAAAATGATAGAAAACAGCATGCAAAGTTGGTAAAAGTGTTCGAAACGTTGGCGGAGTTACATGTATATTTAACCTAAGTCATTGGAATGCCAACCCCGCAGTTAAATTTCGAAAACATTAAGTAAAAGTCAAGAAAATGCCAGATATATAAGCAGATTATGGCAACTGCAAACAGAAAATCGAAGACAAACTGCTTGCAAAGTTTTGAAAAACGATTGCAAAGTTTGTAGATTCGTTTGGGAATGTTACATATGATATTATATTGACGGGTTACATAGTCAAAAGTTCGAAAACTTAAAAAAATATTTCGTAAATTGCCGTTAAAGTAGCGTACTATTATTCGCAGCATGTAGAGGTCATAGGTCAATTCAAGAAGTTACTCGTACAAACGCTATCAGGTTTAAAACAGTGTCAAACATGAAATAGTCGCCAGATCGGGCATATTTCAAATTGCGTAACTAGTAGTGTTGGTAGGTGAAGAGACAAAGTTTAAAGTCAAGCTCAATCGGCATGGTTAGTTCTTGCATGGGAGACTGCCTGAGAAAACCAGCTAGGGAATTTTTGTTTTGGTTTCATCACATACATATCAAACATATGAGACAATGTTCGTGCATCTTTTTTTCACTGTAATGTCAATTATTTTTAGTAGAAAAACATGGAAATTTAGGCATGTTTTCAAGTTCATGAACATTTTTCCAATTTCTCTATTATTTTTGGAGATCATATTGGTGATGATGTCGGCACATAGTGGGGTTTGACCTGTTAACGTACCGTGAAAAATCGTACAAAGTGAATGCAAAGTTGTGCAAAGTGATTGGAAAGTTTGTAGATATATTTGTATGCTTGACCTAACTTGTTGGCATATAGAAACCCGCAGTTGTAAAGTCAAATAAATGAATAAAAGCGAGACGACAACAGCCTATATAAGCAGAGTATCACATGAGCTGACTGACCACAAAAATGATAGAAAACAGCATGCAAAGTTGGTAAAAGTGTTCGAAACGTTCGCGGAGTTACATGTATATTTAACCTAAGTCATTGGAATGCCAACCCCGCAGTTAAATTTCGAAAACATTAAGTAATTATCTGGAAAATGCCAGATATATAAGCAGATTATGGCAACTGCAAACCGTAAATCGAAGACAAACTGCTTTCTAGGTTTTGAAAAACGATAGCAAAGTTTGTAGATTCGTTTGGGAATGTTACATATGATATTATATTGACGGGTTACATAGTCAAAAGTTCGAAAACTTAAAAAAATATTTCGTAAATTGCCGTTAAAGTAGCGTACTATTATTCGCAGCATGTAGAGGTCATAGGTCAATTCAAGAAGTTACTCGTACAAACGCTATCAGGTTTAAAACAGTGTCAAACATGAAATAGTCGCCAGATCGGGCATATTTCAAATTGCGTAACTAGTAGTGTTGGTAGGTGAAGAGACAAAGTTTAAAGTCAAGCTCAATTGGCATGGTTAGTTCTTGCATGGGAGACTGCCTGAGAAAACCAGCTAGGGAATTTTTGTTTTGGTTTCATCACATACATATCAAACATATGAGACAATGTTCGTGCATCTTTTTTTCACTGTAATGTCAATTATTTTTAGTAGAAAAACATGGAAATTTAGGCATGTTTTCAAGTTCATGAACATTTTTCCAATTTCTCTATTATTTTTGGAGATCATATTGGTGATGATGTCGGCACATAGTGGGGTTTGACCTGTTAACGTACCGTGAAAAATCGTACAAAGTGAATGCAAAGTTGTGCAAAGTGATTGGAAAGTTTGTAGATATATTTGTATGCTTGACCTAACTTGTTGGCATATAGAAACCCGCAGTTGTAAAGTCAAATAAATGAATAAAAGCGAGACGACAACAGCCTATATAAGCAGAGTATCACATGAGCTGACTGACCACAAAAATGATAGAAAACAGCATGCAAAGTTGGTAAAAGTGTTCGAAACGTTCGCGGAGTTACATGTATATTTAACCTAAGTCATTGGAATGCCAACCCCGCAGTTAAATTTCGAAAACATTAAGTAATTATCTGGAAAATGCCAGATATATAAGCAGATTATGGCAACTGCAAACCGTAAATCGAAGACAAACTGCTTTCTAGGTTTTGAAAAACGATAGCAAAGTTTGTAGATTCGTTTGGGAATGTTACATATGATATTATATTGACGGGTTACATAGTCAAAAGTTCGAAAACTTAAAAAAATATTTCGTAAATTGCCGTTAAAGTAGCGTACTATTATTCGCAGCATGTAGAGGTCATAGGTCAATTCAAGAAGTTACTCGTACAAACGCTATCAGGTTTAAAACAGTGTCAAACATGAAATAGTCGCCAGATCGGGCATATTTCAAATTGCGTAACTAGTAGTGTTGGTAGGTGAAGAGACAAAGTTTAAAGTCAAGCTCAATTGGCATGGTTAGTTCTTGCATGGGAGACTGCCTGAGAAAACCAGCTAGGGAATTTTTGTTTTGGTTTCATCACATACATATCAAACATATGAGACAATGTTCGTGCATCTTTTTTTCACTGTAATGTCAATTATTTTTAGTAGAAAAACATGGAAATTTAGGCATGTTTTCAAGTTCATGAACATTTTTCCAATTTCTCTATTATTTTTGGAGATCATATTGGTGATGATGTCGGCACATAGTGGGGTTTGACCTGTTAACGTACCGTGAAAAATCGTACAAAGTGAATGCAAAGTTGTGCAAAGTGATTGGAAAGTTTGTAGATATATTTGTATGCTTGACCTAACTTGTTGGCATATAGAAACCCGCAGTTGTAAAGTCAAATAAATGAATAAAAGCGAGACGACAACAGCCTATATAAGCAGAGTATCACATGAGCTGACTGACCGCAAAAATGATAGAAAACAGCATGCAAAGTTGGTAAAAGTGTTCGAAACGTTGGCGGAGTTACATGTATATTTAACCTAAGTCATTGGAATGCCAACCCCGCAGTTAAATTTCGAAAACATTAAGTAAAAGTCAAGAAAATGCCAGATATATAAGCAGATTATGGCAACTGCAAACAGAAAATCGAAGACAAACTGCTTGCAAAGTTTTGAAAAACGATTGCAAAGTTTGTAGATTCGTTTGGGAATGTTACATATGATATTATATTGACGGGTTACATAGTCAAAAGTTCGAAAACTTAAAAAAATATTTCGTAAATTGCCGTTAAAGTAGCGTACTATTATTCGCAGCATGTAGAGGTCATAGGTCAATTCAAGAAGTTACTCGTACAAACGCTATCAGGTTTAAAACAGTGTCAAACATGAAATAGTCGCCAGATCGGGCATATTTCAAATTGCGTAACTAGTAGTGTTGGTAGGTGAAGAGACAAAGTTTAAAGTCAAGCTCAATCGGCATGGTTAGTTCTTGCATGGGAGACTGCCTGAGAAAACCAGCTAGGGAATTTTTGTTTTGGTTTCATCACATACATATCAAACATATGAGACAATGTTCGTGCATCTTTTTTTCACTGTAATGTCAATTATTTTTAGTAGAAAAACATGGAAATTTAGGCATGTTTTCAAGTTCATGAACATTTTTCCAATTTCTCTATTATTTTTGGAGATCATATTGGTGATGATGTCGGCACATAGTGGGGTTTGACCTGTTAACGTACCGTGAAAAATCGTACAAAGTGAATGCAAAGTTGTGCAAAGTGATTGGAAAGTTTGTAGATATATTTGTATGCTTGACCTAACTTGTTGGCATATAGAAACCCGCAGTTGTAAAGTCAAATAAATGAATAAAAGCGAGACGACAACAGCCTATATAAGCAGAGTATCACATGAGCTGACTGACCACAAAAATGATAGAAAACAGCATGCAAAGTTGGTAAAAGTGTTCGAAACGTTCGCGGAGTTACATGTATATTTAACCTAAGTCATTGGAATGCCAACCCCGCAGTTAAATTTCGAAAACATTAAGTAATTATCTGGAAAATGCCAGATATATAAGCAGATTATGGCAACTGCAAACCGTAAATCGAAGACAAACTGCTTTCTAGGTTTTGAAAAACGATAGCAAAGTTTGTAGATTCGTTTGGGAATGTTACATATGATATTATATTGACGGGTTACATAGTCAAAAGTTCGAAAACTTAAAAAAATATTTCGTAAATTGCCGTTAAAGTAGCGTACTATTATTCGCAGCATGTAGAGGTCATAGGTCAATTCAAGAAGTTACTCGTACAAACGCTATCAGGTTTAAAACAGTGTCAAACATGAAATAGTCGCCAGATCGGGCATATTTCAAATTGCGTAACTAGTAGTGTTGGTAGGTGAAGAGACAAAGTTTAAAGTCAAGCTCAATTGGCATGGTTAGTTCTTGCATGGGAGACTGCCTGAGAAAACCAGCTAGGGAATTTTTGTTTTGGTTTCATCACATACATATCAAACATATGAGACACTGTTCGTGCATCTTTTTTTCACTGTAATGTCAATTATTTTTAGTAGAAAAACATGGAAATTTAGGCATGTTTTCAAGTTCATGAACATTTTTCCAATTTCTCTATTATTTTTGGAGATCATATTGGTGATGATGTCGGCACATAGTGGGGTTTGACCTGTTAACGTACCGTGAAAAATCGTACAAAGTGAATGCAAAGTTGTGCAAAGTGATTGGAAAGTTTGTAGATATATTTGTATGCTTGACCTAACTTGTTGGCATATAGAAACCCGCAGTTGTAAAGTCAAATAAATGAATAAAAGCGAGACGACAACAGCCTATATAAGCAGAGTATCACATGAGCTGACTGACCACAAAAATGATAGAAAACAGCATGCAAAGTTGGTAAAAGTGTTCGAAACGTTCGCGGAGTTACATGTATATTTAACCTAAGTCATTGGAATGCCAACCCCGCAGTTAAATTTCGAAAACATTAAGTAATTATCTGGAAAATGCCAGATATATAAGCAGATTATGGCAACTGCAAACCGTAAATCGAAGACAAACTGCTTTCTAGGTTTTGAAAAACGATAGCAAAGTTTGTAGATTCGTTTGGGAATGTTACATATGATATTATATTGACGGGTTACATAGTCAAAAGTTCGAAAACTTAAAAAAATATTTCGTAAATTGCCGTTAAAGTAGCGTACTATTATTCGCAGCATGTAGAGGTCATAGGTCAATTCAAGAAGTTACTCGTACAAACGCTATCAGGTTTAAAACAGTGTCAAACATGAAATAGTCGCCAGATCGGGCATATTTCAAATTGCGTAACTAGTAGTGTTGGTAGGTGAAGAGACAAAGTTTAAAGTCAAGCTCAATTGGCATGGTTAGTTCTTGCATGGGAGACTGCCTGAGAAAACCAGCTAGGGAATTTTTGTTTTGGTTTCATCACATACATATCAAACATATGAGACAATGTTCGTGCATCTTTTTTTCACTGTAATGTCAATTATTTTTAGTAGAAAAACATGGAAATTTAGGCATGTTTTCAAGTTCATGAACATTTTTCCAATTTCTCTATTATTTTTGGAGATCATATTGGTGATGATGTCGGCACATAGTGGGGTTTGACCTGTTAACGTACCGTGAAAAATCGTACAAAGTGAATGCAAAGTTGTGCAAAGTGATTGGAAAGTTTGTAGATATATTTGTATGCTTGACCTAACTTGTTGGCATATAGAAACCCGCAGTTGTAAAGTCAAATAAATGAATAAAAGCGAGACGACAACAGCCTATATAAGCAGAGTATCACATGAGCTGACTGACCGCAAAAATGATAGAAAACAGCATGCAAAGTTGGTAAAAGTGTTCGAAACGTTGGCGGAGTTACATGTATATTTAACCTAAGTCATTGGAATGCCAACCCCGCAGTTAAATTTCGAAAACATTAAGTAAAAGTCAAGAAAATGCCAGATATATAAGCAGATTATGGCAACTGCAAACAGAAAATCGAAGACAAACTGCTTGCAAAGTTTTGAAAAACGATTGCAAAGTTTGTAGATTCGTTTGGGAATGTTACATATGATATTATATTGACGGGTTACATAGTCAAAAGTTCGAAAACTTAAAAAAATATTTCGTAAATTGCCGTTAAAGTAGCGTACTATTATTCGCAGCATGTAGAGGTCATAGGTCAATTCAAGAAGTTACTCGTACAAACGCTATCAGGTTTAAAACAGTGTCAAACATGAAATAGTCGCCAGATCGGGCATATTTCAAATTGCGTAACTAGTAGTGTTGGTAGGTGAAGAGACAAAGTTTAAAGTCAAGCTCAATCGGCATGGTTAGTTCTTGCATGGGAGACTGCCTGAGAAAACCAGCTAGGGAATTTTTGTTTTGGTTTCATCACATACATATCAAACATATGAGACAATGTTCGTGCATCTTTTTTTCACTGTAATGTCAATTATTTTTAGTAGAAAAACATGGAAATTTAGGCATGTTTTCAAGTTCATGAACATTTTTCCAATTTCTCTATTATTTTTGGAGATCATATTGGTGATGATGTCGGCACATAGTGGGGTTTGACCTGTTAACGTACCGTGAAAAATCGTACAAAGTGAATGCAAAGTTGTGCAAAGTGATTGGAAAGTTTGTAGATATATTTGTATGCTTGACCTAACTTGTTGGCATATAGAAACCCGCAGTTGTAAAGTCAAATAAATGAATAAAAGCGAGACGACAACAGCCTATATAAGCAGAGTATCACATGAGCTGACTGACCGCAAAAATGATAGAAAACAGCATGCAAAGTTGGTAAAAGTGTTCGAAACGTTCGCGGAGTTACATGTATATTTAACCTAAGTCATTGGAATGCCAACCCCGCAGTTAAATTTCGAAAACATTAAGTAATTGTCTGGAAAATGCCAGATATATAAGCAGATTATGGCAACTGCAAACCGTAAATCGAAGACAAACTGCTTTCTAGGTTTTGAAAAACGATTGCAAAGTTTGTAGATTCGTTTGGGAATGTTACATATGATATTATAATAACGGGTTACATAGTCAAAAGTTCGAAAACTTAAAAAAATATTTCGTAAATTGCCGTTAAAGTAGCGTACTATTATTCGCAGCATGTAGAGGTCATAGGTCAATTCAAGAAGTTACTCGTACAAACGCTATCAGGTTTAAAACAGTGTCAAACATGAAATAGTCGCCAGATCGGGCATATTTCAAATTGCGTAACTAGTAGTGTTGGTAGGTGAAGAGACAAAGTTTAAAGTCAAGCTCAATCGGCATGGTTACTTCTTGCATGGGAGACTGCCTGAGAAAACCAGCTAGGGAATTTTTGTTTTGGTTTCATCACATACATATCAAACGTATGAGACAATGTTCGTGCATCTTTTTTTCACTGTAATGTCAATTATTTTTAGTAGAAAAACATGGAAATTTAGGCATGTTTTCAAGTTCATGAACATTTTTCCAATTTCTCTATTATTTTTGGAGATCATATTGGTGATGATGTCGGCACATAGTGGGGTTTGACCTGTTAACGTACCGTGAAAAGTCGTACAAAGTGAACGCAAAGTTGTGCAAAGTGATTGGAAAGTTTGTAGATATATTTGTATGCTTGACCTAACTTGTTGGCATATAGAAACCCGCAGTTGTAAAGTCAAATAAATGAATAAAAGCGAGATGAAAACAGCCTATAAAAGCAGAGTATCACATGAGCTGACTGACCGTAAAAATGATAGAAAACAGCATGCTATGTTGGTAAAAGCGTGCGAAACGTTGGCGGAGTTACATGTATATTTAACCTAAGTCATTGGAATGCCAACCCCGCAGTTAAATTTCGAAAACATTAAGTAATTGTCTGGAAAATGCCAGATATATAAGCAGATTATGGCAACTGCAAACCGTAAATCGAAGACAAACTGCTTTCTAGGTTTTGAAAAACGATTGCAAAGTTTGTAGATTCGTTTGGGAATGTTACATATGATATTATATTGACGGGTTACATAGTCAAAAGTTCGAAAACTTAAAAAAATATTTCGTAAATTGCCGTTAAAGTAGCGTACTATTATTCGCAGCATGTAGAGGTCATAGGTCAATTCAAGAAGTTACTCGTACAAACGCTATCAGGTTTAAAACAGTGTCAAACATGAAATAGTCGCCAGATCGGGCATATTTCAAATTGCGTAACTAGTAGTGTTGGTAGGTGAAGAGACAAAGTTTAAAGTCAAGCTCAATCGGCATGGTTAGTTCTTGCATGGGAGACTGCCTGAGAAAACCAGCTAGGGAATTTTTGTTTTGGTTTCATCACATACATATCAAACATATGAGACAATGTTCGTGCATCTTTTTTTCACTGTAATGTCAATTATTTTTAGTAGAAAAACATGGAAATTTAGGCATGTTTTCAAGTTCATGAACATTTTTCCAATTTCTCTATTATTTTTGGAGATCATATTGGTGATGATGTCGGCACATAGTGGGGTTTGACCTGTTAACGTACCGTGAAAAGTCGTACAAAGTGAACGCAAAGTTGTGCAAAGTGATTGGAAAGTTTGTAGATATATTTGTATGCTTGACCTAACTTGTTGGCATATAGAAACCCGCAGTTGTAAAGTCAAATAAATGAATAAAAGCGAGATGAAAACAGCCTATAAAAGCAGAGTATCACATGAGCTGACTGACCGTAAAAATGATAGAAAACAGCATGCTATGTTGGTAAAAGCGTGCGAAACGTTGGCGGAGTTACATGTATATTTAACCTAAGTCATTGGAATGCCAACCCCGCAGTTAAATTTCGAAAACATTAAGTAAAAGTCAAGAAAATGCCAGATATATAAGCAGATTATGGCAACTGCAAACAGAAAATCGAAGACAAACTGCTTGCAAAGTTTTGAAAAACGATTGCAAAGTTTGTAGATTCGTTTGGGAATGTTACATATGATATTATATTGACGGGTTACATAGTCAAAAGTTCGAAAACTTAAAAAAATATTTCGTAAATTGCCGTTAAAGTAGCGTACTATTATTCGCAGCATGTAGAGGTCATAGGTCAATTCAAGAAGTTACTCGTACAAACGCTATCAGGTTTAAAACAGTGTCAAACATGAAATAGTCGCCAGATCGGGCATATTTCAAATTGCGTAACTAGTAGTGTTAGTAGGTGAAGAGACAAAGTTTAAAGTCAAGCTCAATCGGCATGGTTAGTTCTTGCATGGGAGACTGCCTGAGAAAACCAGCTAGGGAATTTTTGATTTGGTTTCATCACATACATATCAAACATATGAGACAATGTTCGTGCATCTTTTTTTCACTGTAATGTCAATTATTTTTAGTAGAAAAACATGGAAATTTAGGCATGTTTTCAAGTTCATGAACATTTTTCCAATTTCTCTATTATTTTTGGAGATCATATTGGTGATGATGTCGGCACATAGTGGGGTTTGACCTGTTAACGTACCGTGAAAAATCGTACAAAGTGAATGCAAAGTTGTGCAAAGTGATTGGAAAGTTTGTAGATATATTTGTATGCTTGACCTAACTTGTTGGCATATAGAAACCCGCAGTTGTAAAGTCAAATAAATGAATAAAAGCGAGACGACAACAGCCTATATAAGCAGAGTATCACATGAGCTGTCTGACCGCAAAAATGATAGAAAACAGCATGCAAAGTTGGTAAAAGTGTTCGAAACGTTCGCGGAGTTACATGTATATTTAACCTAAGTCATTGGAATGCCAACCCCGCAGTTAAATTTCGAAAACATTAAGTAATTGTCTGGAAAATGCCAGATATATAAGCAGATTATGGCAACTGCAAACCGTAAATCGAAGACAAACTGCATTCTAGGTTTTGAAAAACGATTGCAAAGTTTGTAGATTCGTTTGGGAATGTTACATATGATATTATATTGACGGGTTACATAGTCAAAAGTTCGAAAACTTAAAAAAATATTTCGTAAATTGCCGTTAAAGTAGCGTACTATTATTCGCAGCATGTAGAGGTCATAGGTCAATTCAAGAAGTTACTCGTACAAACGCTATCAGGTTTAAAACAGTGTCAAACATGAAATAGTCGCCAGATCGGGCATATTTCAAATTGCGTAACTAGTAGTGTTGGTAGGTGAAGAGACAAAGTTTAAAGTCAAGCTCAATCGGCATGGTTACTTCTTGCATGGGAGACTGCCTGAGAAAACCAGCTAGGGAATTTTTGTTTTGGTTTCATCACATACATATCAAACGTATGAGACAATGTTCGTGCATCTTTTTTTCACTGTAATGTCAATTATTTTTAGTAGAAAAACATGGAAATTTAGGCATGTTTTCAAGTTCATGAACATTTTTCCAATTTCTCTATTATTTTTGGAGATCATATTGGTGATGATGTCGGCACATAGTGGGGTTTGACCTGTTAACGTACCGTGAAAAGTCGTACAAAGTGAACGCAAAGTTGTGCAAAGTGATTGGAAAGTTTGTAGATATATTTGTATGCTTGACCTAACTTGTTGGCATATAGAAACCCGCAGTTGTAAAGTCAAATAAATGAATAAAAGCGAGATGAAAACAGCCTATAAAAGCAGAGTATCACATGAGCTGACTGACCGTAAAAATGATAGAAAACAGCATGCTATGTTGGTAAAAGCGTGCGAAACGTTGGCGGAGTTACATGTATATTTAACCTAAGTCATTGGAATGCCAACCCCGCAGTTAAATTTCGAAAACATTAAGTAAAAGTCAAGAAAATGCCAGATATATAAGCAGATTATGGCAACTGCAAACAGAAAATCGAAGACAAACTGCTTGCAAAGTTTTGAAAAACGATTGCAAAGTTTGTAGATTCGTTTGGGAATGTTACATATGATATTATATTGACGGGTTACATAGTCAAAAGTTCGAAAACTTAAAAAAATATTTCGTAAATTGCCGTTAAAGTAGCGTACTTTTATTCGCAGCATGTAGAGGTCATAGGTCAATTCAAGAAGTTACTCGTACAAACGCTATCAGGTTTAAAACAGTGTCAAACATGAAATAGTCGCCAGATCGGGCATATTTCAAATTGCGTAACTAGTAGTGTTGGTAGGTGAAGAGACAAAGTTTAAAGTCAAGCTCAATCGGCATGGTTAGTTCTTGCATGGGAGACTGCCTGAGAAAACCAGCTAGGGAATTTTTGTTTTGGTTTCATCACATACATATCAAACATATGAGACAATGTTCGTGCATCTTTTTTTCACTGTAATGTCAATTATTTTTAGTAGAAAAACATGGAAATTTAGGCATGTTTTCAAGTTCATGAACATTTTTCCAATTTCTCTATTATTTTTGGAGATCATATTGGTGATGATGTCGGCACATAGTGGGGTTTGACCTGTTAACGTACCGTGAAAAATCGTACAAAGTGAATGCAAAGTTGTGCAAAGTGATTGGAAAGTTTGTAGATATATTTGTATGCTTGACCTAACTTGTTGGCATATAGAAACCCGCAGTTGTAAAGTCAAATAAATGAATAAAAGCGAGACGACAACAGCCTATATAAGCAGAGTATCACATGAGCTGACTGACCGTAAAAATGATAGAAAACAGCATGCTATGTTGGTAAAAGCGTGCGAAACGTTGGCGGAGTTACATGTATATTTAACCTAAGTCATTGGAATGCCAACCCCGCAGTTAAATTTCGAAAACATTAAGTAATTGTCTGGAAAATGCCAGATATATAAGCAGATTATGGCAACTGCAAACCGTAAATCGAAGACAAACTGCTTTCTAGGTTTTGAAAAACGATTGCAAAGTTTGTAGATTCGTTTGGGAATGTTACATATGATATTATATTGACGGGTTACATAGTCAAAAGTTCGAAAACTTAAAAAAATATTTCGTAAATTGCCGTTAAAGTAGCGTACTATTATTCGAGCATGTAGAGGTCATAGGTCAATTCAAGAAGTTACTCGTACAAACGCTATCAGGTTTAAAACAGTGTCAAACATGAAATAGTCGCCAGATCGGGCATATTTCAAATTGCGTAACTAGTAGTGTTGGTAGGTGAAGAGACAAAGTTTAAAGTCAAGCTCAATCGGCATGGTTAGTTCTTGCATGGGAGACTGCCTGAGAAAACCAGCTAGGGAATTTTTGTTTTGGTTTCATCACATACATATCAAACATATGAGACAATGTTCGTGCATCTTTTTTTCACTGTAATGTCAATTATTTTTAGTAGAAAAACATGGAAATTTAGGCATGTTTTCAAGTTCATGAACATTTTTCCAATTTCTCTATTATTTTTGGAGATCATATTGGTGATGATGTCGGCACATAGTGGGGTTTGACCTGTTAACGTACCGTGAAAAGTCGTACAAAGTGAACGCAAAGTTGTGCAAAGTGATTGGAAAGTTTGTAGATATATTTGTATGCTTGACCTAACTTGTTGGCATATAGAAACCCGCAGTTGTAAAGTCAAATAAATGAATAAAAGCGAGATGAAAACAGCCTATAAAAGCAGAGTATCACATGAGCAGACTGACCGTAAAAATGATAGAAAACAGCATGCTATGTTGGTAAAAGCGTGCGAAACGTTGGCGGAGTTACATGTATATTTAACCTAAGTCATTGGAATGCCAACCCCGCAGTTAAATTTCGAAAACATTAAGTAATTGTCTGGAAAATGCCAGATATATAAGCAGATTATGGCAACTGCAAACCGTGAATCGAAGACAAACTGCTTTCTAGGTTTTGAAAAACGATTGCAAAGTTTGTAGATTCGTTTGGGAATGTTACATATGATATTATATTGACGGGTTACATAGTCAAAAGTTCGAAAACTTAAAAAAATATTTCGTAATTTGCCGTTAAAGTAGCGTACTATTATTCGCAGCATGTAGAGGTCATAGGTCAATTCAAGAAGTTACTCGTAAAAACGCTATCAGGTTTAAAACAGTGTCAAACATGAAATAGTCGCCAGATCGGGCATATTTCAAATTGCGTAACTAGTAGTGTTGGTAGGTGAAGAGACAAAGTTTAAAGTCAAGCTCAATCGGCATGGTTAGTTCTTGCATGGGAGACTGCCTGAGAAAACCAGCTAGGGAATTTTTGTTTTGGTTTCATCACATACATATCAAACATATGAGACAATGTTCGTGCATCTTTTTTTCACTGTAATGTCAATTATTTTTAGTAGAAAAACATGGAAATTTAGGCATGTTTTCAAGTTCATGAACATTTTTCCAATTTCTCTATTATTTTTGGAGATCATATTGGTGATGATGTCGGCACATAGTGGGGTTTGACCTGTTAACGTACCGTGAAAAGTCGTACAAAGTGAACGCAAAGTTGTGCAAAGTGATTGGAAAGTTTGTAGATATATTTGTATGCTTGACCTAACTTGTTGGCATATAGAAACCCGCAGTTGTAAAGTCAAATAAATGAATAAAAGCGAGATGAAAACAGCCTATAAAAGCAGAGTATCACATGAGCTGACTGACCGTAAAAATGATAGAAAACAGCATGCTATGTTGGTAAAAGCGTGCGAAACGTTGGCGGAGTTACATGTATATTTAACCTAAGTCATTGGAATGCCAACCCCGCAGTTAAATTTCGAAAACATTAAGTAATTGTCTGGAAAATGCCAGATATATAAGCAGATTATGGCAACTGCAAACCGTGAATCGAAGACAAACTGCTTTCTAGGTTTTGAAAAACGATTGCAAAGTTTGTAGATTCGTTTGGGAATGTTACATATGATATTATATTGACGGGTTACATAGTCAAAAGTTCGAAAACTTAAAAAAATATTTCGTAATTTGCCGTTAAAGTAGCGTACTATTATTCGCAGCATGTAGAGGTCATAGGTCAATTCAAGAAGTTACTCGTAAAAACGCTATCAGGTTTAAAACAGTGTCAAACATGAAATAGTCGCCAGATCGGGCATATTTCAAATTGCGTAACTAGTAGTGTTGGTAGGTGAAGAGACAAAGTTTAAAGTCAAGCTCAATCGGCATGGTTAGTTCTTGCATGGGAGACTGCCTGAGAAAACCAGCTAGGGAATTTTTGTTTTGGTTTCATCACATACATATCAAACATATGAGACAATGTTCGTGCATCTTTTTTTCACTGTAATGTCAATTATTTTTAGTAGAAAAACATGGAAATTTAGGCATGTTTTCAAGTTCATGAACATTTTTCCAATTTCTCTATTATTTTTGGAGATCATATTGGTGATGATGTCGGCACATAGTGGGGTTTGACCTGTTAACGTACCGTGAAAAGTCGTACAAAGTGAACGCAAAGTTGTGCAAAGTGATTGGAAAGTTTGTAGATATATTTGTATGCTTGACCTAACTTGTTGGCATATAGAAACCCGCAGTTGTAAAGTCAAATAAATGAATAAAAGCGAGATGAAAACAGCCTATAAAAGCAGAGTATCACATGAGCTGACTGACCGTAAAAATGATAGAAAACAGCATGCTATGTTGGTAAAAGCGTGCGAAACGTTGGCGGAGTTACATGTATATTTAACCTAAGTCATTGGAATGCCAACCCCGCAGTTAAATTTCGAAAACATTAAGTAAAAGTCAAGAAAATGCCAGATATATAAGCAGATTATGGCAACTGCAAACAGAAAATCGAAGACAAACTGCTTGCAAAGTTTTGAAAAACGATTGCAAAGTTTGTAGATTCGTTTGGGAATGTTACATATGATATTATATTGACGGGTTACATAGTCAAAAGTTCGAAAACTTAAAAAATATTTCGTAAATTGCCGTTAAAGTAGCGTACTTTTATTCGCAGCATGTAGAGGTCATAGGTCAATTCAAGAAGTTACTCGTACAAACGCTATCAGGTTTAAAACAGTGTCAAACATGAAATAGTCGCCAGATCAGACATATTTCAAATTGCGTAACTAGTAGTGTTGGTAAGTGAAGAGACAACGTTTAAAGTCAAGCTCAATCGGCATGGTTAGTTCTTGCATGGGAGACTGCCTGAGAAAACCAGCTAGGGAATTTTTGTTTTGGTTTCATCACATACATATCAAACATATGAGACAATGTTCGTGCATCTTTTTTTCACTGTAATGTCAATTATTTTTAGTAGAAAAACATGGAAATTTAGGCATGTTTTCAAGTTCATGAACATTTTTCCAATTTCTCTATTATTTTTGGAGATCATATTGGTGATGATGTCGGCACATAGTGGGGTTTGACCTGTTAACGTACCGTGAAAAATCGTACAAAGTGAATGCAAAGTTGTGCAAAGTGATTGGAAAGTTTGTAGATATATTTGTATGCTTGACCTAACTTGTTGGCATATAGAAACCCGCAGTTGTAAAGTCAAATAAATGAATAAAAGCGAGACGACAACAGCCTATATAAGCAGAGTATCACATGAGCTGACTGACCGCAAAAATGATAGAAAACAGCATGCAAAGTTGGTAAAAGTGTTCGAAACGTTCGCGGAGTTACATGTATATTTAACCTAAGTCATTGGAATGCCAACCCCGCAGTTAAATTTCGAAAACATTAAGTAATTGTCTGGAAAATGCCAGATATATAAGCAGATTATGGCAACTGCAAACCGTAAATCGAAGACAAACTGCTTTCTAGGTTTTGAAAAACGATTGCAAAGTTTGTAGATTCGTTTGGGAATGTTACATATGATATTATATTGACGGGTTACATAGTCAAAAGTTCGAAAACTTAAAAAAATATTTCGTAAATTGCCGTTAAAGTAGCGTACTATTATTCGCAGCATGTAGAGGTCATAGGTCAATTCAAGAAGTTACTCGTACAAACGCTATCAGGTTTAAAACAGTGTCAAACATGAAATAGTCGCCAGATCGGGCATATTTCAAATTGCGTAACTAGTAGTGTTGGTAGGTGAAGAGACAAAGTTTAAAGTCAAGCTCAATCGGCATGGTTAGTTCTTGCATGGGAGACTGCCTGAGAAAACCAGCTAGGGAATTTTTGTTTTGGTTTCATCACATACATATCAAACATATGAGACAATGTTCGTGCATCTTTTTTTCACTGTAATGTCAATTATTTTTAGTAGAAAAACATGGAAATTTAGGCATGTTTTCAAGTTCATGAACATTTTTCCAATTTCTCTATTATTTTTGGAGATCATATTGGTGATGATGTCGGCACATAGTGGGGTTTGACCTGTTAACGTACCGTGAAAAGTCGTACAAAGTGAACGCAAAGTTGTGCAAAGTGATTGGAAAGTTTGTAGATATATTTGTATGCTTGACCTAACTTGTTGGCATATAGAAACCCGCAGTTGTAAAGTCAAATAAATGAATAAAAGCGAGATGAAAACAGCCTATAAAAGCAGAGTATCACATGAGCTGACTGACCGTAAAAATGATAGAAAACAGCATGCTATGTTGGTAAAAGCGTGCGAAACGTTGGCGGAGTTACATGTATATTTAACGTAAGTCATTGGAATGCCAACCCCGCTGTTAAATTTCGAAAAGATTAAGTAAAAGTCAAGAAAATGCCAGATATATAAGCAGATTATGGCAACTGCAAACAGAAAATCGAAGACAAACTGCTTGCAAAGTTTTGAAAAACGATTGCAAAGTTTGTAGATTCGTTTGGGAATGTTACATATGATATTATATTGACGGGTTACATAGTCAAAAGTTCGAAAACTTAAAAAAATATTTCGTAAATTGCCGTTAAAGTAGCGTACTATTATTCGCAGCATGTAGAGGTCATAGGTCAATTCAAGAAGTTACTCGTACAAACGCTATCAGGTTTAAAACAGTGTCAAACATGAAATAGTCGCCAGATCGGGCATATTTCAAATTGCGTAACTAGTAGTGTTGGTAGGTGAAGAGACAAAGTTTAAAGTCAAGCTCAATCGGCATGGTTAGTTCTTGCATGGGAGACTGCCTGAGAAAACCAGCTAGGGAATTTTTGTTTTGGTTTCATCACATACATATCAAACATATGAGACAATGTTCGTGCATCTTTTTTTCAATGTAATGTCAATTATTTTTAGTAGAAAAACATGGAAATTTAGGCATGTTTTCAAGTTCATGAACATTTTTCCAATTTCTCTATTATTTTTGGAGATCATATTGGTGATGATGTCGGCACATAGTGGGGTTTGACCTGTTAACGTACCGTGAAAAGTCGTACAAAGTGAACGCAAAGTTGTGCAAAGTGATTGGAAAGTTTGTAGATATATTTGTATGCTTGACCTAACTTGTTGGCATATAGAAACCCACAGTTGTAAAGTCAAATAAATGAATAAAAGCGAGATGAAAACAGCCTATAAAAGCAGAGTATCACATGAGCTGACCGACCGTAAAAATGATAGAAAACAGCATGCTATGTTGGTAAAAGCGTGCGAAACGTTGGCGGAGTTACATGTATATTTAACCTAAGTCATTGGAATGCCAACCCCGCAGTTAAATTTCGAAAACATTAAGTAAAAGTCAAGAAAATGCCAGATATATAAGCAGATTATGGCAACTGCAAACAGAAAATCGAAGACAAACTGCTTGCAAAGTTTTGAAAAACGATTGCAAAGTTTGTAGATTCGTTTGGGAATGTTACATATGATATTATATTGACGGGTTACATAGTCAAAAGTTCGAAAACTTAAAAAAATATTTCGTATATTGCCGTTAAAGTAGCGTACTATTATTCGCAGCATGTAGAGGTCATAGTCAATTCAAGAAGTTACTCGTACAAACGCTATCAGGTTTAAAACAGTGTCAAACATGAAATAGTCGCCTGATCGGGCATATTTCAAATTGCGTAACTAGTAGTGTTGGTAGGTGAGGAGACAAAGTTTAAAGTCAAGCTCAATCGGCATGGTTAGTTCTTGCATGGGAGACTGCCTGAGAAAACCAGCTAGGGAATTTTTTTTTTGGTTTCATCACATACATATCAAACATATGAGACAACGTTCGTGCATCTTTTTTTCACTGTAATATCAATTATTTTTAGTAGAAAAACATGGAAATTTAGGCATGTTTTCAAGTTCATGAACATTTTACCAATTTCTCTATTATTTTTGGAGATCATATTGGTGATGATGTCGGCACATAGTGGGGTTTGACCTGTTAACGTACCGTGAAAAATCGTACAAAGTGAATGCAAAGTTGTGCAAAGTGATTGGAAAGTTTGTAGATATATTTGTATGCTTGACCTAACTTGTTGGCATATAGAAACCCGCAGTTGTAAAGTCAAATAAATGAATAAAAGCGAGACGAAAACAGCCTATATAAGCAGAGTATCACATGAGCTGACTGACCGCAAAAATGATAGAAAACAGCATGCAAAGTTGGTAAAAGTGTTCGAAACGTTCGCGGAGTTACATGTATATTTAACCTAAGTCATTGGAATGCCAACCCCTCAGTTAAATTTCGAAAACATTAAGTAATTGTCTGGAAAATGCCAGATATATAAGCAGATTATGGCAACTGCAAACCGTAAATCGAAGACAAACTGCTTTCTAGGTTTTGAAAAACGATTGCAAAGTTTGTAGATTCGTTTAGGAATGTTACATATGATATTATATTGACGGGTTACATAGTCAAAAGTTCGAAAACTTAAAAAAAATATTTCGTAAATTGCCGTTAAAGTAGCGTACTATTATTCGCAGCATGTAGAGGTCATAGGTCAATTCAAGAAGTTACTCGTACAAACGCTATCAGGTTTAAAACAGTGTCATGAAATAGTCGCCAGATCGGGCATATTTCAAATTGCGTTACTAGTAGTGTTGGTAGGTGAAGAGACAAAGTTTAAAGTCAAGCTCAATCGGCATGGTTAGTTCTTGCATGGGAGACTGCCTGAGAAAACCAGCTAGGGAATTTTTGTTTTGGTTTCATCACATACATATCAAACATATGAGACAATGTTCGTGCATCTTTTTTTCACTGTAATGTCAATTATTTTTAGTAGAAAAACATGGAAATTTAGGCATGTTTTCAAGTTCATGAACATTTTTCCAATTTCTCTATTATTTTTGGAGATCATATTGGTGATGATGTCGGCACATAGTGGGGTTTGACCTGTTAACGTACCGTGGAAAGTCGTACAAAGTGAACGCAAAGTTGTGCAAAGTGATTGGAAAGTTTGTAGATATATTTGTATGTTTTACCTAACTTGTTGGCATATAGAAACCCGCAGTTGTAAAGTCAAATAAATGAATAAAAGCGAGATGAAAACAGCCTATAAAAGCAGAGTATCACATGAGCTGACTGACCGTAAAAATGATAGAAAACAGCATGCAAAGTTGGTAAAAGTGTTCGAAACGTTGGCGGAGTTACATGTATATTTAACCTAAGTCATTGGAATGCCAACCCCGCAGTTAAATTTCGAAAACATTAAGTAAAAGTCAAGAAAATGCCAGATATATAAGCAGATTATGGCAACTGCAAACAGAAAATCGAAGACAAACTGCTTTCTAGGTTTTGAAAAACGATTGCAAAGTTTGTAGATTCGTTTAGGAATGTTACATATGATATTATATTGACGGGTTACATAGTCAAAAGTTCGAAAACTTAAAAAAATATTTCGTAAATTGCCGTTAAAGTAGCGTACTATTATTCGCAGCATGTAGAGGTCATAGGTCAATTCAAGAAGTTACTCGTACAAACGCTATCAGGTTTAAAACAGTGTCAAACATGAAATAGTCGCCAGATCGGGCATATTTCAAATTGCGTTACTAGTAGTGTTGGTAGGTGAAGAGACAAAGTTTAAAGTCAAGCTCAATCGGCATGGTTAGTTCTTGCATGGGAGACTGCCTGAGAAAACCAGCTAGGGAATTTTTGTTTTGGTTTCATCACATACATATCAAACATATGAGACAATGTTCGTGCATCTTTTTTTCACTGTAATGTCAATTATTTTAGTAGAAAAACATGGAAATTTAGGCATGTTTTCAAGTTCATGAACATTTTTCCAATTTCTCTATTATTTTTGGAGATCATATTGGTGATGATGTCGGCACATAGTGGGGTTTGACCTGTTAACGTACCGTGGAAAGTCGTACAAAGTGAACGCAAAGTTGTGCAAAGTGATTGGAAAGTTTGTAGATATATTTGTATGTTTTACCTAACTTGTTGGCATATAGAAACCCGCAGTTGTAAAGTCAAATAAATGAATAAAAGCGAGATGAAAACAGCCTATAAAAGCAGAGTATCACATGAGCTGACTGACCGTAAAAATGATAGAAAACAGCATGCTATGTTGGTAAAAGCGTGCGAAACGTTGGCGGAGTTACATGTATATTTAACGTAAGTCATTGGAATGCCAACCCCGCTGTTAAATTTCGAAAAGATTAAGTAAAAGTCAAGAAAATGCCAGATATATAAGCAGATTATGGCAACTGCAAACAGAAAATCGAAGACAAACTGCTTGCAAAGTTTTGAAAAACGATTGCAAAGTTTGTAGATTCGTTTGGGAATGTTACATATGATATTATATTGACGGGTTACATAGTCAAAAGTTCGAAAACTTAAAAAAATATTTCGTAAATTGCCGTTAAAGTAGCGTACTATTATTCGCAGCATGTAGAGGTCATAGGTCAATTCAAGAAGTTACTCGTACAAACGCTATCAGGTTTAAAACAGTGTCAAACATGAAATAGTCGCCAGATCGGGCATATTTCAAATTGCGTAACTAGTAGTGTTGGTAGGTGAAGAGACAAAGTTTAAAGTGAAGCTCAATCGGCATGGTTAGTTCTTGCATGGGAGACTGCCTGAGAAAACCAGCTAGGGAATTTTTGTTTTGGTTTCATCACATACATATCAAACATATGAGACAATGTTCGTGCATCTTTTTTTCAATGTAATGTCAATTATTTTTAGTAGAAAAACATGGAAATTTAGGCATGTTTTCAAGTTCATGAACATTTTTCCAATTTCTCTATTATTTTTGGAGATCATATTGGTGATGATGTCGGCACATAGTGGGGTTTGACCTGTTAACGTACCGTGAAAAGTCGTACAAAGTGAACGCAAAGTTGTGCAAAGTGATTGGAAAGTTTGTAGATATATTTGTATGCTTGACCTAACTTGTTGGCATATAGAAACCCACAGTTGTAAAGTCAAATAAATGAATAAAAGCGAGATGAAAACAGCCTATAAAAGCAGAGTATCACATGAGCTGACCGACCGTAAAAATGATAGAAAACAGCATGCTATGTTGGTAAAAGCGTGCGAAACGTTGGCGGAGTTACATGTATATTTAACCTAAGTCATTGGAATGCCAACCCCGCAGTTAAATTTCGAAAACATTAAGTAAAAGTCAAGAAAATGCCAGATATATAAGCAGATTATGGCAACTGCAAACAGAAAATCGAAGACAAACTGCTTGCAAAGTTTTGAAAAACGATTGCAAAGTTTGTAGATTCGTTTGGGAATGTTACATATGATATTATATTGACGGGTTACATAGTCAAAAGTTCGAAAACTTAAAAAAATATTTCGTATATTGCCGTTAAAGTAGCGTACTATTATTCGCAGCATGTAGAGGTCATAGTCAATTCAAGAAGTTACTCGTACAAACGCTATCAGGTTTAAAACAGTGTCAAACATGAAATAGTCGCCTGATCGGGCATATTTCAAATTGCGTAACTAGTAGTGTTGGTAGGTGAGGAGACAAAGTTTAAAGTCAAGCTCAATCGGCATGGTTAGTTCTTGCATGGGAGACTGCCTGAGAAAACCAGCTAGGGAATTTTTTTTTTGGTTTCATCACATACATATCAAACATATGAGACAACGTTCGTGCATCTTTTTTTCACTGTAATATCAATTATTTTTAGTAGAAAAACATGGAAATTTAGGCATGTTTTCAAGTTCATGAACATTTTACCAATTTCTCTATTATTTTTGGAGATCATATTGGTGATGATGTCGGCACATAGTGGGGTTTGACCTGTTAACGTACCGTGAAAAATCGTACAAAGTGAATGCAAAGTTGTGCAAAGTGATTGGAAAGTTTGTAGATATATTTGTATGCTTGACCTAACTTGTTGGCATATAGAAACCCGCAGTTGTAAAGTCAAATAAATGAATAAAAGCGAGACGAAAACAGCCTATATAAGCAGAGTATCACATGAGCTGACTGACCGCAAAAATGATAGAAAACAGCATGCAAAGTTGGTAAAAGTGTTCGAAACGTTCGCGGAGTTACATGTATATTTAACCTAAGTCATTGGAATGCCAACCCCTCAGTTAAATTTCGAAAACATTAAGTAATTGTCTGGAAAATGCCAGATATATAAGCAGATTATGGCAACTGCAAACCGTAAATCGAAGACAAACTGCTTTCTAGGTTTTGAAAAACGATTGCAAAGTTTGTAGATTCGTTTAGGAATGTTACATATGATATTATATTGACGGGTTACATAGTCAAAAGTTCGAAAACTTAAAAAAAATATTTCGTAAATTGCCGTTAAAGTAGCGTACTATTATTCGCAGCATGTAGAGGTCATAGGTCAATTCAAGAAGTTACTCGTACAAACGCTATCAGGTTTAAAACAGTGTCATGAAATAGTCGCCAGATCGGGCATATTTCAAATTGCGTTACTAGTAGTGTTGGTAGGTGAAGAGACAAAGTTTAAAGTCAAGCTCAATCGGCATGGTTAGTTCTTGCATGGGAGACTGCCTGAGAAAACCAGCTAGGGAATTTTTGTTTTGGTTTCATCACATACATATCAAACATATGAGACAATGTTCGTGCATCTTTTTTTCACTGTAATGTCAATTATTTTTAGTAGAAAAACATGGAAATTTAGGCATGTTTTCAAGTTCATGAACATTTTTCCAATTTCTCTATTATTTTTGGAGATCATATTGGTGATGATGTCGGCACATAGTGGGGTTTGACCTGTTAACGTACCGTGGAAAGTCGTACAAAGTGAACGCAAAGTTGTGCAAAGTGATTGGAAAGTTTGTAGATATATTTGTATGTTTTACCTAACTTGTTGGCATATAGAAACCCGCAGTTGTAAAGTCAAATAAATGAATAAAAGCGAGATGAAAACAGCCTATAAAAGCAGAGTATCACATGAGCTGACTGACCGTAAAAATGATAGAAAACAGCATGCAAAGTTGGTAAAAGTGTTCGAAACGTTGGCGGAGTTACATGTATATTTAACCTAAGTCATTGGAATGCCAACCCCGCAGTTAAATTTCGAAAACATTAAGTAAAAGTCAAGAAAATGCCAGATATATAAGCAGATTATGGCAACTGCAAACAGAAAATCGAAGACAAACTGCTTTCTAGGTTTTGAAAAACGATTGCAAAGTTTGTAGATTCGTTTAGGAATGTTACATATGATATTATATTGACGGGTTACATAGTCAAAAGTTCGAAAACTTAAAAAAATATTTCGTAAATTGCCGTTAAAGTAGCGTACTATTATTCGCAGCATGTAGAGGTCATAGGTCAATTCAAGAAGTTACTCGTACAAACGCTATCAGGTTTAAAACAGTGTCAAACATGAAATAGTCGCCAGATCGGGCATATTTCAAATTGCGTTACTAGTAGTGTTGGTAGGTGAAGAGACAAAGTTTAAAGTCAAGCTCAATCGGCATGGTTAGTTCTTGCATGGGAGACTGCCTGAGAAAACCAGCTAGGGAATTTTTGTTTTGGTTTCATCACATACATATCAAACATATGAGACAATGTTCGTGCATCTTTTTTTCACTGTAATGTCAATTATTTTTAGTAGAAAAACATGGAAATTTAGGCATGTTTTCAAGTTCATGAACATTTTTCCAATTTCTCTATTATTTTTGGAGATCATATTGGTGATGATGTCGGCACATAGTGGGGTTTGACCTGTTAACGTACCGTGGAAAGTCGTACAAAGTGAACGCAAAGTTGTGCAAAGTGATTGGAAAGTTTGTAGATATATTTGTATGTTTTACCTAACTTGTTGGCATATAGAAACCCGCAGTTGTAAAGTCAAATAAATGAATAAAAGCGAGATGAAAACAGCCTATAAAAGCTGAGTATCACATGAGCTGACTGACCGTAAAAATGATAGAAAACAGCATGCTATGTTGGTAAAAGCGTGCGAAACGTTGGCGGAGTTACATGTATATTTAACCTAAGTCATTGGAATGCCAACCCCGCAGTTAAATTTCGAAAACATTAAGTAAAAGTCAAGAAAATGCCAGATATATAAGCAGATTATGGCAACTGCAAACAGAAAATCGAAGACAAACTGCTTGCAAAGTTTTGAAAAACGATTGCAAAGTTTATAGATTCGTTTGGGAATGTTACATATGATATTATATTGACGGGTTACATAGTCAAAAGTTAGAAAACTTAAAAAAATATTTCGTAAATTGCCGTTAAAGTAGCGTACTATTATTCGCAGCATGTAGATGTCATAGGTCAATTCAAGAAGTTACTCGTACAAACGCTATCAGGTTTAAAACAGTGTCAAACATGAAATAGTCGCCAGATCGGGTATATTTCAAATTGCGTAACTAGTAGTGTTGGTAGGTGAGGTGACAAAGTTTAAAGTGAAGCTCAATCGGCATGGTTAGTTCTTGCATGGGAGACTGCCTGAGAAAACCAGCTAGGGAATTTTTTTTTTTGGTTTCATCACATACATATCAAACATATGAGACAACGTTCGTGCATCTTTTTTTCACTGTAATATCAATTATTTTTAGTAGAAAAACATGGAAATTTAGGCATGTTTTCAAGTTCATGAACATTTTTCCAATTTCTCTATTATTTTTGGAGATCATATTGGTGATGATGTCGGCACATAGTGGGGTTTGACCTGTTAACGTACCGTGAAAAGTCGTACAAAGTGAACGCAAAGTTGTGCAAAGTGATTGGAAAGTTTGTAGATATATTTGTATGCTTGACCTAACTTGTTGGCATATAGAAACCCACAGTTGTAAAGTCAAATAAATGAATAAAAGCGAGATGAAAACAGCCTATAAAAGCAGAGTATCACATGAGCTGACCGACCGTAAAAATGATAGAAAACAGCATGCTATGTTGGTAAAAGCGTGCGAAACGTTGGCGGAGTTACATGTATATTTAACCTAAGTCATTGGAATGCCAACCCCGCAGTTAAATTTCGAAAACATTAAGTAAAAGTCAAGAAAATGCCAGATATATAAGCAGATTATGGCAACTGCAAACAGAAAATCGAAGACAAACTGCTTGCAAAGTTTTGAAAAACGATTGCAAAGTTTGTAGATTCGTTTGGGAATGTTACATATGATATTATATTGACGGGTTACATAGTCAAAAGTTCGAAAACTTAAAAAAATATTTCGTATATTGCCGTTAAAGTAGCGTACTATTATTCGCAGCATGTAGAGGTCATAGTCAATTCAAGAAGTTACTCGTACAAACGCTATCAGGTTTAAAACAGTGTCAAACATGAAATAGTCGCCTGATCGGGCATATTTCAAATTGCGTAACTAGTAGTGTTGGTAGGTGAGGAGACAAAGTTTAAAGTCAAGCTCAATCGGCATGGTTAGTTCTTGCATGGGAGACTGCCTGAGAAAACCAGCTAGGGAATTTTTTTTTTGGTTTCATCACATACATATCAAACATATGAGACAACGTTCGTGCATCTTTTTTTCACTGTAATATCAATTATTTTTAGTAGAAAAACATGGAAATTTAGGCATGTTTTCAAGTTCATGAACATTTTACCAATTTCTCTATTATTTTTGGAGATCATATTGGTGATGATGTCGGCACATAGTGGGGTTTGACCTGTTAACGTACCGTGAAAAATCGTACAAAGTGAATGCAAAGTTGTGCAAAGTGATTGGAAAGTTTGTAGATATATTTGTATGCTTGACCTAACTTGTTGGCATATAGAAACCCGCAGTTGTAAAGTCAAATAAATGAATAAAAGCGAGACGAAAACAGCCTATATAAGCAGAGTATCACATGAGCTGACTGACCGCAAAAATGATAGAAAACAGCATGCAAAGTTGGTAAAAGTGTTCGAAACGTTCGCGGAGTTACATGTATATTTAACCTAAGTCATTGGAATGCCAACCCCTCAGTTAAATTTCGAAAACATTAAGTAATTGTCTGGAAAATGCCAGATATATAAGCAGATTATGGCAACTGCAAACCGTAAATCGAAGACAAACTGCTTTCTAGGTTTTGAAAAACGATTGCAAAGTTTGTAGATTCGTTTAGGAATGTTACATATGATATTATATTGACGGGTTACATAGTCAAAAGTTCGAAAACTTAAAAAAAATATTTCGTAAATTGCCGTTAAAGTAGCGTACTATTATTCGCAGCATGTAGAGGTCATAGGTCAATTCAAGAAGTTACTCGTACAAACGCTATCAGGTTTAAAACAGTGTCATGAAATAGTCGCCAGATCGGGCATATTTCAAATTGCGTTACTAGTAGTGTTGGTAGGTGAAGAGACAAAGTTTAAAGTCAAGCTCAATCGGCATGGTTAGTTCTTGCATGGGAGACTGCCTGAGAAAACCAGCTAGGGAATTTTTGTTTTGGTTTCATCACATACATATCAAACATATGAGACAATGTTCGTGCATCTTTTTTTCACTGTAATGTCAATTATTTTTAGTAGAAAAACATGGAAATTTAGGCATGTTTTCAAGTTCATGAACATTTTTCCAATTTCTCTATTATTTTTGGAGATCATATTGGTGATGATGTCGGCACATAGTGGGGTTTGACCTGTTAACGTACCGTGGAAAGTCGTACAAAGTGAACGCAAAGTTGTGCAAAGTGATTGGAAAGTTTGTAGATATATTTGTATGTTTTACCTAACTTGTTGGCATATAGAAACCCGCAGTTGTAAAGTCAAATAAATGAATAAAAGCGAGATGAAAACAGCCTATAAAAGCAGAGTATCACATGAGCTGACTGACCGTAAAAATGATAGAAAACAGCATGCAAAGTTGGTAAAAGTGTTCGAAACGTTGGCGGAGTTACATGTATATTTAACCTAAGTCATTGGAATGCCAACCCCGCAGTTAAATTTCGAAAACATTAAGTAAAAGTCAAGAAAATGCCAGATATATAAGCAGATTATGGCAACTGCAAACAGAAAATCGAAGACAAACTGCTTTCTAGGTTTTGAAAAACGATTGCAAAGTTTGTAGATTCGTTTAGGAATGTTACATATGATATTATATTGACGGGTTACATAGTCAAAAGTTCGAAAACTTAAAAAAATATTTCGTAAATTGCCGTTAAAGTAGCGTACTATTATTCGCAGCATGTAGAGGTCATAGGTCAATTCAAGAAGTTACTCGTACAAACGCTATCAGGTTTAAAACAGTGTCAAACATGAAATAGTCGCCAGATCGGGCATATTTCAAATTGCGTTACTAGTAGTGTTGGTAGGTGAAGAGACAAAGTTTAAAGTCAAGCTCAATCGGCATGGTTAGTTCTTGCATGGGAGACTGCCTGAGAAAACCAGCTAGGGAATTTTTGTTTTGGTTTCATCACATACATATCAAACATATGAGACAATGTTCGTGCATCTTTTTTTCACTGTAATGTCAATTATTTTTAGTAGAAAAACATGGAAATTTAGGCATGTTTTCAAGTTCATGAACATTTTTCCAATTTCTCTATTATTTTTGGAGATCATATTGGTGATGATGTCGGCACATAGTGGGGTTTGACCTGTTAACGTACCGTGAAAAGTCGTACAAAGTGAACGCAAAGTTGTGCAAAGTGATTGGAAAGTTTGTAGATATATTTGTATGTTTTACCTAACTTGTTGGCATATAGAAACCCGCAGTTGTAAAGTCAAATAAATGAATAAAAGCGAGATGAAAACAGCCTATAAAAGCAGAGTATCACATGAGCTGACTGACCGTAAAAATGATAGAAAACAGCATGCTATGTTGGTAAAAGCGTGCGAAACGTTGGCGGAGTTACATGTATATTTAACCTAAGTCATTGGAATGCCAACCCCGCAGTTAAATTTCGAAAACATTAAGTAAAAGTCAAGAAAATGCCAGATATATAAGCAGATTATGGCAACTGCAAACAGAAAATCGAAGACAAACTGCTTGCAAAGTTTTGAAAAACGATTGCAAAGTTTATAGATTCGTTTGGGAATGTTACATATGATATTATATTGACGGGTTACATAGTCAAAAGTTAGAAAACTTAAAAAAATATTTCGTAAATTGCCGTTAAAGTAGCGTACTATTATTCGCAGCATGTAGATGTCATAGGTCAATTCAAGAAGTTACTCGTACAAACGCTATCAGGTTTAAAACAGTGTCAAACATGAAATAGTCGCCAGATCGGGTATATTTCAAATTGCGTAACTAGTAGTGTTGGTAGGTGAGGAGACAAAGTTTAAAGTGAAGCTCAATCGGCATGGTTAGTTCTTACATGGGAGACTGCCTGAGAAAACCAGCTAGGGAATTTTTTTTTTGGTTTCATCACATACATATCAAACATATGAGACAACGTTCGTGCATCTTTTTTTCACTGTAATATCAATTATTTTTAGTAGAAAAACATGGAAATTTAGGCATGTTTTCAAGTTCATGAACATTTTTCCAATTTCTCTATTATTTTTGGAGATCATATTGGTGATGATGTCGGCACATAGTGGGGTTTGACCTGTTAACGTACCGTGGAAAGTCGTACAAAGTGAACGCAAAGTTGTGCAAAGTGATTGGAAAGTTTGTAGATATATTTGTATGTTTTACCTAACTTGTTGGCATATAGAAACCCGCAGTTGTAAAGTCAAATAAATGAATAAAAGCGAGATGAAAACAGCCTATAAAAGCAGAGTATCACATGAGCTGACTGACCGTAAAAATGATAGAAAACAGCATGCAAAGTTGGTAAAAGTGTTCGAAACGTTGGCGGAGTTACATGTATATTTAACCTAAGTCATTGGAATGCCAACCCCGCAGTTAAATTTCGAAAACATTAAGTAAAAGTCAAGAAAATGCCAGATATATAAGCAGATTATGGCAACTGCAAACAGAAAATCGAAGACAAACTGCTTTCTAGGTTTTGAAAAACGATTGCAAAGTTTGTAGATTCGTTTAGGAATGTTACATATGATATTATATTGACGGGTTACATAGTCAAAAGTTCGAAAACTTAAAAAAATATTTCGTAAATTGCCGTTAAAGTAGCGTACTATTATTCGCAGCATGTAGAGGTCATAGGTCAATTCAAGAAGTTACTCGTACAAACGCTATCAGGTTTAAAACAGTGTCAAACATGAAATAGTCGCCAGATCGGGCATATTTCAAATTGCGTTACTAGTAGTGTTGGTAGGTGAAGAGACAAAGTTTAAAGTCAAGCTCAATCGGCATGGTTAGTTCTTGCATGGGAGACTGCCTGAGAAAACCAGCTAGGGAATTTTTGTTTTGGTTTCATCACATACATATCAAACATATGAGACAATGTTCGTGCATCTTTTTTTCACTGTAATGTCAATTATTTTTAGTAGAAAAACATGGAAATTTAGGCATGTTTTCAAGTTCATGAACATTTTTCCAATTTCTCTATTATTTTTGGAGATCATATTGGTGATGATGTCGGCACATAGTGGGGTTTGACCTGTTAACGTACCGTGGAAAGTCGTACAAAGTGAACGCAAAGTTGTGCAAAGTGATTGGAAAGTTTGTAGATATATTTGTATGTTTTACCTAACTTGTTGGCATATAGAAACCCGCAGTTGTAAAGTCAAATAAATGAATAAAAGCGAGATGAAAACAGCCTATAAAAGCAGAGTATCACATGAGCTGACTGACCGTAAAAATGATAGAAAACAGCATGCTATGTTGGTAAAAGCGTGCGAAACGTTGGCGGAGTTACATGTATATTTAACCTAAGTCATTGGAATGCCAACCCCGCAGTTAAATTTCGAAAACATTAAGTAAAAGTCAAGAAAATGCCAGATATATAAGCAGATTATGGCAACTGCAAACAGAAAATCGAAGACAAACTGCTTGCAAAGTTTTGAAAAACGATTGCAAAGTTTATAGATTCGTTTGGGAATGTTACATATGATATTATATTGACGGGTTACATAGTCAAAAGTTAGAAAACTTAAAAAAATATTTCGTAAATTGCCGTTAAAGTAGCGTACTATTATTCGCAGCATGTAGATGTCATAGGTCAATTCAAGAAGTTACTCGTACAAACGCTATCAGGTTTAAAACAGTGTCAAACATGAAATAGTCGCCAGATCGGGTATATTTCAAATTGCGTAACTAGTAGTGTTGGTAGGTGAGGTGACAAAGTTTAAAGTGAAGCTCAATCGGCATGGTTAGTTCTTGCATGGGAGACTGCCTGAGAAAACCAGCTAGGGAATTTTTTTTTTGGTTTCATCACATACATATCAAACATATGAGACAACGTTCGTGCATCTTTTTTTCACTGTAATATCAATTATTTTTAGTAGAAAAACATGGAAATTTAGGCATGTTTTCAAGTTCATGAACATTTTTCCAATTTCTCTATTATTTTTGGAGATCATATTGGTGATGATGTCGGCACATAGTGGGGTTTGACCTGTTAACGTACCGTGAAAAATCGTACAAAGTGAATGCAAAGTTGTGCAAAGTGATTGGAAAGTTTGTAGATATATTTGTATGTTTTACCTAACTTGTTGGCATATAGAAACCCGCAGTTGTAAAGTCAAATAAATGAATAAAAGCGAGATGAAAACAGCCTATAAAAGCAGAGTATCACATGAGCTGACTGACCGTAAAAATGATAGAAAACAGCATGCTATGTTGGTAAAAGCGTGCGAAACGTTGGCGGAGTTACATGTATATTTAACCTAAGTCATTGGAATGCCAACCCCGCAGTTAAATTTCGAAAACATTAAGTAAAAGTCAAGAAAATGCCAGATATATAAGCAGATTATGGCAACTGCAAACAGAAAATCGAAGACAAACTGCTTGCAAAGTTTTGAAAAACGATTGCAAAGTTTATAGATTCGTTTGGGAATGTTACATATGATATTATATTGACGGGTTACATAGTCAAAAGTTAGAAAACTTAAAAAAATATTTCGTAAATTGCCGTTAAAGTAGCGTACTATTATTCGCAGCATGTAGAGGTCATAGGTCAATTCAAGAAGTTACTCGTACAAACGCTATCAGGTTTAAAACAGTGTCAAACATGAAATAGTCGCCAGATCGGGTATATTTCAAATTGCGTAACTAGTAGTGTTGGTAGGTGAGGAGACAAAGTTTAAAGTGAAGCTCAATCGGCATGGTTAGTTCTTACATGGGAGACTGCCTGAGAAAACCAGCTAGGGAATTTTTTTTTTGGTTTCATCACATACATATCAAACATATGAGACAACGTTCGTGCATCTTTTTTTCACTGTAATATCAATTATTTTTAGTAGAAAAACATGGAAATTTAGGCATGTTTTCAAGTTCATGAACATTTTTCCAATTTCTCTATTATTTTTGGAGATCATATTGGTGATGATGTCGGCACATAGTGGGGTTTGACCTGTTAACGTACCGTGAAAAATCGTACAAAGTGAATGCAAAGTTGTGCAAAGTGATTGGAAAGTTTGTAGATATATTTGTATGCTTGACCTAACTTGTTGGCATATAGAAACCCGCAGTTGTAAAGTCAAATAAATGAATAAAAGCGAGACGAAAACAGCCTATAAAAGCAGAGTATCACATGAGCTGACTGACCGCAAACATGATAGAAAACAGCATGCAAAGTTGGTAAAAGTGTTCGAAACGTTGGCGGAGTTACATGTATATTTAACCTAAGTCATTGGAATGCCAACCCCGCAGTTAAATTTCGAAAACATTAAGTAAAAGTCAAGAAAATGCCAGATATATAAGCAGATTATGGCAACTGCAAACAGAAAATCGAAGACAAACTGCTTTCTAGGTTTTGAAAAACGATTGCAAAGTTTGTAGATTCGTTTAGGAATGTTACATATGATATTATATTGACGGGTTACATAGTCAAAAGTTCGAAAACTTAAAAAAATATTTCGTAAACTGCCGTTAAAGTAGCGTACTATTATTCGCAGCATGTAGAGGTCATAGGTCAATTCAAGAAGTTACTCGTACAAACGCTATCAGGTTTAAAACAGTGTCAAACATGAAATAGTCGCCAGATCGGGCATATTTCAAATTGCGTTACTAGTAGTGTTGGTAGGTGAAGAGACAAAGTTTAAAGTCAAGCTCAATTGGCATGGTTAGTTCTTGCATGGGAGACTGCCTGAGAAAACCAGCTAGGGAATTTTTGTTTTGGTTTCATCACATACATATCAAACATATGAGACAATGTTCGTGCATCTTTTTTTCACTGTAATGTCAATTATTTTTAGTAGAAAAACATGGAAATTTAGGCATGTTTTCAAGTTCATGAACATTTTTCCAATTTCTCTATTATTTTTGGAGATCATATTGGTGATGATGTCGGCACATAGTGGGGTTTGACCTGTTAACGTACCGTGGAAAGTCGTACAAAGTGAACGCAAAGTTGTGCAAAGTGATTGGAAAGTTTGTAGATATATTTGTATGTTTTACCTAACTTGTTGGCATATAGAAACCCGCAGTTGTAAAGTCAAATAAATGAATAAAAGCGAGATGAAAACAGCCTATAAAAGCAGAGTATCACATGAGCTGACTGACCGTAAAAATGATAGAAAACAGCATGCTATGTTGGTAAAAGCGTGCGAAACGTTGGCGGAGTTACATGTATATTTAACCTAAGTCATTGGAATGCCAACCCCGCAGTTAAATTTCGAAAACATTAAGTAAAAGTCAAGAAAATGCCAGATATATAAGCAGATTATGGCAACTGCAAACAGAAAATCGAAGACAAACTGCTTGCAAAGTTTTGAAAAACGATTGCAAAGTTTATAGATTCGTTTGGGAATGTTACATATGATATTATATTGACGGGTTACATAGTCAAAAGTTAGAAAACTTAAAAAAATATTTCGTAAATTGCCGTTAAAGTTGCGTACTATTATTCGCAGCATGTAGAGGTCATAGGTCAATTCAAGAAGTTACTCGTACAAACGCTATCAGGTTTAAAACAGTGTCAAACATGAAATAGTCGCCAGATCGGGTATATTTCAAATTGCGTAACTAGTAGTGTTGGTAGGTGAGGAGACAAAGTTTAAAGTGAAGCTCAATCGGCATGGTTAGTTCTTGCATGGGAGACTGCCTGAGAAAACCAGCTAGGGAATTTTTTTTTTGGTTTCATCACATACATATCAAACATATGAGACAACGTTCGTGCATCTTTTTTTCACTGTAATATCAATTATTTTTAGTAGAAAAACATGGAAATTTAGGCATGTTTTCAAGTTCATGAACATTTTCCCAATTTCTCTATTATTTTTGGAGATCATATTGGTGATGATGTCGGCACATAGTGGGGTTTGACCTGTTAACGTACCGTGAAAAATCGTACAAAGTGAATGCAAAGTTGTGCAAAGTGATTGGAAAGTTTGTAGATATATTTGTATGCTTGACCTAACTTGTTGGCATATAGAAACCCGCAGTTGTAAAGTCAAATAAATGAATAAAAGCGAGACGAAAACAGCCTATAAAAGCAGAGTATCACATGAGCTGACTGACCGCAAAAATGATAGAAAACAGCATGCAAAGTTGGTAAAAGTGTTCGAAACGTTGGCGGAGTTACATGTATATTTAACCTAAGTCATTGGAATGCCAACCCCGCAGTTAAATTTCGAAAACATTAAGTAAAAGTCAAGAAAATGCCAGATATATAAGCAGATTATGGCAACTGCAAACAGAAAATCGAAGACAAACTGCTTGCAAAGTTTTGAAAAACGATTGCAAAGTTTGTAGATTCGTTTGGGAATGTTACATATGATATTATATTGACGGGTTACATAGTCAAAAGTTAGAAAACTTAAAAAAATATTTCGTAAATTGCCGTTAAAGTAGCGTACTATTATTCGCAGCATGTAGAGGTCATAGGTCAATTCAAGAAGTTACTCGTACAAACGCTATCAGGTTTAAAACAGTGTCAAACATGAAATAGTCGCCAGATCGGGTATATTTCAAATTGCGTAACTAGTAGTGTTGGTAGGTGAGGAGACAAAGTTTAAAGTGAAGCTCAATCGGCATGGTTAGTTCTTGCATGGGAGACTGCCTGAGAAAACCAGCTAGGGAATTTTTTTTTTGGTTTCATCACATACATATCAAACATATGAGACAACGTTCGTGCATCTTTTTTTCACTGTAATATCAATTATTTTTAGTAGAAAAACATGGAAATTTAGGCATGTTTTCAAGTTCATGAACATTTTTCCAATTTCTCTATTATTTTTGGAGATCATATTGGTGATGATGTCGGCACATAGTGGGGTTTGACCTGTTAACGTACCGTGAAAAGTCGTACAAAGTGAATGCAAAGTTGTGCAAAGTGATTGGAAAGTTTGTAGATATATTTGTATGCTTGACCTAACTTGTTGGCATATAGAAACCCGCAGTTGTAAAGTCAAATAAATGAATAAAAGCGAGACGAAAACAGCCTATATAAGCAGAGTATCACATGAGCTGACTGACCGTAAAAATGATAGAAAACAGCATGCTATGTTGGTAAAAGCGTGCGAAACGTTGGCGGAGTTACATGTATATTTAACCTAAGTCATTGGAATGCCAACCCCGCAGTTAAATTTCGAAAACATTAAGTAAAAGTCAAGAAAATGCCAGATATATAAGCAGATTATGGCAACTGCAAACAGAAAATCGAAGACAAACTGCTTGCAAAGTTTTGAAAAACGATTGCAATGTTTGTAGATTCGTTTGGGAATGTTACATATGATATTATATTGACGGGTTACATAGTCAAAAGTTCGAAAACTTAAAAAAATATTTCGTAAATTGCCGTTAAAGTAGCGTACTATTATTCGCAGCATGTAGAGGTCATAGGTCAATTCAAGAAGTTACTTGTACAAACGCTATCAGGTTTAAAACAGTGTCAAACATGAAATAGTCGCCAGATCGGGCATATTTCAAATTGCGTAACTAGTAGTGTTGGTAGGTGAGGAGACAAAGTTTAAACTGAAGCTCAATCGGCATGGTTAGTTCTTGCATGGGAGACTGCCTGAGAAAACCAGCTAGGGAATTTTTTTTTTGGTTTCATCACATACATATCAAACATATGAGACAACGTTCGTGCATCTTTTTTTCACTGTAATGTCAATTATTTTTAGTAGAAAAAGATGGAAATTTAGGCATGTTTTCAAGTTCATGAACATTTTTCCAATTTCTCTATTATTTTTGGAGATCATATTGGTGATGATGTCGGCACATAGTGGGGTTTGACCTGTTAACGTACCGTGAAAAGTCGTACAAAGTGAACGCAAAGTTGTGCAAAGTGATTGGAAAGTTTGTAGATATATTTGTATGCTTGACCTAACTTGTTGGCATATAGAAACCCGCAGTTGTAAAGTCAAATAAATGAATAAAAGCGAGATGAAAACAGCCTATAAAAGCAGAGTATCACATGAGCTGACTGACCGTAAAAATGATAGAAAACAGCATGCTATGTTGGTAAAAGCGTGTGAAACGTTGGCGGAGTTACATGTATATTTAACCTAAGTCATTGGAATGCCAACCCCGCAGTTAAATTTCGAAAACATTAAGTAAAAGTCAAGAAAATGCCAGATATATAAGCAGATTATGGCAACTGCAAACAGAAAATCGAAGACAAACTGCTTGCAAAGTTTTGAAAAACGATTGCAAAGTTTGTAGATTCGTTTGGGAATGTTACATATGATATTATATTGACGGGTTACATAGTCAAAAGTTCGAAAACTTAAAAAAAATATTTCGTAAATTGCCATTAAAGTAGCGTACTATTATTCGCAGCATGTAGAGGTCATAGGTCAATTCAAGAAGTTACTCGTACAAACGCTATCAGGTTTAAAACAGTGTCAAACATGAAATAGTCGCCAGATCGGGCATATTTCAAATTGCGTAACTAGTAGTGTTGGTAGGTGAAGAGACAAAGTTTAAAGTCAAGCTCAATCGGCATGGTTAGTTCTTGCATGGGAGACTGCCTGAGAAAACCAGCTAGGGAATTTTTGTTTTGGTTTCATCACATACATATCAAACATATGAGACAATGTTCGTGCATCTTTTTTTCACTGTAATGTCAATTATTTTTAGTAGAAAAACATGGAAATTTAGGCATGTTTTCAAGTTCATGAACATTTTTCCAATCTCTCTATTATTTTTGGAGATCATATTGGTGATGATGTCGGCACATAGTGGGGTTTGACCTGTTAACGTACCGTGAAAAGTCGTACAAAGTGAACGCAAAGTTGTGCAAAGTGATTGGAAAGTTTGTAGATATATTTGTATGCTTGACCTAACTTGTTGGCATATAGAAACCCGCAGTTGTAAAGTCAAATAAATGAATAAAAGCGAGATGAAAACAGCCTATAAAAGCAGAGTATCACATGAGCTGACTGACCGTAAAAATGATAGAAAACAGCATGCTATGTTGGTAAAAGCGTGCGAAACGTTGGCGGAGTTACATGTATATTTAACCTAAGTCATTGGAATGCCAACCCCGCAGTTAAATTTCGAAAACATTAAGTAAAAGTCAAGAAAATGCCAGATATATAAGCAGATTATGTCAACTGCAAACAGAAAATCGAAGACAAACTGCTTGCAAAGTTTTGAAAAACGATTGCAATGTTTGTAGATTCGTTTGGGAATGTTACATATGATATTATATTGACGGGTTACATAGTCAAAAGTTCGAAAACTTAAAAAAATATTTCGTAAATTGCCGTTAAAGTAGCGTACTATTATTCGCAGCATGTAGAGGTCATAGGTCAATTCAAGAAGTTACTTGTACAAACGCTATCAGGTTTAAAACAGTGTCAAACATGAAATAGTCGCCAGATCGGGCATATTTCAAATTGCGTAACTAGTAGTGTTGGTAGGTGAGGAGACAAAGTTTAAACTGAAGCTCAATCGGCAAGGTTAGTTCTTGCATGGGAGACTGCCTGAGAAAACCAGCTAGGGAATTTTTTTTTTGGTTTCATCACATACATATCAAACATATGAGACAACGTTCGTGCATCTTTTTTTAACTGTAATGTCAATTATTTTTAGTAGAAAAACATGGAAATTTAGGCATGTTTTCAAGTTCATGAACATTTTTCCAATTTCTCTATTATTTTTGGAGATCATATTGGTGATGATGTCGGCACATAGTGGGGTTTGACCTGTTAACGTACCGTGAAAAGTCGTACAAAGTGAACGCAAAGTTGTGCAAAGTGATTGGAAAGTTTGTAGATATATTTGTATGCTTGACCTAACTTGTTGGCATATAGAAACCCGCAGTTGTAAAGTCAAATAAATGAATAAAAGCGAGATGAAAACAGCCTATAAAAGCAGAGTATCACATGAGCTGACTGACCGTAAAAATGATAGAAAACAGCATGCTATGTTGGTAAAAGCGTGCGAAACGTTGGCGGAGTTACATGTATATTTAACCTAAGTCATTGGAATGCCAACCCCGCAGTTAAATTTCGAAAACATTAAGTAAAAGTCAAGAAAATGCCAGATATATAAGCAGATTATGGCAACTGCAAACAGAAAATCGAAGACAAACTGCTTGCAAAGTTTTGAAAAACGATTGCAATGTTTGTAGATTCGTTTGGGAATGTTACATATGATATTATATTGACGGGTTACATAGTCAAAAGTTCGAAAACTTAAAAAAATATTTCGTAAATTGCCGTTAAAGTAGCGTACTATTATTCGCAGCATGTAGAGGTCATAGGTCAATTCAAGAAGTTACTTGTACAAACGCTATCAGGTTTAAAACAGTGTCAAACATGAAATAGTCGCCAGATCGGGCATATTTCAAATTGCGTAACTAGTAGTGTTGGTAGGTGAGGAGACAAAGTTTAAACTGAAGCTCAATCGGCATGGTTAGTTCTTGCATGGGAGACTGCCTGAGAAAACCAGCTAGGGAATTTTTTTTTTGGTTTCATCACATACATATCAAACATATGATACAACGTTCGTGCATCTTTTTTTCACTGTAATGTCAATTATTTTTAGTAGAAAAACATGGAAATTTAGGCATGTTTTCAAGTTCATGAACATTTTTCCAATTTCTCTATTATTTTTGGAGATCATATTGGTGATGATGTCGGCACATAGTGGGGTTTGACCTGTTAACGTACCGTGAAAAGTCGTACAAAGTGAACGCAAAGTTGTGCAAAGTGATTGGAAAGTTTGTAGATATATTTGTATGCTTGACCTAACTTGTTGGCATATAGAAACCCGCAGTTGTAAAGTCAAATAAATGAATAAAAGCGAGATGAAAACAGCCTATAAAAGCAGAGTATCACATGAGCTGACTGACCGTAAAAATGATAGAAAACAGCATGCTATGTTGGTAAAAGCGTGCGAAACGTTGGCGGAGTTACATGTATATTTAACCTAAGTCATTGGAATGCCAACCCCGCAGTTAAATTTCGAAAACATTAAGTAAAAGTCAAGAAAATGCCAGATATATAAGCAGATTATGGCAACTGCAAACAGAAAATCGAAGACAAACTGCTTGCAAAGTTTTGAAAAACGATTGCAATGTTTGTAGATTCGTTTGGGAATGTTACATATGATATTATATTGACGGGTTACATAGTCAAAAGTTCGAAAACTTAAAAAAATATTTCGTAAATTGCCGTTAAAGTAGCGTACTATTATTCGCAGCATGTAGAGGTCATAGGTCAATTCAAGAAGTTACTTGTACAAACGCTATCAGGTTTAAAACAGTGTCAAACATGAAATAGTCGCCAGATCGGGCATATTTCAAATTGCGTAACTAGTAGTGTTGGTAGGTGAGGAGACAAAGTTTAAACTGAAGCTCAATCGGCATGGTTAGTTCTTGCATGGGAGACTGCCTGAGAAAACCAGCTAGGGAATTTTTTTTTTGGTTTCATCACATACATATCAAACATATGAGACAACGTTCGTGCATCTTTTTTTCACTGTAATGTCAATTATTTTTAGTAGAAAAACATGGAAATTTAGGCATGTTTTCAAGTTCATGAACATTTTTCCAATTTCTCTATTATTTTTGGAGATCATATTGGTGATGATGTCGGCACATAGTGGGGTTTGACCTGTTAACGTACCGTGAAAAGTCGTACAAAGTGAACGCAAAGTTGTGCAAAGTGATTGGAAAGTTTGTAGATATATTTGTATGCTTGACCTAACTTGTTGGCATATAGAAACCCGCAGTTGTAAAGTCAAATAAATGAAAAAAAGCGAGATGAAAACAGCCTATAAAAGCAGAGTATCACATGAGCTGACTGACCGTAAAAATGATAGAAAACAGCATGCTATGTTGGTAAAAGCGTGTGAAACGTTGGCGGAGTTACATGTATATTTAACCTAAGTCATTGGAATGCCAACCCCGCAGTTAAATTTCGAAAACATTAAGTAAAAGTCAAGAAAATGCCAGATATATAAGCAGATTATGGCAACTGCAAACAGAAAATCGAAGACAAACTGCTTGCAAAGTTTTGAAAAACGATTGCAAAGTTTGTAGATTCGTTTGGGAATGTTACATATGATATTATATTGACGGGTTACATAGTCAAAAGTTCGAAAACTTAAAAAAAATATTTCGTAAATTGCCGTTAAAGTAGCGTACTATTATTCGCAGCATGTAGAGGTCATAGGTCAATTCAAGAAGTTACTCGTACAAACGCTATCAGGTTTAAAACAGTGTCAAACATGAAATAGTCGCCAGATCGGGCATATTTCAAATTGCGTAACTAGTAGTGTTGGTAGGTGAAGAGACAAAGTTTAAAGTCAAGCTCAATCGGCATGGTTAGTTCTTGCATGGGAGACTGCCTGAGAAAACCAGCTAGGGAATTTTTGTTTTGGTTTCATCACATACATATCAAACATATGAGACAATGTTCGTGCATCTTTTTTTCACTGTAATGTCAATTATTTTTAGTAGAAAAACATGGAAATTTAGGCATGTTTTCAAGTTCATGAACATTTTTCCAATCTCTCTATTATTTTTGGAGATCATATTGGTGATGATGTCGGCACATAGTGGGGTTTGACCTGTTAACGTACCGTGAAAAGTCGTACAAAGTGAACGCAAAGTTGTGCAAAGTGATTGGAAAGTTTGTAGATATATTTGTATGCTTGACCTAACTTGTTGGCATATAGAAACCCGCAGTTGTAAAGTCAAATAAATGAATAAAAGCGAGATGAAAACAGCCTATAAAAGCAGAGTATCACATGAGCTGACTGACCGTAAAAATGATAGAAAACAGCATGCTATGTTGGTAAAAGCGTGCGAAACGTTGGCGGAGTTACATGTATATTTAACCTAAGTCATTGGAATGCCAACCCCGCAGTTAAATTTCGAAAACATTAAGTAAAAGTCAAGAAAATGCCAGATATATAAGCAGATTATGTCAACTGCAAACAGAAAATCGAAGACAAACTGCTTGCAAAGTTTTGAAAAACGATTGCAATGTTTGTAGATTCGTTTGGGAATGTTACATATGATATTATATTGACGGGTTACATAGTCAAAAGTTCGAAAACTTAAAAAAATATTTCGTAAATTGCCGTTAAAGTAGCGTACTATTATTCGCAGCATGTAGAGGTCATAGGTCAATTCAAGAAGTTACTTGTACAAACGCTATCAGGTTTAAAACAGTGTCAAACATGAAATAGTCGCCAGATCGGGCATATTTCAAATTGCGTAACTAGTAGTGTTGGTAGGTGAGGAGACAAAGTTTAAACTGAAGCTCAATCGGCAAGGTTAGTTCTTGCATGGGAGACTTCCTGAGAAAACCAGCTAGGGAATTTTTTTTTTGGTTTCATCACATACATATCAAACATATGAGACAACGTTCGTGCATCTTTTTTTAACTGTAATGTCAATTATTTTTAGTAGAAAAACATGGAAATTTAGGCATGTTTTCAAGTTCATGAACATTTTTCCAATTTCTCTATTATTTTTGGAGATCATATTGGTGATGATGTCGGCACATAGTGGGGTTTGACCTGTTAACGTACCGTGAAAAGTCGTACAAAGTGAACGCAAAGTTGTGCAAAGTGATTGGAAAGTTTGTAGATATATTTGTATGCTTGACCTAACTTGTTGGCATATAGAAACCCGCAGTTGTAAAGTCAAATAAATGAATAAAAGCGAGATGAAAACAGCCTATAAAAGCAGAGTATCACATGAGCTGACTGACCGTAAAAATGATAGAAAACAGCATGCTATGTTGGTAAAAGCGTGCGAAACGTTGGCGGAGTTACATGTATATTTAACCTAAGTCATTGGAATGCCAACCCCGCAGTTAAATTTCGAAAACATTAAGTAAAAGTCAAGAAAATGCCAGATATATAAGCAGATTATGGCAACTGCAAACAGAAAATCGAAGACAAACTGCTTGCAAAGTTTTGAAAAACGATTGCAATGTTTGTAGATTCGTTTGGGAATGTTACATATGATATTATATTGACGGGTTACATAGTCAAAAGTTCGAAAACTTAAAAAAATATTTCGTAAATTGCCGTTAAAGTAGCGTACTATTATTCGCAGCATGTAGAGGTCATAGGTCAATTCAAGAAGTTACTTGTACAAACGCTATCAGGTTTAAAACAGTGTCAAACATGAAATAGTCGCCAGATCGGGCATATTTCAAATTGCGTAACTAGTAGTGTTGGTAGGTGAGGAGACAAAGTTTAAACTGAAGCTCAATCGGCATGGTTAGTTCTTGCATGGGAGACTGCCTGAGAAAACCAGCTAGGGAATTTTTTTTTTGGTTTCATCACATACATATCAAACATATGATACAACGTTCGTGCATCTTTTTTTCACTGTAATGTCAATTATTTTTAGTAGAAAAACATGGAAATTTAGGCATGTTTTCAAGTTCATGAACATTTTTCCAATTTCTCTATTATTTTTGGAGATCATATTGGTGATGATGTCGGCACATAGTGGGGTTTGACCTGTTAACGTACCGTGAAAAGTCGTACAAAGTGAACGCAAAGTTGTGCAAAGTGATTGGAAAGTTTGTAGATATATTTGTATGCTTGACCTAACTTGTTGGCATATAGAAACCCGCAGTTGTAAAGTCAAATAAATGAATAAAAGCGAGATGAAAACAGCCTATAAAAGCAGAGTATCACATGAGCTGACTGACCGTAAAAATGATAGAAAACAGCATGCTATGTTGGTAAAAGCGTGCGAAACGTTGGCGGAGTTACATGTATATTTAACCTAAGTCATTGGAATGCCAACCCCGCAGTTAAATTTCGAAAACATTAAGTAAAAGTCAAGAAAATGCCAGATATATAAGCAGATTATGGCAACTGCAAACAGAAAATCGAAGACAAACTGCTTGCAAAGTTTTGAAAAACGATTGCAATGTTTGTAGATTCGTTTGGGAATGTTACATATGATATTATATTGACGGGTTACATAGTCAAAAGTTCGAAAACTTAAAAAAATATTTCGTAAATTGCCGTTAAAGTAGCGTACTATTATTCGCAGCATGTAGAGGTCATAGGTCAATTCAAGAAGTTACTTGTACAAACGCTATCAGGTTTAAAACAGTGTCAAACATGAAATAGTCGCCAGATCGGGCATATTTCAAATTGCGTAACTAGTAGTGTTGGTAGGTGAGGAGACAAAGTTTAAACTGAAGCTCAATCGGCATGGTTAGTTCTTGCATGGGAGACTGCCTGAGAAAACCAGCTAGGGAATTTTTTTTTTGGTTTCATCACATACATATCAAACATATGAGACAACGTTCGTGCATCTTTTTTTCACTGTAATGTCAATTATTTTTAGTAGAAAAACATGGAAATTTAGGCATGTTTTCAAGTTCATGAACATTTTTCCAATTTCTCTATTATTTTTGGAGATCATATTGGTGATGATGTCGGCACATAGTGGGGTTTGACCTGTTAACGTACCGTGAAAAGTCGTACAAAGTGAACGCAAAGTTGTGCAAAGTGATTGGAAAGTTTGTAGATATATTTGTATGCTTGACCTAACTTGTTGGCATATAGAAACCCGCAGTTGTAAAGTCAAATAAATGAATAAAAGCGAGATGAAAACAGCCTATAAAAGCAGAGTATCACATGAGCTGACTGACCGTAAAAATGATAGAAAACAGCATGCTATGTTGGTAAAAGCGTGTGAAACGTTGGCGGAGTTACATGTATATTTAACCTAAGTCATTGGAATGCCAACCCCGCAGTTAAATTTCGAAAACATTAAGTAAAAGTCAAGAAAATGCCAGATATATAAGCAGATTATGGCAACTGCAAACAGAAAATCGAAGACAAACTGCTTGCAAAGTTTTGAAAAACGATTGCAAAGTTTGTAGATTCGTTTGGGAATGTTACATATGATATTATATTGACGGGTTACATAGTCAAAAGTTCGAAAACTTAAAAAAAATATTTCGTAAATTGCCGTTAAAGTAGCGTACTATTATTCGCAGCATGTAGAGGTCATAGGTCAATTCAAGAAGTTACTCGTACAAACGCTATCAGGTTTAAAACAGTGTCAAACATGAAATAGTCGCCAGATCGGGCATATTTCAAATTGCGTAACTAGTAGTGTTGGTAGGTGAAGAGACAAAGTTTAAAGTCAAGCTCAATCGGCATGGTTAGTTCTTGCATGGGAGACTGCCTGAGAAAACCAGCTAGGGAATTTTTGTTTTGGTTTCATCACATACATATCAAACATATGAGACAATGTTCGTGCATCTTTTTTTCACTGTAATGTCAATTATTTTTAGTAGAAAAACATGGAAATTTAGGCATGTTTTCAAGTTCATGAACATTTTTCCAATCTCTCTATTATTTTTGGAGATCATATTGGTGATGATGTCGGCACATAGTGGGGTTTGACCTGTTAACGTACCGTGAAAAGTCGTACAAAGTGAACGCAAAGTTGTGCAAAGTGATTGGAAAGTTTGTAGATATATTTGTATGCTTGACCTAACTTGTTGGCATATAGAAACCCGCAGTTGTAAAGTCAAATAAATGAATAAAAGCGAGATGAAAACAGCCTATAAAAGCAGAGTATCACATGAGCTGACTGACCGTAAAAATGATAGAAAACAGCATGCTATGTTGGTAAAAGCGTGCGAAACGTTGGCGGAGTTACATGTATATTTAACCTAAGTCATTGGAATGCCAACCCCGCAGTTAAATTTCGAAAACATTAAGTAAAAGTCAAGAAAATGCCAGATATATAAGCAGATTATGGCAACTGCAAACAGAAAATCGAAGACAAACTGCTTGCAAAGTTTTGAAAAACGATTGCAATGTTTGTAGATTCGTTTGGGAATGTTACATATGATATTATATTGACGGGTTACATAGTCAAAAGTTCGAAAACTTAAAAAAATATTTCGTAAATTGCCGTTAAAGTAGCGTACTATTATTCGCAGCATGTAGAGGTCATAGGTCAATTCAAGAAGTTACTTGTACAAACGCTATCAGGTTTAAAACAGTGTCAAACATGAAATAGTCGCCAGATCGGGCATATTTCAAATTGCGTAACTAGTAGTGTTGGTAGGTGAGGAGACAAAGTTTAAACTGAAGCTCAATCGGCATGGTTAGTTCTTGCATGGGAGACTGCCTGAGAAAACCAGCTAGGGAATTTTTTTTTTGGTTTCATCACATACATATCAAACATATGAGACAACGTTCGTGCATCTTTTTTTCACTGTAATGTCAATTATTTTTAGTAGAAAAACATGGAAATTTAGGCATGTTTTCAAGTTCATGAACATTTTTCCAATTTCTCTATTATTTTTGGAGATCATATTGGTGATGATGTCGGCACATAGTGGGGTTTGACCTGTTAACGTACCGTGAAAAGTCGTACAAAGTGAACGCAAAGTTGTGCAAAGTGATTGGAAAGTTTGTAGATATATTTGTATGCTTGACCTAACTTGTTGGCATATAGAAACCCGCAGTTGTAAAGTCAAATAAATGAATAAAAGCGAGATGAAAACAGCCTATAAAAGCAGAGTATCACATGAGCTGACTGACCGTAAAAATGATAGAAAACAGCATGCTATGTTGGTAAAAGCGTGTGAAACGTTGGCGGAGTTACATGTATATTTAACCTAAGTCATTGGAATGCCAACCCCGCAGTTAAATTTCGAAAACATTAAGTAAAAGTCAAGAAAATGCCAGATATATAAGCAGATTATGGCAACTGCAAAACAGAAAATCGAAGACAAACTGCTTGCAAAGTTTTGAAAAACGATTGCAAAGTTTGTAGATTCGTTTGGGAATGTTACATATGATATTATATTGACGGGTTACATAGTCAAAAGTTCGAAAACTTAAAAAAATATTTCGTAAATTGCCGTTAAAGTAGCGTACTATTATTCGCAGCATGTAGAGGTCATAGGTCAATTCAAGAAGTTACTCGTACAAACGCTATCAGGTTTAAAACAGTGTCAAACATGAAATAGTCGCCAGATCGGGCATATTTCAAATTGCGTAACTAGTAGTGTTGGTAGGTGAAGAGACAAAGTTTAAAGTCAAGCTCAATCGGCATGGTTAGTTCTTGCATGGGAGACTGCCTGAGAAAACCAGCTAGGGAATTTTTGTTTTGGTTTCATCACATACATATCAAACATATGAGACAATGTTCGTGCATCTTTTTTTCACTGTAATGTCAATTATTTTTAGTAGAAAAACATGGAAATTTAGGCATGTTTTCAAGTTCATGAACATTTTTCCAATCTCTCTATTATTTTTGGAGATCATATTGGTGATGATGTCGGCACATAGTGGGGTTTGACATGTTAACGTACCGTGAAAAGTCGTACAAAGTGAACGCAAAGTTGTGCAAAGTGATTGGAAAGTTTGTAGATATATTTGTATGCTTGACCTAACTTGTTGGCATATAGAAACCCGCAGTTGTAAAGTCAAATAAATGAATAAAAGCGAGATGAAAACAGCCTATAAAAGCAGAGTATCACATGAGCTGACTGACCGTAAAAATGATAGAAAACAGCATGCTATGTTGGTAAAAGCGTGCGAAACGTTGGCGGAGTTACATGTATATTTAACCTAAGTCATTGGAATGCCAACCCCGCAGTTAAATTTCGAAAACATTAAGTAAAAGTCAAGAAAATGCCAGATATATAAGCAGATTATGGCAACTGCAAACAGAAAATCGAAGACAAACTGCTTGCAAAGTTTTGAAAAACGATTGCAAAGTTTGTAGATTCGTTTGGGAATGTTACATATGATATTATATTGATGGGTTACATAGTCAAAAGTTCGAAAACTTAAAAAAATATTTCGTAAATTGCCGTTAAAGTAGCGTACTATTATTCGCAGCATGTAGAGGTCATAGGTCAATTCAAGAAGTTACTCGTACAAACGCTATCAGGTTTAAAACAGTGTCAAACATGAAATAGTCGCCAGATCGGACATATTTCAAATTGCGTAACTAGTAGTGTTGGTAGGTGAAGAGACAAAGTTTAAAGTCAAGCTCAATCGGCATGGTTAGTTCTTGCATGGGAGACTGCCTGAGAAAACCAGCTAGGGAATTTTTGTTTTTGTTTCATCACATACATATCAAACATATGAGACAATGTTCGTGCATCTTTTTTTCACTGTAATGTCAATTATTTTTAGTAGAAAAACATGGAAATTTAGGCATGTTTTCAAGTTCATGAACATTTTTCCAATTTCTCTATTATTTTTGGAGATCATATTGGTGATGATGTCGGCACATAGTGGGGTTTGACCTGTTAACGTACCGTGAAAAATCGTACAAAGTGAATGCAAAGTTGTGCAAAGTGATTGGAAAGTTTGTAGATATATTTGTATGCTTGACCTAACTTGTTGGCATATAGAAACCCGCAGTTGTAAAGTCAAATAAATGAATAAAAGCGAGACGAAAACAGCCTATATAAGCAGAGTATCACATGAGCTGACTGACCGCAAAAATGATAGAAAACAGCATGCAAAGTTAGTAAAAGTGTTCGAAACGTTCGCGGAGTTACATGTATATTTAACCTAAGTCATTGGAATGCCAACCCCGCAGTTAAATTTCGAAAACATTAAGTAATTGTCTGGAAAATGCCAGATATATAAGCAGATTATGGCAACTGCAAACCGTAAATCGAAGACAAACTGCTTTCTAGGTTTTGAAAAACGATTGCAAAGTTTGTAGATTCGTTTGGGAATGTTACATATGATATTATATTGACGGGTTACATAGTCAAAAGTTCGAAAACTTAAAAAAATATTTCGTAAATTGCCGTTAAAGTAGCGTACTATTATTCGCAGCATGTAGAGGTCATAGGTCAATTCAAGAAGTTACTCGTAAAAACGCTATCAGGTTTAAAACAGTGTCAAACATGAAATAGTCGCCAGATCGGGCATATTTCAAATTGCGTAACTAGTAGCGTTGGTAGGTGAGGAGACAAAGTTTAAAGTGAAGCTCAATCGGCATGGTTAGTTCTTGCATGGGAGCCTGCCTGAGAAAACCAGCTAGGGAATTTTTTTTTGGTTTCATCACATACATATCAAACATATGAGACAACGTTCGTGCATCTTTTTTTCACTGTAATGTCAATTATTTTTAGTAGAAAAACATGGAAATTTAGGCATGTTTTCAAGTTCATGAACATTTTTCCAATTTCTCTATTATTGTTGGAGATCAAGTTGGTGATGATGTCGGCACATAGTGGGGTTTGACCTGTTAACGTACCGTGAAAAGTCGTACAAAGTGAACGCAAAGTTGTGCAAAGTGATTGGAAAGTTTGTAGATATATTTGTATGCTTGACCTAACTTGTTGGCATATAGAAACCCGCAGTTGTAAAGTCAAATAAATGAATAAAAGCGAGATGAAAACAGCCTATAAAAGCAGAGTATCACATGAGCTGACTGACCGTAAAAATGATAGAAAACAGCATGCTATGTTGGTAAAAGCGTGCGAAACGTTGGCGGAGTTACATGTATATTTAACCTAAGTCATTGGAATGCCAACCCCGCAGTTAAATTTCGAAAACATTAAGTAAAAGTCAAGAAAATGCCAGATATATAAGCAGATTATGGCAACTGCAAACAGAAAATCGAAGACAAACTGCTTGCAAAGTTTTGAAAAACGATTGCAAAGTTTGTAGATTCGTTTGGGAATGTTACATATGATATTATATTGATGGGTTACATAGTCAAAAGTTCGAAAACTTAAAAAAATATTTCGTAAATTGCCGTTAAAGTAGCGTACAATTATTCGCAGCATGTAGAGGTCATAGGTCAATTCAAGAAGTTACTCGTACAAACGCTATCAGGTTTAAAACAGTGTCAAACATGAAATAGTCGCCAGATCGGACATATTTCAAATTGCGTAACTAGTAGTGTTGGTAGGTGAAGAGACAAAGTTTAAAGTCAAGCTCAATCGGCATGGTTAGTTCTTGCATGGGAGACTGCCTGAGAAAACCAGCTAGGGAATTTTTGTTTTGGTTTCATCACATACATATCAAACATATGAGACAATGTTCGTGCATCTTTTTTTCACTGTAATGTCAATTATTTTTAGTAGAAAAACATGGAAATTTAGGCATGTTTTCAAGTTCATGAACATTTTTCCAATTTCTCTATTATTTTTGGAGATCATATTGGTGATGATGTCGGCACATAGTGGGGTTTGACCTGTTAACGTACCGTGAAAAATCGTACAAAGTGAATGCAAAGTTGTGCAAAGTGATTGGAAAGTTTGTAGATATATTTGTATGCTTGACCTAACTTGTTGGCATATAGAAACCCGCAGTTGTAAAGTCAAATAAATGAATAAAAGCGAGACGAAAACAGCCTATATATGCAGAGTATCACATGAGCTGACTGACCGCAAAAATGATAGAAAACAGCATGCAAAGTTAGTAAAAGTGTTCGAAACGTTCGCGGAGTTACATGTATATTTAACCTAAGTCATTGGAATGCCAACCCCGCAGTTAAATTTCGAAAACATTAAGTAATTGTCTGGAAAATGCCAGATATATAAGCAGATTATGGCAACTGCAAACCGTAAATCGAAGACAAACTGCTTTCTAGGTTTTGAAAAACGATTGCAAAGTTTGTAGATTCGTTTGGGAATGTTACATATGATATTATATTGACGGGTTACATAGTCAAAAGTTCGAAAACTTAAAAAAATATTTCGTAAATTGCCGTTAAAGTAGCGTACTATTATTCGCAGCATGTAGAGGTCATAGGTCAATTCAAGAAGTTACTCGTAAAAACGCTATCAGGTTTAAAACAGTGTCAAACATGAAATAGTCGCCAGATCGGGCATATTTCAAATTGCGTAACTAGTAGCGTTGGTAGGTGAGGAGACAAAGTTTAAAGTGAAGCTCAATCGGCATGGTTAGTTCTTGCATGGGAGCCTGCCTGAGAAAACCAGCTAGGGAATTTTTTTTTGGTTTCATCACATACATATCAAACATATGAGACAACGTTCGTGCATCTTTTTTTCACTGTAATGTCAATTATTTTTAGTAGAAAAACATGGAAATTTAGGCATGTTTTCAAGTTCATGAACATTTTTCCAATTTCTCTATTATTGTTGGAGATCAAGTTGGTGATGATGTCGGCACATAGTGGGGTTTGACCTGTTAACGTACCGTGAAAAGTCGTACAAAGTGAACGCAAAGTTGTGCAAAGTGATTGGAAAGTTTGTAGATATATTTGTATGCTTGACCTAACTTGTTGGCATATAGAAACCCGCAGTTGTAAAGTCAAATAAATGAATAAAAGCGAGATGAAAACAGCCTATAAAAGCAGAGTATCACATGAGCTGACTGACCGTAAAAATGATAGAAAACAGCATGCTATGTTGGTAAAAGCGTGCGAAACGTTGGCGGAGTTACATGTATATTTAACCTAAGTCATTGGAATGCCAACCCCGCAGTTAAATTTCGAAAACATTAAGTAAAAGTCAAGAAAATGCCAGATATATAAGCAGATTATGGCAACTGCAAACAGAAAATCGAAGACAAACTGCTTGCAAAGTTTTGAAAAACGATTGCAAAGTTTGTAGATTCGTTTGGGAATGTTACATATGATATTATATTGATGGGTTACATAGTCAAAAGTTCGAAAACTTAAAAAAATATTTCGTAAATTGCCGTTAAAGTAGCGTACTATTATTCGCAGCATGTAGAGGTCATAGGTCAATTCAAGAAGTTACTCGTACAAACGCTATCAGGTTTAAAACAGTGTCAAACATGAAATAGTCGCCAGATCGGACATATTTCAAATTGCGTAACTAGTAGTGTTGGTAGGTGAAGAGACAAAGTTTAAAGTCAAGCTCAATCGGCATGGTTAGTTCTTGCATGGGAGACTGCCTGAGAAAACCAGCTAGGGAATTTTTGTTTTGGTTTCATCACATACATATCAAACATATGAGACAATGTTCGTGCATCTTTTTTTCACTGTAATGTCAATTATTTTTAGTAGAAAAACATGGAAATTTAGGCATGTTTTCAAGTTCATGAACATTTTTCCAATTTCTCTATTATTTTTGGAGATCATATTGGTGATGATGTCGGCACATAGTGGGGTTTGACCTGTTAACGTACCGTGAAAAATCGTACAAAGTGAATGCAAAGTTGTGCAAAGTGATTGGAAAGTTTGTAGATATATTTGTATGCTTGACCTAACTTGTTGGCATATAGAAACCCGCAGTTGTAAAGTCAAATAAATGAATAAAAGCGAGACGAAAACAGCCTATATAAGCAGAGTATCACATGAGCTGACTGACCGCAAAAATGATAGAAAACAGCATGCAAAGTTAGTAAAAGTGTTCGAAACGTTCGCGGAGTTACATGTATATTTAACCTAAGTCATTGGAATGCCAACCCCGCAGTTAAATTTCGAAAACATTAAGTAATTGTCTGGAAAATGCCAGATATATAAGCAGATTATGGCAACTGCAAACCGTAAATCGAAGACAAACTGCTTTCTAGGTTTTGAAAAACGATTGCAAAGTTTGTAGATTCGTTTGGGAATGTTACATATGATATTATATTGACGGGTTACATAGTCAAAAGTTCGAAAACTTAAAAAAATATTTCGTAAATTGCCGTTAAAGTAGCGTACTATTATTCGCAGCATGTAGAGGTCATAGGTCAATTCAAGAAGTTACTCGTACAAACGCTATCAGGTTTAAAACAGTGTCAAACATGAAATAGTCGCCAGATCGGGCATATTTCAAATTGCGTAACTAGTAGTGTTGGTAGGTGAGGAGACAAAGTTTAAAGTGAAGCTCAATCGGCATGGTTAGTTCTTGCATGGGAGACTGCCTGAGAAAACCAGCTAGGGAATTTTTTTTTGGTTTCATCACATACATATCAAACATATGAGACAACGTTCGTGCATCTTTTTTTCACTGTAATGTCAATTATTTTTAGTAGAAAAACATGGAAATTTAGGCATGTTTTCAAGTTCATGAACATTTTTCCAATTTCTCTATTATTGTTGGAGATCAAGTTGGTGATGATGTCGGCACATAGTGGGGTTTGACCTGTTAACGTACCGTGAAAAGTCGTACAAAGTGAACGCAAAGTTGTGCAAAGTGATTGGAAAGTTTGTAGATATATTTGTATGCTTGACCTAACTTGTTGGCATATAGAAACCCGCAGTTGTAAAGTCAAATAAATGAATAAAAGCGAGATGAAAACAGCCTATAAAAGCTGAGTATCACATGAGCTGACTGACCGTAAAAATGATAGAAAACAGCATGCTATGTTGGTAAAAGCGTGCGAAACGTTGGCGGAGTTACATGTATATTTAACCTAAGTCATTGGAATGCCAACCCCGCAGTTAAATTTCGAAAACATTAAGTAAAAGTCAAGAAAATGCCAGATATATAAGCAGATTATGGCAACTGCAAACAGAAAATCGAAGACAAACTGCTTGCAAAGTTTTGAAAAACGATTGCAAAGTTTGTAGATTCGTTTGGGAATGTTACATATGATATTATATTGACGGGTTACATAGTCAAAAGTTCGAAAACTTAAAAAATATTTCGTAAATTGCCGTTAAAGTAGCGTACTATTATTCGCAGCATGTAGAGGTCATTGGTCAATTCAAGAAGTTACTCGTACAACCGCTATCAGGTTTAAAACAGTGTCAAACATGAAATAGTCGCCAGATCGGGCATATTTCAAATTGCGTAACTAGTAGTGTTGGTAGGTGAAGAGACAAAGTTTAAAGTCAAGCTCAATCGGCATGGTTAGTTCTTGCATGGGAGACTGCCTGAGAAAACCAGCTAGGGAATTTTTGTTTTGGTTTCATCACATACATATCAAACATATGAGACAATGTTCGTGCATCTTTTTTTCACTGTAATGTCAATTATTTTTAGTAGAAAAACATGGAAATTTAGGCATGTTTTCAAGTTCATGAACATTTTTCCAATTTCTCTATTATTTTTGGAGATCATATTGGTGATGATGTCGGCACATAGTGGGGTTTGACCTGTTAACGTACCGTGAAAAGTCGTACAAAGTGAACGCAAAGTTGTGCAAAGTGATTGGAAAGTTTGTAGATATATTTGTATGCTTGACCTAACTTGTTGGCATATAGAAACCCGCAGTTGTAAAGTCAAATAAATGAATAAAAGCGAGATGAAAACAGCCTATAAAAGCAGAGTATCACATGAGCTGACTGACCGTAAAAATGATAGAAAACAGCATGCTATGTTGGTAAAAGCGTGCGAAACGTTGGCGGAGTTACATGTATATTTAACCTAAGTCATTGGAATGCCAACCCCGCAGTTAAATTTCGAAAACATTAAGTAAAAGTCAAGAAAATGCCAGATATATAAGCAGATTATGGCAACTGCAAACAGAAAATCGAAGACAAACTGCTTGCAAAGTTTTGAAAAACGATTGCAAAGTTTGTAGATTCGTTTGGGAATGTTACATATGATATTATATTGACGGGTTACATAGTCAAAAGTTCGAAAACTTAAAAAAATATTTCGTAAATTGCCGTTAAAGTAGCGTACTATTATTCGCAGCATGTAGAGGTCATAGGTCAATTCAAGAAGTTACTCGTACAAACGCTATCAGGTTTAAAACAGTGTCAAACATGAAATAGTCGCCAGATCGGGCATATTTCAAATTGCGTAACTAGTAGTGTTGTTAGGTGAAGAGACAAAGTTTAAAGTCAAGCTCAATCGGCATGGTTAGTTCTTGCATGGGAGACTGCCTGAGAAAACCAGCTAGGGAATTTTTGTTTTGGTTTCATCACATACATATCAAACATATGAGACAATGTTCGTGCATCTTTTTTTCACTGTAATGTCAATTATTTTTAGTAGAAAAACATGGAAATTTAGGCATGTTTTCAAGTTCATGAACATTTTTCCAATTTCTCTATTATTTTTGGAGATCATATTGGTGATGATGTCGGCACATAGTGGGGTTTGACCTGTTAACGTACCGTGAAAAGTCGTACAAAGTGAACGCAAAGTTGTGCAAAGTGATTGGAAAGTTTGTATATATATTTGTATGCTTGACCTAACTTGTTGGCATATAGAAACCCGCAGTTGTAAAGTCAAATAAATGAATAAAAGCGAGATGAAAACAGCCTATAAAAGCAGAGTATCACATGAGCTGACTGACCGTAAAAATGATAGAAAACAGCATGCTATGTTGGTAAAAGCGTGCGAAACGTTGGCGGAGTTACATGTATATTTAACCTAAGTCATTGGAATGCCAACCACGCAGTTAAATTTCGAAAACATTAAGTAAAAGTCAAGAAAATGCCAGATATATAAGCAGATTATGGCAACTGCAAACAGAAAATCGAAGACAAACTGCTTGCAAAGTTTTGAAAAACGATTGCAAAGTTTGTAGATTCGTTTGGGAATGTTACATATGATATTATATTGACGGGTTACATAGTCAAAAGTTCGAAAACTTAAAAAAATATTTCGTAAATTGCCGTTAAATTAGCGTACTATTATTCGCAGCATGTAGAGGTCATAGGTCAATTCAAGAAGTTACTCGTACAAACGCTATCAGGTTTAAAACAGTGTCAAACATGAAATAGTCGCCAGATCGGGCATATTTCAAATTGCGTAACTAGTAGTGTTGGTAGGTGAGGAGACAAAGTTTAAAGTGAAGCTCAATCGGCATTGTTAGTTCTTGCATGGGAGACTGCCTGAGAAAACCAGCTAGGGAATTTTTTTTTGGTTTCATCACATACATATCAAACATATGAGACAACGTTCGTGCATCTTTTTTTCACTGTAATGTCAATTATTTTTAGTAGAAAAACATGGACATTTAGGCATGTTTTCAAGTTCATGAACATTTCTCCAATTTCTCTATTATTGTTGGAGATCAAGTTGGTGACGATGTCGGCACATAGTGGGGTTTGACCTGTTAACGTACCGTGAAAAGTCGTACAAAGTGAACGCAAAGTTGTGCAAAGTGATTGGAAAGTTTGTAGATATATTTGTATGCTTGACCTAACTTGTTGGCATATAGAAACCCGCAGTTGTAAAGTCAAATAAATGAATAAAAGCGAGATGAAAACAGCCTATAAAAGCAGAGTATCACATGAGCTGACTGACCGTAAAAATGATAGAAAACAGCATGCTATGTTGGTAAAAGCGTGCGAAACGTTGGCGGAGTTACATGTATATTTAACCTAAGTCATTGGAATGCCAACCCCGCAGTTAAATTTCGAAAACATTAAGTAAAAGTCAAGAAAATGCCAGATATATAAACAGATTATGGCAACTGCAAACAGAAAATCGAAGACAAACTGCTTGCAAAGTTTTGAAAAACGATTGCAAAGTTTGTAGATTCGTTTGGGAATGTTACATATGATATTATATTGACAGGTTACATAGTCAAAAGTTCGAAAACTTAAAAAAATATTTCGTAAATTGCCGTTAAAGTAGCGTACTATTATTCGCAGCATGTAGAGGTCATAGGTCAATTCAAGAAGTTACTCGTACAAACGCTATCAGGTTTAAAACAGTGTCAAACATGAAATAGTCGCCAGATCGGGCATATTTCAAATTGCGTAACTAGTAGTGTTGGTAGGTGAAGAGACAAAGTTTAAAGTCAAGCTCAATCGGCATGGTTAGTTCTTGCATGGGAGACTGCCAGAGAAAACCAGCTAGGGAATTTTTGTTTTGGTTTCATCACATACATATCAAACATATGAGACAATGTTCGTGCATCTTTTTTTCACTGTAATGTCAATTATTTTTAGTAGAAAAACATGGAAATTTAGGCATGTTTTCAAGTTCATGAACATTTTTCCAATTTCTCTATTATTTTTGGAGATCATATTGGTGATGATGTCGGCACATAGTGGGGTTTGACCTGTTAACGTACCGTGAAAAATCGTACAAAGTGAATGCAAAGTTGTGCAAAGTGATTGGAAAGTTTGTAGATATATTTGTATGCTTGACCTAACTTGTTGGCATATAGAAACCCGCAGTTGTAAAGTCAAATAAATGAATAAAAGCGAGACGAAAACAGCCTATATAAGCAGAGTATCACATGAGCTGACTGACCGCAAAATGATAGAAAACAGCATGCAAAGTTGGTAAAAGTGTTCGAAACGTTCGCGGAGTTACATGTATATTTAACCTAAGTCATTGGAATGCCAACCCCGCAGTTAAATTTCGAAAACATTAAGTAATTGTCTGGAAAATGCCAGATATATAAGCAGATTATGGCAACTGCAAACCGTAAATCGAAGACAAACTGCTTTCTAGGTTTTGAAAAACGATTGCAAAGTTTGTAGATTCGTTTGGGAATGTTACATATGATATTATATTGACGGGTTACATAGTCAAAAGTTCGAAAACTTAAAAAAATATTTCGTAAATTGCCGTTAAAGTAGCGTAATATTATTCGCAGCATGTAGAGGTCATAGGTCAATTCAAGAAGTTACTCGTAAAAACGCTATCAGGTTTAAAACAGTGTCAAACATGAAATAGTCGCCAGATCGGGCATATTTCAAATTGCGTAACTAGTAGTGTTGGTAGGTGAAGAGACAAAGTTTAAAGTCAAGCTCAATCGGCATGGTTAGTTCTTGCATGGGAGACTGCCTGAGAAAACCAGCTAGGGAATTTTTGTTTTGGTTTCATCACATACATATCAAACATATGAGACAATGTTCGTGCATCTTTTTTTCACTGTAATGTCAATTATTTTTAGTAGAAAAACATGGAAATTTAGGCATGTTTTCAAGTTCATGAACATTTTTCCAATTTCTCTATTATTTTTGGAGATCATATTGGTGATGATGTCGGCACATAGTGGGGTTTGACCTGTTAACGTACCGTGAAAAGTCGTACAAAGTGAACGCAAAGTTGTGCAAAGTGATTGGAAAGTTTGTAGATATATTTGTAAGCTTGACCTAACTTGCTGGCATATAGAAACCCGCAGTTGTAAAGTCAAATAAATGAATAAAAGCGAGATGAAAACAGCCTATAAAAGCAGAGTATCACATGAGCTGACTGACCGTAAAAATGATAGAAAAAAGCATGCTATGTTGGTAAAAGCGTGCGAAACGTTGGCGGAGTTACATGTATATTTAACCTAAGTCATTGGAATGCCAAACCCGAAGTTAAATTTCGAAAACATTAAGTAAAAGTCAAGAAAATGCCAGATATATAAGCAGATTATGGCAACTGCAAACAGAAAATCGAAGACAAACTGCTTGCATAGTTTTGAAAAACGATTGCAAAGTTTGTAGATTCGTTTGGGAATGTTACATATGATATTATATTGACGGGTTACATAGTCAAAAGTTCGAAAACTTAAAAAAATATTTTGTAAATTGCCGTTAAAGTAGCGTACTATTATTCGCAGCATGTAGAGGTCATAGGTCAATTCAAGAAGTTACTCGTACAAACGCTATCAGGTTTAAAACAGTGTCAAACATGAAATAGTCGCCAGATCGGACATATTTCAAATTGCGTAACTAGTAGTGTTGGTAGGTGAAGAGACAATGTTTAAAGTCAAGCTCAATCGGCATGGTTAGTTCTTGCATGGGAGACTGCCTGAGAAAACCAGCTAGGGAATTTTTGTTTTGGTTTCATCACATACATATCAAACATATGAGACAATGTTCGTGCATCTTTTTTTCACTGTAATGTCAATTATTTTTAGTAGAAAAACATGGAAATTTAGGCATGTTTTCAAGTTCATGAACATTTTTCCAATTTCTCTATTATTTCTGGAGATCATATTGGTGATGATGTCGGCACATAGTGGGGTTTGACCTGTTAACGTACCGTGAAAAGTCGTACAAAGTGAACGCAAAGTTGTGCAAAGTGATTGGAAAGTTTGTAGATATATTTGTATGCTTGACCTAACTTGTTGGCATATAGAAACCCGCAGTTGTAAAGTCAAATAAATGAATAAAAGCGAGACGAAAACAGCCTATATAAGCAGAGTATCACATGAGCTGACTGACCGTAAAAATGATAGAAAACAGCATGCTATGTTGGTAAAAGCGTGCGAAACGTTGGCGGAGTTACATGTATATTTAACCTAAGTCATTGGAATGCCAAACCCGGAGTTAAATTTCGAAAACATTAAGTAAAAGTCAAGAAAATGCCAGATATATAAGCAGATTATGGCAACTGCAAACAGAAAATCGAAGACAAACTGCTTGCATAGTTTTGAAAAACGATTGCAAAGTTTGTAGATTCGTTTGGGAATGTTACATATGATATTATATTGACGGGTTACATAGTCAAAAGTTCGAAAACTTAAAAAAATATTTTGTAAATTGCCGTTAAAGTAGCGTACTATTATTCGCAGCATGTAGAGGTCATAGGTCAATTCAAGAAGTTACTCGTACAAACGCTATCAGGTTTAAAACAGTGTCAAACATGAAATAGTCGCCAGATCGGGCATATTTCAAATTGCGTAACTAGTAGTGTTGGTAGGTGAAGAGACAAAGTTTAAAGTCAAGCTCAATCGGCATGGTTAGTTCTTGCATGGGAGACTGCCTGAGAAAACCAGCTAGGGAATTTTTGTTTTGGTTTCATCACATACATATCAAACATATGAGACAATGTTCGTGCATCTTTTTTTCACTGTAATGTCAATTATTTTTAGTGGAAAAACATGGAAATTTAGGCATGTTTTCAAGTTCATGAACATTTTTCCAATTTCTCTATTATTTTTGGAGATCATATTGGTGATGATGTCGGCACATAGTGGGGTTTGACCTGTTAACGTACCGTGAAAAGTCGTACAAAGTGAACGCAAAGTTGTGCAAAGTGATTGGAAAGTTTGTAGATATATTTGTATGCTTGACCTAACTTGTTGGCATATAGAAACCCGCAGTTGTAAAGTCAAATAAATGAATAAAGCGAGATGAAAACAGCCTATATAAGCAGAGTATCACATGAGCTGACTGACCGCAAAATGATAGAAAACAGCATGCAAAGTTGGTAAAAGTGTTCGAAACGTTCGCGGAGTTACATGTATATTTAACCTAAGTCATTGGAATGCCAACCCCGCAGTTAAATTTCGAAAACATTAAGTAATTGTCTGGAAAATGCCAGATATATAAGCAGATTATGGCAACTGCAAACCGTAAATCGAAGACAAACTGCTTTCTAGGTTTTGAAAAACGATTGCAAAGTTTGTAGATTCGTTTGGGAATGTTACATATGATATTATATTGACGGGTTACATAGTCAAAAGTTCGAAAACTTAAAAAAATATTTCGTAAATTGCCGTTAAAGTAGCGTAATATTATTCGCAGCATGTAGAGGTCATAGGTCAATTCAAGAAGTTACTCGTAAAAACGCTATCAGGTTTAAAACAGTGTCAAACATGAAATAGTCGCCAGATCGGGCATATTTCAAATTGCGTAACTAGTAGTGTTGGTAGGTGAAGAGACAAAGTTTAAAGTCAAGCTCAATCGGCATGGTTAGTTCTTGCATGGGAGACTGCCTGAGAAAACCAGCTAGGGAATTTTTGTTTTGGTTTCATCACATACATATCAAACATATGAGACAATGTTCGTGCATCTTTTTTTCACTGTAATGTCAATTATTTTTAGTAGAAAAACATGGAAATTTAGGCATGTTTTCAAGTTCATGAACATTTTTCCAATTTCTCTATTATTTTTGGAGATCATATTGGTGATGATGTCGGCACATAGTGGGGTTTGACCTGTTAACGTACCGTGAAAAGTCGTACAAAGTGAACGCAAAGTTGTGCAAAGTGATTGGAAAGTTTGTAGATATATTTGTAAGCTTGACCTAACTTGCTGGCATATAGAAACCCGCAGTTGTAAAGTCAAATAAATGAATAAAAGCGAGATGAAAACAGCCTATAAAAGCAGAGTATCACATGAGCTGACTGACCGTAAAAATGATAGAAAAAAGCATGCTATGTTGGTAAAAGCGTGCGAAACGTTGGCGGAGTTACATGTATATTTAACCTAAGTCATTGGAATGCCAAACCCGAAGTTAAATTTCGAAAACATTAAGTAAAAGTCAAGAAAATGCCAGATATATAAGCAGATTATGGCAACTGCAAACAGAAAATCGAAGACAAACTGCTTGCATAGTTTTGAAAAACGATTGCAAAGTTTGTAGATTCGTTTGGGAATGTTACATATGATATTATATTGACGGGTTACATAGTCAAAAGTTCGAAAACTTAAAAAAATATTTTGTAAATTGCCGTTAAAGTAGCGTACTATTATTCGCAGCATGTAGAGGTCATAGGTCAATTCAAGAAGTTACTCGTACAAACGCTATCAGGTTTAAAACAGTGTCAAACATGAAATAGTCGCCAGATCGGACATATTTCAAATTGCGTAACTAGTAGTGTTGGTAGGTGAAGAGACAATGTTTAAAGTCAAGCTCAATCGGCATGGTTAGTTCTTGCATGGGAGACTGCCTGAGAAAACCAGCTAGGGAATTTTTGTTTTGGTTTCATCACATACATATCAAACATATGAGACAATGTTCGTGCATCTTTTTTTCACTGTAATGTCAATTATTTTTAGTAGAAAAACATGGAAATTTAGGCATGTTTTCAAGTTCATGAACATTTTTCCAATTTCTCTATTATTTCTGGAGATCATATTGGTGATGATGTCGGCACATAGTGGGGTTTGACCTGTTAACGTACCGTGAAAAGTCGTACAAAGTGAACGCAAAGTTGTGCAAAGTGATTGGAAAGTTTGTAGATATATTTGTATGCTTGACCTAACTTGTTGGCATATAGAAACCCGCAGTTGTAAAGTCAAATAAATGAATAAAAGCGAGACGAAAACAGCCTATATAAGCAGAGTATCACATGAGCTGACTGACCGTAAAAATGATAGAAAACAGCATGCTATGTTGGTAAAAGCGTGCGAAACGTTGGCGGAGTTACATGTATATTTAACCTAAGTCATTGGAATGCCAAACCCGAAGTTAAATTTCGAAAACATTAAGTAAAAGTCAAGAAAATGCCAGATATATAAGCAGATTATGGCAACTGCAAACAGAAAATCGAAGACAAACTGCTTGCATAGTTTTGAAAAACGATTGCAAAGTTTGTAGATTCGTTTGGGAATGTTACATATGATATTATATTGACGGGTTACATAGTCAAAAGTTCGAAAACTTAAAAAAATATTTTGTAAATTGCCGTTAAAGTAGCGTACTATTATTCGCAGCATGTAGAGGTCATAGGTCAATTCAAGAAGTTACTCGTACAAACGCTATCAGGTTTAAAACAGTGTCAAACATGAAATAGTCGCCAGATCGGACATATTTCAAATTGCGTAACTAGTAGTGTTGGTAGGTGAAGAGACAATGTTTAAAGTCAAGCTCAATCGGCATGGTTAGTTCTTGCATGGGAGACTGCCTGAGAAAACCAGCTAGGGAATTTTTGTTTTGGTTTCATCACATACATATCAAACATATGAGACAATGTTCGTGCATCTTTTTTTCACTGTAATGTCAATTATTTTTAGTAGAAAAACATGGAAATTTAGGCATGTTTTCAAGTTCATGAACATTTTTCCAATTTCTCTATTATTTTTGGAGATCATATTGGTGATGATGTCGGCACATAGTGGGGTTTGACCTGTTAACGTACCGTGAAAAGTCGTACAAAGTGAACGCAAAGTTGTGCAAAGTGCTTGGAAAGTTTGTAGATATATTTGTAAGCTTGACCTAACTTGCTGGTATATAGAAACCCGCAGTTGTAAAGTCAAATAAATGAATAAAAGCGAGATGAAAACAGCCTATAAAAGCAGAGTATCACATGAGCTGACTGACCGTAAAAATGATAGAAAAAAGCATGCTATGTTGGTAAAAGCGTGCGAAACGTTGGCGGAGTTACATGTATATTTAACCTAAGTCATTGGAATGCCAAACCCGAAGTTAAATTTCGAAAACATTAAGTAAAAGTCAAGAAAATGCCAGATATATAAGCAGATTATGGCAACTGCAAACAGAAAATCGAAGACAAACTGCTTGCATAGTTTTGAAAAACGATTGCAAAGTTTGTAGATTCGTTTGGGAATGTTACATATGATATTATATTGACGGGTTACATAGTCAAAAGTTCGAAAACTTAAAAAAATATTTTGTAAATTGCCGTTAAAGTAGCGTACTATTATTCGCAGCATGTAGAGGTCATAGGTCAATTCAAGAAGTTACTCGTACAAACGCTATCAGGTTTAAAACAGTGTCAAACATGAAATAGTCGCCAGATCGGACATATTTCAAATTGCGTAACTAGTAGTGTTGGTAGGTGAAGAGACAATGTTTAAAGTCAAGCTCAATCGGCATGGTTAGTTCTTGCATGGGAGACTGCCTGAGAAAACCAGCTAGGGAATTTTTGTTTTGGTTTCATCACATACATATCAAACATATGAGACAATGTTCGTGCATCTTTTTTTCACTGTAATGTCAATTATTTTTAGTAGAAAAACATGGAAATTTAGGCATGTTTTCAAGTTCATGAACATTTTTCCAATTTCTCTATTATTTTTGGAGATCATATTGGTGATGATGTCGGCACATAGTGGGGTTTGACCTGTTAACGTACCGTGAAAAGTCGTACAAAGTGAACGCAAAGTTGTGCAAAGTGATTGGAAAGTTTGTAGATATATTTGTATGCTTGACCTAACTTGTTGGCATATAGAAACCCGCAGTTGTAAAGTCAAATAAATGAATAAAAGCGAGACGAAAACAGCCTATATAAGCAGAGTATCACATGAGCTGACTGACCGTAAAAATGATAGAAAACAGCATGCTATGTTGGTAAAAGCGTGCGAAACGTTGGCGGAGTTACATGTATATTTAACCTAAGTCATTGGAATGCCAAACCCGAAGTTAAATTTCGAAAACATTAAGTAAAAGTCAAGAAAATGCCAGATATATAAGCAGATTATGGCAACTGCAAACAGAAAATCGAAGACAAACTGCTTGCATAGTTTTGAAAAACGATTGCAAAGTTTGTAGATTCGTTTGGGAATGTTACATATGATATTATATTGACGGGTTACATAGTCAAAAGTTCGAAAACTTAAAAAAATATTTTGTAAATTGCCGTTAAAGTAGCGTACTATTATTCGCAGCATGTAGAGGTCATAGGTCAATTCAAGAAGTTACTCGTACAAACGCTATCAGGTTTAAAACAGTGTCAAACATGAAATAGTCGCCAGATCGGGCATATTTCAAATTGCGTAACTAGTAGTGTTGGTAGGTGAAGAGACAAAGTTTAAAGTCAAGCTCAATCGGCATGGTTAGTTCTTGCATGGGAGACTGCCTGAGAAAACCAGCTAGGGAATTTTTGTTTTGGTTTCATCACATACATATCAAACATATGAGACAATGTTCGTGCATCTTTTTTTCACTGTAATGTCAATTATTTTTAGTGGAAAAACATGGAAATTTAGGCATGTTTTCAAGTTCATGAACATTTTTCCAATTTCTCTATTATTTTTGGAGATCATATTGGTGATGATGTCGGCACATAGTGGGGTTTGACCTGTTAACGTACCGTGAAAAGTCGTACAAAGTGAACGCAAAGTTGTGCAAAGTGATTGGAAAGTTTGTAGATATATTTGTATGCTTGACCTAACTTGTTGGCATATAGAAACCCGCAGTTGTAAAGTCAAATAAATGAATAAAAGCGAGACGAAAACAGCCTATATAAGCAGAGTATCACATGAGCTGACTGACCGCAAAAATGATAGAAAACAGCATGCAAAGTTGGTAAAAGTGTTCGAAACGTTCGCGGAGTTACATGTATATTTAACCTAAGTCATTGGAATGCCAACCCCGCAGTTAAATTTCGAAAACATTAAGTAATTGTCTGGAAAATGCCAGATATATAAGCAGATTATGGCAACTGCAAACCGTAAATCGAAGACAAACTGCTTTCTAGGTTTTGAAAAACGATTGCAAAGTTTGTAGATTCGTTTGGGAATGTTACATATGATATTATATTGACGGGTTACATAGTCAAAAGTTCGAAAACTTAAAAAAATATTTCGTAAATTGCCGTTAAAGTAGCGTACTATTATTCGCAGCATGTAGAGGTCATAGGTCAATTCAAGAAGTTACTCGTAAAAACGCTATCAGGTTTAAAACAGTGTCAAACATGAAATAGTCGCCAGATCGGGCATATTTCAAATTGCGTAACTAGTAGTGTTGGTAGGTGAAGAGACAAAGCTTAAAGTCAAGCTCAATCGGCATGGTTAGTTCTTGCATGGAAGACTGCCTGAGAAAACCAGCTAGGGAATTTTTGTTTTGGTTTCATCACATAGATATCAAACATATGAGACAATGTTCGTGCATCTTTTTTTCACTGTAATGTCAATTATTTTTAGTAGAAAAACATGGAAATTTAGGCATGTTTTCAAGTTCATGAACATTTTTCCAATTTCTCTATTATTTTTGGAGATCATACTGGTGATGATGTCGGCACATAGTGGGATTTGACCTGTTAACGTACCGTGAAAAGTCGTACAAAGTGAACGCAAAGTTGTGCAAAGTGATTGGAAAGTTTGTAGATATATTTGTATGCTTGACCTAACTTGTTGGCATATAGAAACCCGCAGTTGTAAAGTCAAATAAATGAATAAAAGCGAGATGAAAACAGCCTATAAAAGCAGAGTATCACATGAGCTGACTGACCGTAAAAATGATAGAAAACAGCATGCTATGTTGGTAAAAGCGTGCGAAACGTTGGCGGAGTTACATGTATATTTAACCTAAGTCATTGGAATGCCAAACCCGAAGTTAAATTTCGAAAACATTAAGTAAAAGTCAAGAAAATGCCAGATATATAAGCAGATTATGGCAACTGCAAACAGAAAATCGAAGACAAACTGCTTGCATAGTTTTGAAAAACGATTGCAAAGTTTGTAGATTCGTTTGGGAATGTTACATATGATATTATATTGACGGGTTACATAGTCAAAAGTTCGAAAACTTAAAACAATATTTTGTAAATTGCCGTTAAAGTAGCGTACTATTATTCGCAGCATGTAGAGGTCATAGGTCAATTCAAGAAGTTACTCGTACAAACGCTATCAGGTTTAAAACAGTGTCAAACATGAAATAGTCGCCAGATCGGGCATATTTCAAATTGCGTAACTAGTAGTGTTGGTAGGTGAAGAGACAAAGTTTAAAGTCAAGCTCAATCGGCATGGTTAGTTCTTGCATGGGAGACTGCCTGAGAAAACCAGCTAGGGAATTTTTGTTTTGGTTTCATCACATACATATCAAACATATGAGACAATGTTCGTGCATCTTTTTTTCACTGTAATGTCAATTATTTTTAGTGGAAAAACATGGAAATTTAGGCATGTTTTCAAGTTCATGAACATTTTTCCAATTTCTCTATTATTTTTGGAGATCATATTGGTGATGATGTCGGCACATAGTGGGGTTTGACCTGTTAACGTACCGTGAAAAGTCGTACAAAGTGAACGCAAAGTTGTGCAAAGTGATTGGAAAGTTTGTAGATATATTTGTATGCTTGACCTAACTTGTTGGCATATAGAAACCCGCAGTTGTAAAGTCAAATAAATGAATAAAAGCGAGACGAAAACAGCCTATATAAGCAGAGTATCACATGAGCTGACTGACCGCAAAAATGATAGAAAACAGCATGCAAAGTTGGTAAAAGTGTTCGAAACGTTCGCGGAGTTACATGTATATTTAACCTAAGTCATTGGAATGCCAACCCCGCAGTTAAATTTCGAAAACATTAAGTAATTGTCTGGAAAATGCCAGATATATAAGCAGATTATGGCAACTGCAAACCGTAAATCGAAGACAAACTGCTTTCTAGGTTTTGAAAAACGATTGCAAAGTTTGTAGATTCGTTTGGGAATGTTACATATGATATTATATTGACGGGTTACATAGTCAAAAGTTCGAAAACTTAAAAAAATATTTCGTAAATTGCCGTTAAAGTAGCGTACTATTATTCGCAGCATGTAGAGGTCATAGGTCAATTCAAGAAGTTACTCGTAAAAACGCTATCAGGTTTAAAACAGTGTCAAACATGAAATAGTCGCCAGATCGGGCATATTTCAAATTGCGTAACTAGTAGTGTTGGTAGGTGAAGAGACAAAGCTTAAAGTCAAGCTCAATCGGCATGGTTAGTTCTTGCATGGAAGACTGCCTGAGAAAACCAGCTAGGGAATTTTTGTTTTGGTTTCATCACATAGATATCAAACATATGAGACAATGTTCGTGCATCTTTTTTTCACTGTAATGTCAATTATTTTTAGTAGAAAAACATGGAAATTTAGGCATGTTTTCAAGTTCATGAACATTTTTCCAATTTCTCTATTATTTTTGGAGATCATACTGGTGATGATGTCGGCACATAGTGGGGTTTGACCTGTTAACGTACCGTGAAAAGTCGTACAAAGTGAACGCAAAGTTGTGCAAAGTGATTGGAAAGTTTGTAGATATATTTGTATGCTTGACCTAACTTGTTGGCATATAGAAACCCGCAGTTGTAAAGTCAAATAAATGAATAAAAGCGAGATGAAAACAGCCTATAAAAGCAGAGTATCACATGAGCTGACTGACCGTAAAAATGATAGAAAACAGCATGCTATGTTGGTAAAAGCGTGCGAAACGTTGGCGGAGTTACATGTATATTTAACCTAAGTCATTGGAATGCCAAACCCGAAGTTAAATTTCGAAAACATTAAGTAAAAGTCAAGAAAATGCCAGATATATAAGCAGATTATGGCAACTGCAAACAGAAAATCGAAGACAAACTGCTTGCATAGTTTTGAAAAACGATTGCAAAGTTTGTAGATTCGTTTGGGAATGTTACATATGATATTATATTGACGGGTTACATAGTCAAAAGTTCGAAAACTTAAAAAAATATTTTGTAAATTGCCGTTAAAGTAGCGTACTATTATTCGCAGCATGTAGAGGTCATAGGTCAATTCAAGAAGTTACTCGTACAAACGCTATCAGGTTTAAAACAGTGTCAAACATGAAATAGTCGCCAGATCGGGCATATTTCAAATTGCGTAACTAGTAGTGTTGGTAGGTGAAGAGACAAAGTTTAAAGTCAAGCTCAATCGGCATGGTTAGTTCTTGCATGGGAGACTGCCTGAGAAAACCAGCTAGGGAATTTTTGTTTTGGTTTCATCACATACATATCAAACATATGAGACAATGTTCGTGCATCTTTTTTTCACTGTAATGTCAATTATTTTTAGTGGAAAAACATGGAAATTTAGGCATGTTTTCAAGTTCATGAACATTTTTCCAATTTCTCTATTATTTTTGGAGATCATATTGGTGATGATGTCGGCACATAGTGGGGTTTGACCTGTTAACGTACCGTGAAAAGTCGTACAAAGTGAACGCAAAGTTGTGCAAAGTGATTGGAAAGTTTGTAGATATATTTGTATGCTTGACCTAACTTGTTGGCATATAGAAACCCGCAGTTGTAAAGTCAAATAAATGAATAAAAGCGAGACGAAAACAGCCTATATAAGCAGAGTATCACATGAGCTGACTGACCGCAAAAATGATAGAAAACAGCATGCAAAGTTGGTAAAAGTGTTCGAAACGTTCGCGGAGTTACATGTATATTTAACCTAAGTCATTGGAATGCCAACCCCGCAGTTAAATTTCGAAAACATTAAGTAATTGTCTGGAAAATGCCAGATATATAAGCAGATTATGGCAACTGCAAACCGTAAATCGAAGACAAACTGCTTTCTAGGTTTTGAAAAACGATTGCAAAGTTTGTAGATTCGTTTGGGAATGTTACATACGATATTATATTGACGGGTTACATAGTCAAAAGTTCGAAAACTTAAAAAAATATTTCGTAAATTGCCGTTAAAGTAGCGTACTATTATTCGCAGCATGTAGAGGTCATAGGTCAATTCAAGAAGTTACTCGTAAAAACGCTATCAGGTTTAAAACAGTGTCAAACATGAAATAGTCGCCAGATCGGGCATATTTCAAATTGCGTAACTAGTAGTGTTGGTAGGTGAAGAGACAAAGCTTAAAGTCAAGCTCAATCGGCATGGTTAGTTCTTGCATGGAAGACTGCCTGAGAAAACCAGCTAGGGAATTTTTGTTTTGGTTTCATCACATAGATATCAAACATATGAGACAATGTTCGTGCATCTTTTTTTCACTGTAATGTCAATTATTTTTAGTAGAAAAACATGGAAATTTAGGCATGTTTTCAAGTTCATGAACATTTTTCCAATTTCTCTATTATTTTTGGAGATCATACTGGTGATGATGTCGGCACATAGTGGGGTTTGACCTGTTAACGTACCGTGAAAAGTCGTACAAAGTGAACGCAAAGTTGTGCAAAGTGATTGGAAAGTTTGTAGATATATTTGTATGCTTGACCTAACTTGTTGGCATATAGAAACCCGCAGTTGTAAAGTCAAATAAATGAATAAAAGCGAGATGAAAACAGCCTATAAAAGCAGAGTATCACATGAGCTGACTGACCGTAAAAATGATAGAAAACAGCATGCTATGTTGGTAAAAGCGTGCGAAACGTTGGCGGAGTTACATGTATATTTAACCTAAGTCATTGGAATGCCAACCCCGCAGTTAAATTTCGAAAACATTAAGTAAAAGTCAAGAAAATGCTAGATATATAAGCAGATTATGGCAACTGCAAACCGAAAATCGAAGACAAACTGCTTGCATAGTTTTGAAAAACGATTGCAAAGTTTGTAGATTCGTTTGGGAATGTTACATATGATATTATATTGAAAATGCCAGATATATAAGCAGATTATGGCAACTGCAAACCGAAAATCGAAGACAAACTGCTTGCATAGTTTTGAAAAACGATTGCAAAGTTTGTAGATTCGTTTGGGAATGTTACATATGATATTATATTGATGGGTTACATAGTCAAAAGTTCGAAAACTTAAAAAAATATTTCGTAAATTGCCGTTAAAGTAGCGTACTATTATTTGCAGCATGTAGACGTCATAGGTCAATTCAAGAAGTTACTCGTACAAACGCTATCAGGTTTAAAACAGTGTCAAACATGAAATAGTCGCCAGATCGGGCATATTTCAAATTGCGTAACTAGTAGTGTTGGTAGGTGAAGAGACAAAGTTTAAAGTCAAGCTCAATCTTGCATGGTTAGTTCTTGCATGGGAGACTGCCTGAGAAAACCAGCTAGGGAATTTTTGTTTTGGTTTCATCACATACATATCAAACATATGAGACAATGTTCGTGCATCTTTTTTTCACTGTAATGTCAATTATTTTTAGTGGAAAAACATGGAAATTTAGGCATGTTTTCAAGTTCATGAACATTTTTCCAATTTCTCTATTATTTTTGGAGATCATATTGGTGATGATGTCGGCACATAGTGGGGTTTGACCTGTTAACGTACCGTGAAAAGTCGTACAAAGTGAACGCAAAGTTGTGCAAAGTGATTGGAAAGTTTGTAGATATATTTGTATGCTTGACCTAACTTGTTGGCATATAGAAACCCGCAGTTGTAAAGTCAAATAAATGAATAAAAGCGAGATGAAAACAGCCTATAAAAGCAGAGTATCACATGAGCTGACTGACCGTAAAAATGATAGAAAACAGCATGCTATGTTGGTAAAAGCGTGCGAAACGTTGGCGGAGTTACATGTATATTTAACCTAAGTCATTGGAATGCCAACCCCGCAGTTAAATTTCGAAAACATTAAGTAAAAGTCAAGAAAATGCCAGATATATAAGCAGATTATGGCAACTGCAAACCGAAAATCGAAGACAAACTGCTTGCATAGTTTTGAAAAACGATTGCAAAGTTTGTAGATTCGTTTGGGAATGTTACATATGATATTATATTGAAAATGCCAGATATATAAGCAGATTATGGCAACTGCAAACCGAAAATCGAAGACAAACTGCTTGCATAGTTTTGAAAAACGATTGCAAAGTTTGTAGATTCGTTTGGGAATGTTACATATGATATTATATTGATGGGTTACATAGTCAAAAGTTCGAAAACTTAAAAAAATATTTCGTAAATTGCCGTTAAAGTAGCGTACTATTATTTGCAGCATGTAGACGTCATAGGTCAATTCAAGAAGTTACTCGTACAAACGCTATCAGGTTTAAAACAGTGTCAAACATGAAATAGTCGCCAGATCGGGCATATTTCAAATTGCGTAACTAGTAGTGTTGGTAGGTGAAGAGACAAAGTTTAAAGTCAAGCTCAATCGGCATGGTTAGTTCTTGCATGGGAGACTGCCTGAGAAAACCAGCTAGGGAATTTTTGTTTTGGTTTCATCACATACATATCAAACATATGAGACAATGTTCGTGCATCTTTTTTTCACTGTAATGTCAATTATTTTTAGTGGAAAAACATGGAAATTTAGGCATGTTTTCAAGTTCATGAACATTTTTCCAATTTCTCTATTATTTTTGGAGATCATATTGGTGATGATGTCGGCACATAGTGGGGTTTGACCTGTTAACGTACCGTGAAAAGTCGTACAAAGTGAACGCAAAGTTGTGCAAAGTGATTGGAAAGTTTGTAGATATATTTGTATGCTTGACCTAACTTGTTGGCATATAGAAACCCGCAGTTGTAAAGTCAAATAAATGAATAAAAGCGAGATGAAAACAGCCTATAAAAGCAGAGTATCACATGAGCTGACTGACCGTAAAAATGATAGAATACAGCATGCTATGTTGGTAAAAGCGTGCGAAACGTTGGCGGAGTTACATGTATATTTAACCTAAGTCATTGGAATGCCAACCCCGCAGTTAAATTTCGAAAACATTAAGTAATTGTCTGGAAAATGCCAGATATAAAAGCAGATTATGGCAACTGCAAACAGAAAATCGAAGACAAACTGCTTGCAAAGTTTTGAAAAACGATTGCAAAGTTTGTAGATTCGTTTGGGAATGTTACATATGATATTATATTGACGGGTTACATAGTCAAAAGTTCGAAAACTTAAAAAAATATTTCGTAAATTGCCGTTAAAGTAGCGTACTATTATTCGCAGCATGTAGAGGTCATAGGTCAATTCAAGAAGTTACTCGTACAAACGCTATCAGGTTTAAAACAGTGTCAAACATGAAATAGTCGCCAGATCGGGCATATTTCAAATTGCGTAACTAGTAGTGTTGGTAGGTGAAGAGACAAAGTTTAAAGTCAAGCTCAATCGGCATGGTTAGTTCTTGCATGGGAGACTGCCTGAGAAAACCAGCTAGGGAATTTTTGTTTTGGTTTCATCACATACATATCAAACATATGAGACAATGTTCGTGCATCTTTTTTTCACTGTAATGTCAATTATTTTTAGTGGAAAAACATGGAAATTTAGGCATGTTTTCAAGTTCATGAACATTTTTCCAATTTCTCTATTATTTTTGGAGATCATATTGGTGATGATGTCGGCACATAGTGGGGTTTGACCTGTTAACGTACCGTGAAAAGTCGTACAAAGTGAACGCAAAGTTGTGCAAAGTGATTGGAAAGTTTGTAGATATATTTGTATGCTTGACCTAACTTGTTGGCATATAGAAACCCGCAGTTGTAAAGTCAAATAAATGAATAAAAGCGAGACGAAAACAGCCTATATAAGCAGAGTATCACATGAGCTGACTGACCGCAAAAATGATAGAAAACAGCATGCAAAGTTGGTAAAAGTGTTCGAAACGTTCGCGGAGTTACATGTATATTTAACCTAAGTCATTGGAATGCCAACCCCGCAGTTAAATTTCGAAAACATTAAGTAATTGTCTGGAAAATGCCAGATATATAAGCAGATTATGGCAACTGCAAACCGTAAATCGAAGACAAACTGCTTTCTAGGTTTTGAAAAACGATTGCAAAGTTTGTAGATTCGTTTGGGAATGTTACATATGATATTATATTGACGGGTTACATAGTCAAAAGTTCGAAAACTTAAAAAAATATTTCGTAATTTGCCGTTAAAGTAGCGTACTATTATTCGCAGCATGTAGAGGTCATAGGTCAATTCAAGAAGTTACTCGTAAAAACGCTATCAGGTTTAAAACAGTGTCAAACATGAAATAGTCGCCAGATCGGGCATATTTCAAATTGCGTAACTAGTAGTGTTGGTAGGTGAAGAGACAAAGTTTAAAGTCAAGCTCAATCGGCATGGTTAGTTCTTGCATGGGAGACTGCCTGAGAAAACCAGCTAGGGAATTTTTGTTTTGGTTTCATCACATACATATCAAACATATGAGACAATGTTCGTGCATCTTTTTTTCACTGTAATGTCAATTATTTTTAGTAGAAAAACATGGAAATTTAGGCATGTTTTCAAGTTCATGAACATTTTTCCAATTTCTCTATTATTTTTGGAGATCATACTGGTGATGATGTCGGCACATAGTGGGGTTTGACCTGTTAACGTACCGTGAAAAGTCGTACAAAGTGAACGCAAAGTTGTGCAAAGTGATTAGAAAGTTTGTAGATATATTTGTATGCTTGACCTAACTTGTTGGCATATAGAAACCCGCAGTTGTAAAGTCAAATAAATGAATAAAAGCGAGATGAAAACAGCCTATAAAAGCAGAGTATCACATGAGCTGACTGACCGTAAAAATGATAGAAAACAGCATGCTATGTTGGTAAAAGCGTGCGAAACGTTGGCGGAGTTACATGTATATTTAACCTAAGTCATTGGAATGCCAAACCCGAAGTTAAATTTCGAAAACATTAAGTAAAAGTCAAGAAAATGCCAGATATATAAGCAGATTATGGCAACTGCAAACAGAAAATCGAAGACAAACTGCTTGCATAGTTTTGAAAAACGATTGCAAAGTTTGTAGATTCGTTTGGGAATGTTACATATGATATTATATTGACGGGTTACATAGTCAAAAGTTCGAAAACTTAAAACAATATTTTGTAAATTGCCGTTAAAGTAGCGTACTATTATTTGCAGCATGTAGACGTCATAGGTCAATTCAAGAAGTTACTCGTACAAACGCTATCAGGTTTAAAACAGTGTCAAACATGAAATAGTCGCCAGATCGGGCATATTTCAAATTGCGTAACTAGTAGTGTTGGTAGGTGAAGAGACAAAGTTTAAAGTCAAGCTCAATCTTGCATGGTTAGTTCTTGCATGGGAGACTGCCTGAGAAAACCAGCTAGGGAATTTTTGTTTTGGTTTCATCACATACATATCAAACATATGAGACAATGTTCGTGCATCTTTTTTTCACTGTAATGTCAATTATTTTTAGTGGAAAAACATGGAAATTTAGGCATGTTTTCAAGTTCATGAACATTTTTCCAATTTCTCTATTATTTTTGGAGATCATATTGGTGATGATGTCGGCACATAGTGGGGTTTGACCTGTTAACGTACCGTGAAAAGTCGTACAAAGTGAACGCAAAGTTGTGCAAAGTGATTGGAAAGTTTGTAGATATATTTGTATGCTTGACCTAACTTGTTGGCATATAGAAACCCGCAGTTGTAAAGTCAAATAAATGAATAAAAGCGAGATGAAAACAGCCTATAAAAGCAGAGTATCACATGAGCTGACTGACCGTAAAAATGATAGAAAACAGCATGCTATGTTGGTAAAAGCGTGCGAAACGTTGGCGGAGTTACATGTATATTTAACCTAAGTCATTGGAATGCCAACCCCGCAGTTAAATTTCGAAAACATTAAGTAAAAGTCAAGAAAATGCCAGATATATAAGCAGATTATGGCAACTGCAAACCGAAAATCGAAGACAAACTGCTTGCATAGTTTTGAAAAACGATTGCAAAGTTTGTAGATTCGTTTGGGAATGTTACATATGATATTATATTGAAAATGCCAGATATATAAGCAGATTATGGCAACTGCAAACCGAAAATCGAAGACAAACTGCTTGCATAGTTTTGAAAAACGATTGCAAAGTTTGTAGATTCGTTTGGGAATGTTACATATGATATTATATTGATGGGTTACATAGTCAAAAGTTCGAAAACTTAAAAAAATATTTCGTAAATTGCCGTTAAAGTAGCGTACTATTATTTGCAGCATGTAGACGTCATAGGTCAATTCAAGAAGTTACTCGTACAAACGCTATCAGGTTTAAAACAGTGTCAAACATGAAATAGTCGCCAGATCGGGCATATTTCAAATTGCGTAACTAGTAGTGTTGGTAGGTGAAGAGACAAAGTTTAAAGTCAAGCTCAATCGGCATGGTTAGTTCTTGCATGGGAGACTGCCTGAGAAAACCAGCTAGGGAATTTTTGTTTTGGTTTCATCACATACATATCAAACATATGAGACAATGTTCGTGCATCTTTTTTTCACTGTAATGTCAATTATTTTTAGTGGAAAAACATGGAAATTTAGGCATGTTTTCAAGTTCATGAACATTTTTCCAATTTCTCTATTATTTTTGGAGATCATATTGGTGATGATGTCGGCACATAGTGGGGTTTGACCTGTTAACGTACCGTGAAAAGTCGTACAAAGTGAACGCAAAGTTGTGCAAAGTGATTGGAAAGTTTGTAGATATATTTGTATGCTTGACCTAACTTGTTGGCATATAGAAACCCGCAGTTGTAAAGTCAAATAAATGAATAAAAGCGAGATGAAAACAGCCTATAAAAGCAGAGTATCACATGAGCTGACTGACCGTAAAAATGATAGAAAACAGCATGCTATGTTGGTAAAAGCGTGCGAAACGTTGGCGGAGTTACATGTATATTTAACCTAAGTCATTGGAATGCCAACCCCGCAGTTAAATTTCGAAAACATTAAGTAATTGTCTGGAAAATGCCAGATATAAAAGCAGATTATGGCAACTGCAAACAGAAAATCGAAGACAAACTGCTTGCAAAGTTTTGAAAAACGATTGCAAAGTTTGTAGATTCGTTTGGGAATGTTACATATGATATTATATTGACGGGTTACATAGTCAAAAGTTCGAAAACTTAAAAAAATATTTCGTAAATTGCCGTTAAAGTAGCGTACTATTATTCGCAGCATGTAGAGGTCATAGGTCAATTCAAGAAGTTACTCGTACAAACGCTATCAGGTTTAAAACAGTGTCAAACATGAAATAGTCGCCAGATCGGGCATATTTCAAATTGCGTAACTAGTAGTGTTGGTAGGTGAAGAGACAAAGTTTAAAGTCAAGCTCAATCGGCATGGTTAGTTCTTGCATGGGAGACTGCCTGAGAAAACCAGCTAGGGAATTTTTGTTTTGGTTTCATCACATACATATCAAACATATGAGACAATGTTCGTGCATCTTTTTTTCACTGTAATGTCAATTATTTTTAGTGGAAAAACATGGAAATTTAGGCATGTTTTCAAGTTCATGAACATTTTTCCAATTTCTCTATTATTTTTGGAGATAATATTGGTGATGATGTCGGCACATAGTGGGGTTTGACCTGTTAACGTACCGTGAAAAGTCGTACAAAGTGAACGCAAAGTTGTGCAAAGTGATTGGAAAGTTTGTAGATATATTTGTATGCTTGACCTAACTTGTTGGCATATAGAAACCCGCAGTTGTAAAGTCAAATAAATGAATAAAAGCGAGACGAAAACAGCCTATATAAGCAGAGTATCACATGAGCTGACTGACCGCAAAAATGATAGAAAACAGCATGCAAAGTTGGTAAAAGTGTTCGAAACGTTCGCGGAGTTACATGTATATTTAACCTAAGTCATTGGAATGCCAACCCCGCAGTTAAATTTCGAAAACATTAAGTAATTGTCTGGAAAATGCCAGATATATAAGCAGATTATGGCAACTGCAAACCGTAAATCGAAGACAAACTGCTTTCTAGGTTTTGAAAAACGATTGCAAAGTTTGTAGATTCGTTTGGGAATGTTACATATGATATTATATTGACGGGTTACATAGTCAAAAGTTCGAAAACTTAAAAAAATATTTCGTAATTTGCCGTTAAAGTAGCGTACTATTATTCGCAGCATGTAGAGGTCATAGGTCAATTCAAGAAGTTACTCGTAAAAACGCTATCAGGTTTAAAACAGTGTCAAACATGAAATAGTCGCCAGATCGGGCATATTTCAAATTGCGTAACTAGTAGTGTTGGTAGGTGAAGAGACAAAGTTTAAAGTCAAGCTCAATCGGCATGGTTAGTTCTTGCATGGGAGACTGCCTGAGAAAACCAGCTAGGGAATTTTTGTTTTGGTTTCATCACATACATATCAAACATATGAGACAATGTTCGTGCATCTTTTTTTCACTGTAATGTCAATTATTTTTAGTAGAAAAACATGGAAATTTAGGCATGTTTTCAAGTTCATGAACATTTTTCCAATTTCTCTATTATTTTTGGAGATCATACTGGTGATGATGTCGGCACATAGTGGGGTTTGACCTGTTAACGTACCGTGAAAAGTCGTACAAAGTGAACGCAAAGTTGTGCAAAGTGATTAGAAAGTTTGTAGATATATTTGTATGCTTGACCTAACTTGTTGGCATATAGAAACCCGCAGTTGTAAAGTCAAATAAATGAATAAAAGCGAGATGAAAACAGCCTATAAAAGCAGAGTATCACATGAGCTGACTGACCGTAAAAATGATAGAAAACAGCATGCTATGTTGGTAAAAGCGTGCGAAACGTTGGCGGAGTTACATGTATATTTAACCTAAGTCATTGGAATGCCAACCCCGCAGTTAAATTTCGAAAACATTAAGTAAAAGTCAAGAAAATACCAGATATATAAGCAGATTATGGCAACTGCAAACAGAAAATCGAAGACAAACTGCTTGCAAAGTTTTGAAAAACGATTGCAAAGTTTGTAGATTCGTTTGGGAATGTTACATATGATATTATATTGAAAATGCCAGATATATAAGCAGATTATGGCAACTGCAAACCGAAAATCGAAGACAAACTGCTTGCATAGTTTTGAAAAACGATTGCAAAGTTTGTAGATTCGTTTGGGAATGTTACATATGATATTATATTGATGGGTTACATAGTCAAAAGTTCGAAAACTTAAAAAAATATTTCGTAAATTGCCGTTAAAGTAGCGTACTATTATTTGCAGCATGTAGACGTCATAGGTCAATTCAAGAAGTTACTCGTACAAACGCTATCAGGTTTAAAACAGTGTCAAACATGAAATAGTCGCCAGATCGGGCATATTTCAAATTGCGTAACTAGTAGTGTTGGTAGGTGAAGAGACAAAGTTTAAAGTCAAGCTCAATCGGCATGGTTAGTTCTTGCATGGGAGACTGCCTGAGAAAACCAGCTAGGGAATTTTTGTTTTGGTTTCATCACATACATATCAAACATATGAGACAATGTTCGTGCATCTTTTTTTCACTGTAATGTCAATTATTTTTAGTGGAAAAACATGGAAATTTAGGCATGTTTTCAAGTTCATGAACATTTTTCCAATTTCTCTATTATTTTTGGAGATCATATTGGTGATGATGTCGGCACATAGTGGGGTTTGACCTGTTAACGTACCGTGAAAAGTCGTACAAAGTGAACGCAAAGTTGTGCAAAGTGATTGGAAAGTTTGTAGATATATTTGTATGCTTGACCTAACTTGTTGGCATATAGAAACCCGCAGTTGTAAAGTCAAATAAATGAATAAAAGCGAGATGAAAACAGCCTATAAAAGCAGAGTATCACATGAGCTGACTGACCGTAAAAATGATAGAAAACAGCATGCTATGTTGGTAAAAGCGTGCGAAACGTTGGCGGAGTTACATGTATATTTAACCTAAGTCATTGGAATGCCAACCCCGCAGTTAAATTTCGAAAACATTAAGTAATTGTCTGGAAAATGCCAGATATAAAAGCAGATTATGGCAACTGCAAACAGAAAATCGAAGACAAACTGCTTTCTAGGTTTTGAAAAACGATTGCAAAGTTTGTAGATTCGTTTGGGAATGTTTCATATGATATTATATTGACGGGTTACATAGTCAAAAGTTCGAAAACTTAAAAAAATATTTCGTAAATTGCCGTTAAAGTAGCGTACTATTATTCGCAGCATGTAGAGGTCATAGGTCAATTCAAGAAGTTACTCGTAAAAACGCTATCAGGTTTAAAACAGTGTCAAACATGAAATAGTCGCCAGATCGGGCATATTTCAAATTGCGTAACTAGTAGTGTTGGTAGGTGAAGAGACAAAGCTTAAAGTCAAGCTCAATCGGCATGGTTAGTTCTTGCATGGAAGACTGCCTGAGAAAACCAGCTAGGGAATTTTTGTTTTGGTTTCATCACATAGATATCAAACATATGAGACAATGTTCGTGCATCTTTTTTTCACTGTAATGTCAATTATTTTTAGTAGAAAAACATGGAAATTTAGGCATATTTTCAAGTTCATGAACATTTTTCCAATTTCTCTATTATTTTTGGAGATCATACTGGTGATGATGTCGGCACATAGTGGGGTTTGACCTGTTAACGTACCGTGAAAAGTCGTACAAAGTGAACGCAAAGTTGTGCAAAGTGATTGGAAAGTTTGTAGATATATTTGTATGCTTGACCTAACTTGTTGGCATATAGAAACCCGCAGTTGTAAAGTCAAATAAATGAATAAAAGCGAGATGAAAACAGCCTATAAAAGCAGAGTATCACATGAGCTGACTGACCGTAAAAATGATAGAAAACAGCATGCTATGTTGGTAAAAGCGTGCGAAACGTTGGCGGAGTTACATGTATATTTAACCTAAGTCATTGGAATGCCAACCCCGCAGTTAAATTTCGAAAACATTAAGTAAAAGTCAAGAAAATGCTAGATATATAAGCAGATTATGGCAACTGCAAACCGAAAATCGAAGACAAACTGCTTGCATAGTTTTGAAAAACGATTGCAAAGTTTGTAGATTCGTTTGGGAATGTTACATATGATATTATATTGAAAATGCCAGATATATAAGCAGATTATGGCAACTGCAAACCGAAAATCGAAGACAAACTGCTTGCATAGTTTTGAAAAACGATTGCAAAGTTTGTAGATTCGTTTGGGAATGTTACATATGATATTATATTGATGGGTTACATAGTCAAAAGTTCGAAAACTTAAAAAAATATTTCGTAAATTGCCGTTAAAGTAGCGTACTATTATTTGCAGCATGTAGACGTCATAGGTCAATTCAAGAAGTTACTCGTACAAACGCTATCAGGTTTAAAACAGTGTCAAACATGAAATAGTCGCCAGATCGGGCATATTTCAAATTGCGTAACTAGTAGTGTTGGTAGGTGAAGAGACAAAGTTTAAAGTCAAGCTCAATCTTGCATGGTTAGTTCTTGCATGGGAGACTGCCTGAGAAAACCAGCTAGGGAATTTTTGTTTTGGTTTCATCACATACATATCAAACATATGAGACAATGTTCGTGCATCTTTTTTTCACTGTAATGTCAATTATTTTTAGTGGAAAAACATGGAAATTTAGGCATGTTTTCAAGTTCATGAACATTTTTCCAATTTCTCTATTATTTTTGGAGATCATATTGGTGATGATGTCGGCACATAGTGGGGTTTGACCTGTTAACGTACCGTGAAAAGTCGTACAAAGTGAACGCAAAGTTGTGCAAAGTGATTGGAAAGTTTGTAGATATATTTGTATGCTTGACCTAACTTGTTGGCATATAGAAACCCGCAGTTGTAAAGTCAAATAAATGAATAAAAGCGAGATGAAAACAGCCTATAAAAGCAGAGTATCACATGAGCTGACTGACCGTAAAAATGATAGAAAACAGCATGCTATGTTGGTAAAAGCGTGCGAAACGTTGGCGGAGTTACATGTATATTTAACCTAAGTCATTGGAATGCCAACCCCGCAGTTAAATTTCGAAAACATTAAGTAAAAGTCAAGAAAATGCCAGATATATAAGCATATTATGGCAACTGCAAACCGAAAATCGAAGACAAACTGCTTGCATAGTTTTGAAAAACGATTGCAAAGTTTGTAGATTCGTTTGGGAATGTTACATATGATATTATATTGAAAATGCCAGATATATAAGCAGATTATGGCAACTGCAAACCGAAAATCGAAGACAAACTGCTTGCATAGTTTTGAAAAACGATTGCAAAGTTTGTAGATTCGTTTGGGAATGTTACATATGATATTATATTGATGGGTTACATAGTCAAAAGTTCGAAAACTTAAAAAAATATTTCGTAAATTGCCGTTAAAGTAGCGTACTATTATTTGCAGCATGTAGACGTCATAGGTCAATTCAAGAAGTTACTCGTACAAACGCTATCAGGTTTAAAACAGTGTCAAACATGAAATAGTCGCCAGATCGGGCATATTTCAAATTGCGTAACTAGTAGTGTTGGTAGGTGAAGAGACAAAGTTTAAAGTCAAGCTCAATCGGCATGGTTAGTTCTTGCATGGGAGACTGCCTGAGAAAACCAGCTAGGGAATTTTTGTTTTGGTTTCATCACATACATATCAAACATATGAGACAATGTTCGTGCATCTTTTTTTCACTGTAATGTCAATTATTTTTAGTGGAAAAACATGGAAATTTAGGCATGTTTTCAAGTTCATGAACATTTTTCCAATTTCTCTATTATTTTTGGAGATCATATTGGTGATGATGTCGGCACATAGTGGGGTTTGACCTGTTAACGTACCGTGAAAAGTCGTACAAAGTGAACGCAAAGTTGTGCAAAGTGATTGGAAAGTTTGTAGATATATTTGTATGCTTGACCTAACTTGTTGGCATATAGAAACCCGCAGTTGTAAAGTCAAATAAATGAATAAAAGCGAGATGAAAACAGCCTATAAAAGCAGAGTATCACATGAGCTGACTGACCGTAAAAATGATAGAAAACA